>NC_080570.1:46153332-46466117 GCF_030247185.1 Malaya genurostris | reverse complement strand
TCAGTTCAGTTTCAGTTCAGTTTCAGTTCAGTTTCAGTTCAGTTTCAGTTCAGTTTCAGTTCAGTTTCAGTTCAGTTTCAGTTCAGTTTCAGTTCAGTTTCAGTTCAGTTTCAGTTCAGTTTCAGTTCAGTTTCAGTTCAGTTTCAGTTCAGTTTCAGTTCAGTTTCAGTTCAGTTTCAGTTCAGTTTCAGTTCAGTTTCAGTTTCAGTTCAGTTTCAGTTTCAGTTCAGTTTCAGTTCAGTTTCAGTTCAGTTTCAGTTCAGCTTCAGTTCAGTTTCAGTTCAGTTTCAGTTCAGTTTCAGTTCAGTTCCAGTTCAGTTTCAGTTCAGTTTCAGTTCAGTTTCAGTTCAGTTTCAGTTCAGTTTCAGTTCAGTTTCAGTTCAGTTTCAGTTCAGTTTCAGTTCAGTTTCAGTTCAGTTTCAGTTCAGCTTCAGTTCAGTTTCAGTTCAGTTTCAGTTCAGTTTCAGTTCAGTTTCAGTTCAGTTTCAGTTCAGTTTCAGTTCAGTTTCAGTTCAGTTTCAGTTCAGTTTCAGTTCAGTTTCAGTTCAGTTTCAGTTCAGTTTCAGTTCAGTTTCAGTTCAGTTTCAGTTCAGTTTCAGTTCAGTTTCAGTTCAGTTTCAGTTCAGTTTCAGTTCAGTTTCAGTTCAGTTTCAGTTCAGTTTCAGTTCAGTTTCAGTTCAGTTTCAGTTCAGTTTCAGTTCAGTTTCAGTTCAGTTTCAGTTCAGTTTCAGTTCAGTTTCAGTTCAGTTTCAGTTCAGTTTCAGTTCAGTTTCAGTTCAGTTTCAGTTCAGTTTCAGTTCAGTTTCAGTTCAATTTCAGTTCAATTTCAGTTCAGTTTCAGATCAGTTTTAGTTCAGTTTCAGTTTCAGTTCAGTTTCAGTTTCAGTTCAGTTTCAGTTTCAATTCAGTTTCAGTTCAGTTTCAGTTCAGTTTCAGTTCAGTTTCAGTTCAGTTTCAGTTCAGTTTCAGTTCAGTTTCAGTTCAGTTTCAGTTCAGTTTCAGTTCAGTTTCAGTTCAGTTTCAGTTCAGTTTCAGTTCAGTTTCAGTTCAGTTTCAGTTTCAGTTCAGTTTCAGTTCAGTTTCAGTTCAGTTTCAGTTCAGTTTCAGTTCAGTTTCAGTTCAGTTTCAGTTCAGTTTCAGTTCAGTTTCAGTTCAGTTTCAGTTCAGTTTCAGTTCAGTTTCAGTTCAGTTTCAGTTCAGTTTCAGTTCAGTTTCAGTTCAGTTTCAGTTCAGTTTCAGTTCAGTTTCAGTTCAGTTTCAGTTCAGTTTCAGTTCAGTTTCAGTTCAGTTTCAGTTCAGTTTCAGTTCAGTTTCAGTTCAGTTTCAGTTCAGTTTCAGTTCAGTTTCAGTTCAGTTTCAGTTCAGTTTCAGTTCAGTTTCAGTTCAGTTTCAGTTCAGTTTCAGTTCAGTTTCAGTTCAGTTTCAGTTCAGTTTCAGTTCAGTTTCAGTTCAGTTTCAGTTCAGTTTCAGTTCAGTTTCAGTTCAGTTTCAGTTCAGTTTTAGTTCAGTTTCAGTTCAGTTTCAGTTCAGTTTCAGTTCAGTTTCAGTTCAGTTTCAGTTCAGTTTCAGTTCAGTTTCAGTTCAGTTTCAGTTCAGTTTCAGTTCAGTTTCAGTTCAGTTTCAGTTCAGTTTCAGTTCAGTTTCAGTTCAGTTTCAGTTCAGTTTCAGTTCAGTTTCAGTTCAGTTTCAGTTCAGTTTCAGTTCAGTTTCAGTTCAGTTTCAGTTCAGTTTCAGTTCAGTTTCAGTTCAGTTTCAGTTCAGTTTCAGTTCAATTTCAGTTCAATTTCAGTTCAGTTTCAGATCAGTTTTAGTTCAGTTTCAGTTCAGTTTCAGTTCAGTTTCAGTTCAGTTTCAGTTCAGTTTCAGTTCAGTTTCAGTTTCAGTTCAGTTTCAGTTCAGTTTCAGTTCAGTTTCAGTTCAGTTTCAGTTCAGTTTCAGTTCAGTTTCAGTTCAGTTTCAGTTCAGTTTCAGTTCAGTTTCAGTTCAGTTTCAGTTCAGTTTCAGTTCAGTTTCAGTTCAGTTTCAGTTCAGTTTCAGTTCAGTTTCAGTTCAGTTTCAGTTCAGTTTCAGTTCAGTTTCAGTTCAGTTTCAGTTCAGTTTCAGTTCAGTTTCAGTTCAGTTTCAGTTCAGTTTCAGTTTCAGTTTCAGTTTCAGTTTCAGTTTCAGTTCAGTTTCAGTTCAGTTTCAGTTCAGTTTCAGTTCAGTTTCAGTTCAGTTTCAGTTCAGTTTCAGTTCAGTTTCAGTTCAGTTTCAGTTCAGTTTCAGTTCAGTTTCAGTTCAGTTTCAGTTCAGTTTCAGTTCAGTTTCAGTTCAGTTTCAGTTCAGTTTCAGTTCAGTTTCAGTTCAGTTTCAGTTCAGTTTCAGTTCAGTTTCAGCTCAGTTTCAGTTCAGTTTCAGTTCAGTTTCAGTTCAGTTTCAGTTCAGTTTCAGTTCAGTTTCAGTTCAGTTTCAGTTCAGTTTCAGTTCAGTTTCAGTTCAGTTTCAGTTCAGTTTCAGTTCAGTTTCAGTTCAGTTTCAGTTCAGTTTCAGTTCAGTTTCAGTTCAGTTTCAGTTCAGTTTCAGTTCAGTTTCAGTTCAGTTTCAGTTCAGTTTCAGTTCAGTTTCAGTTCAGTTTCAGTTCAGTTTCAGTTCAGTTTCAGTTCAGTTTCAGTTCAGTTTCAGTTCAGTTTCAGTTCAGTTTCAGTTCAGTTTCAGTTCAGTTTCAGTTCAGTTTCAGTTCAGTTTCAGTTCAGTTTCAGTTCAGTTTCAGTTCAGTTTCAGTTCAGTTTCAGTTCAGTTTCAGTTCAGTTTCAGTTCAGTTTCAGTTCAGTTTCAGTTCAGTTTCAGTTCAGTTTCAGTTCAGTTTCAGTTCAGTTTCAGTTCAGTTTCAGTTCAGTTTCAGTTCAGTTTCAGTTCAGTTTCAGTTCAGTTTCAGTTCAGTTTCAGTTCAGTTCAACGGAACTAAATCCGGCATTATTGTTGGACGTTCGCAGTGTGAGTTTCGCTTCAAACAAGAGCGATTGCATCATCTAGCTGCTAGTCGTTTGTATTGGAGAAAAAGACCACGAAAAGTGGACAACGATGGGGAACATTATAAAAATCAGTCGTTCTAACGACTTTAAAGAACTATAAAGATTACTTTTTTGCAAATCCATGGTAAAAATTATCAGTTCAGTGCAAATCTAGAATAATTTGATTAACTTCGTGCACTTTTCGCAGTGCGAAACTTGCACCAAACGGGTAGAAATAATGCCAGCATTTAGCTTCTTTGCATTCGAGGAAAGAGGCTCCGAACAGTGTTCAATTTCGTAGAAAATACCACCTTCTGAAAGCCTGAAATAAATCCCGCGGTTCAGTTGCAGGTCGTTTGCGTACCAGAAAAATACATTGAATCGGCTCGAAAAAAGAAAAAATGCTAGTCCGAAAGAAAGTAATACACCTCAAAATTTTATATGTTGTTATTTTTGTAGCCGTTAGAACCGCTCTTTTGATCCTTCGATCTACTGTGTTCATCATTCGCTCTATTCGCAGTGCGGCTTTCGCTTCAAACAAGTGCGGAAAATTCATCTAAGTATGATAGAATATATATATATATATATATATATATATATATATATATATATATATATATATATATATATATATATATATATATATATATCTATTATACATATATGTATATATATATATATATATATATATATATATATATATATATATATATATATATATATATATATATATATATATATATATATATATATGTATAATAGATATATATATATATATATATATATATATATATATATATATATATATATATATATATATATATATATATATATATATATATATATATATATATATATATATATATATATATATATATATATATATATATATATATATATATATATATATATATATATATACATATATATATATATATATATATATATATATATATATATATATATATATATATATATATATATATATAAATCGATAGTTCATAGAATCAAGCAAAGAGTTAATTGGATTACCTCATATACATTAATTTGATTTAAAATCTATTTTCAATCCGAATAAGTGTCGTCACTAATACAGACAACGTCCAACTTTATGGGTGTGGTACGACTCGGTGCGGAACTTTAGCGCTGTTGGGAAGGGCACACAAACAAGTGGCAGATTTACTTTGTGCGCCGTTCGCCAAACGAGAGGAAACTGATTTGTTCGGAATTTTACTCGTGGAAATAATTGTCAACTGTGTTCAAAGTTGAAGAAATGGTAACCTTCGGTTCGGAATCGAAGTATTTCACAAAGAAACTAATAAGATTTTACTTGAAATGGCTGATTTATTAGTAGAACAATGTACCAAAATAAACGTGCGTTTTGAAAGTGATCTGCCTTTTGGTGACACATTTTCCTATTTCACATAACTGAAGATTCTGTTGACAACAGTAATTTGGCATTTGATTTTGAAATGATGACCTACATTCTCAAATTATGTAAAGTTTTTATTCAAATATTAATTATTAATTTATTAAAGAATATCTTTTGAGATGATTTGCGCTTTTTCTCTTTTGAACAAAGATGATTATGCAATAACTTGAAAAGCTGACTAATAAATATTGGAAAAAGAGATATAGTATTCGATTCATTTCATTGAATTCAGTAATGTTTCCTCAGAGATGATTTTCACTAGCTTGGATTTGAAGTAATGCTTAAATTCTTTATCTTTATCAGAGACTTTTGTTTTTGAAAATACAGACTGATAGATGTTAAAAATTTCCAAACGTCATTAGAAGTGACGCTGCAATAAACGAAAAACAAAATCCAAACTGAGCTCAAAACCAATATCTATACCTAGCTCAATACTATTTTGATTTGTAGGTCTTCTAATTCTAGATTGAAAATAGCGACTTCGATTTTACCGGTCCCCAGATGTACTGAAAATAAAGAAAAAAAATCCTTAAAGCAACTCTACATCACGACATCCCTAGTTGTAACGCATTTTTTCCATTGGAAGTCTCAATAAAACGGCAGTTTCTGTGATTCATTTCTTCTGCGAATAAAACAGAACTCCGGAAAGATATAGATTGAACGTAATTTCGCGTCAATTTTACTCCCCGTATCTTACGTTCTCATCGTACACGCACTACCAAGAGATGCCAAAGCTGAAGCAAGCATGCAGGCGACGCCGAACGAACATCAATATAAAAATGATAAACGCATTGCACCGAGCATTGCGCAATCTGAAGAAGGAGAGTGAGATATTTTTGATCGTCATATGTAACAAGTGAGCAAAGATGGAGAATGACGGATCCGAGCACCGACAGTAGTTACAGAGTTGTGAAATGCAATCTTTCATTTCTTGTGTTTTCACTGACGGATATTGCTGTTTCTTTGCAGTAATTACTTTTGTATTTAACCGAGAAATAAGTTTGCTTTTGTAGTCATTTATTTCGCCAATTGTCAGGCGCGTACCCAGAAAAAAATTTCGGGGGGTGTTTCAGAACATGTTGATCAATTTCCATACAAATGGAACTTTTTATATAATTATTTGAAATTTTTTTATTGTGGAGTCGTTTGTTGAAAATTATTCATTTTATTTTCTACTTATTTGAAAAAAAGAGTTTACATTATATCATACTTTTTTGAGTTTCGGAGGGGGTTTGAACCCCTAAAACACCCCCCTGTATACGCGCCTGCCAATTGTGATTAGATTTTTTATCGTTGCGTCACAAGTAAACGCAGTTTCAACACTGAAAGTAGGACTGTTTACATGGACATTGACTCGTGTTTGCCTAATGTTCAATCAAGTTGCATTATGGGGATGTAAACAGTTCTACTGAATCATAAAAAAACTAATAATTCATTAATGTCGTTTTCGCTTGATGCCAAACCTAACCCAGTTTCCACTCTAACTGCTGTCAAACCGTTTGTTTGAAGTCAGTTTCGAACCTAGTTTCAACGTTGTTGAACTGAAAATCGAGTCAGTTTCGAACCTGGTTTTTAAATCAGTTTTACTCAAACCCCCGTTGCTAAGTGCGAAATCAACACAGTTTCGTGAAAAGTGTTTGTTTGATGAAACTACCTTGGGTCAGTTTCAGTTTTCTCAAGCGAAAACGACATAAGTCTTGTGGTGTGTCGTCAAAATTGGCGACATTGATTTTTTCTACAATGATGTATAAAGGAAACGAGGATTTTAATCAAGCACTACCCGCATAGACTTGGCGGCCATTCTGGTGTCCGGTTGACTCACATAACATAACCTCAAATGGTGCTACTGAATCCACCAGGATTTCGGCATATCGGTTCTGAGGGAGACATGGCTGCCAGCCGTTTGTCATACTACTGGCAGCCAAAGTGACCAGAACCGCGTGATAAAATGTGCGTTCCTTTAGTATTTTTTTAGTTGATATGTTTTTTACTAAGAATCTTATATTTATTAATTTATGATTGAGATTAATTCCGATATGTGTTTTAACGTAACGTACCTTACGTTTTAACGTACCTGTCACTCGCCAATAATTTTATGCGTTGTCTCATCTAAACGTGCAGCGAAAAGAATAGTTGAAAACGCGCAGGTTACTAGACGAATGTTTCTATGTTCTTTTGGCATTGACAGCCGTCACTGAATCGCTACCAAGGTAGCCTACGTGCGGGTGCTTCTATTGTTTCATTGAACAAAAATGAGTAAATTATAAATGTGGGCTAATGTAAATAAAGGAACAGTTTGCTCAGTTGTTGCACATAAAATAAAACATTGTCAGTCCGCGACAATGCAAATAATTTGCATCTAATTTCTAATTACTTTTCGGAGAAGATGCAATTCTCATTCGACAGGTGGCGAACAGTAAACCTACTTTAAACCCTCAAATTACATACCTCTTTCTCGGGTCTACCAGTCGTCTTCATCGTTCGCAGGGAAGAATAAATATATGAAATTAAAGATAATTTCAATACTTCATCAACTTTACGGTAGGACAACGACCTATCAGACCCTTCCACAGGTGTCACTAATTTGGTAATTTAGTGGAATGAACTAAGTTGCTTTATAAGAAACCAATTCCATTTAATTTCCACAGAGTGATACAGATTACAAGTAGCTCACCGAAACAAGTATCACTGTGTGTTACTATTTCGTGACATTAGTGGCAAAATAGTAAAGATTTTTTAACATAACGGAATTGAATGAAATTTACTTTCTTCAAAAGCAAACATGGAATATTATTGTTTATCACAAGATTCATTAAACTTTAAGTAGTTGATGCCAACTTAAGGGGCGGATAGGGTCTTTTTGAAAAATCATTAATTATTTTCTTCTGTTTTGTTATAGTAAAACATTTCAAGAATATTCTGTGAATTTTTCAAGCCTATTTGAACGAAACTCTGGAAGTTATGGACCTTTATCTATGACTGTCTCATTCTGCGAAGAAGCAAGAGCTCGGCGCACAGGCCAAAGATTTCTACTTCGATTGACTTGAAAACTTGACAAAATATTCTTGTAATTTTTCATTATAATAAATTATGCAAAAAAATATGATTTTTGGAAAACGGGGGGCGCCCTGGAATCATAAATTGTTTCCATTCATTTTATTGACAAAAAACTTTAAAAGCGATTTTCTCGAAAGTTGGGGTCTATTAAAACTTCTACTCTAACTATGCTGTGTTCAGGAAAAAATTACGAAATGTTGTTCGAACGATGCTTTTTATCATGCAAAACATTTGAACTGATTTTGTTGAACAATATTTCTGGAAAAAAAATTGCAAAAATGATGATTTTTTCATCGTTTAGACCTTGCACACCCACTCCCTTAAATAAAACAATATGGTTACTAGCTTTTGTTCATTTCATTGTCAATAATTAAGCGTCGAAAACGGCATTTTCTTAACAGAACTATAGAACTAAAAAACCATAAAACTATAGAACTATAGAACTATAGAACTATAGAACTATAGAACTATAGAACTATAGAACTATAGAACTATAGAACTATAGAACTATAGAACTATAGAACTATAGAACTATAGAACTATAGAACTATAGAACTATAGAACTATAGAACTATAGAACTATAGAACTATAGAACTATAGAACTATAGAACTATAGAACTATAGAACTATAGAACTATAGAACTATAGAACTATAGAACTATAGAACTATAGAACTATAGAACTATAGAACTATAGAACTATAGAACTATAGAACTATAGAACTATAGAACTATAGAACTATAGAACTATAGAACTATAGAACTATAGAACTATAGAACTAAAGAACTATAGAACTATAGAACTATAGAACTATAGAACTATATAACTATAGAACTATAGAACTATAGAACTATAGAACTATAGAACTATAGAACTATAGAACTATAGAACTATAGAACTATAGAACTATAGAACTATAGAACTAAAGAACTATAGAACTATAGAACTATAGAACTATAGAACTATAGAACTATAGAACTATAGAACTATAGAACTATAGAACTATAGAACTATAGAACTATAGAACTATAGAACTATAGAACTATAGAACTATAGAACTATAGAACTATAGAACTATAGAACTATAGAACTATAGAACTATAGAACTATAGAACTATAGAACTATAGAACTATAGAACTATAGAACTATAGAACTATAGAACTATAGAACTATAGAACTATATAACTATAGAACTATAGAACTATAGAACTATAGAACTATAGAACTATAGAACTATAGAACTATAGAACTATAGAACTATAGAACTATAGAACTATAGAACTATAGAACTATAGAACTATAGAACTATAGAACAATCGGACGTTCGAGTGCAACTAATACTTTTAATCTATCGTTGACCACCTGGAATAACTGAACGAGTTTGGGAACCAAGCACGTGGATTTCCAACATAACCAAAGTTTATCGAATATACATGTATAGCAAATTCTTTGTATTACATTCCTTTTGTGCAACTTGACCATTCTGTTTAAAAAGACTTCGAAACCGATTCTTAGCGAACAGCAGAACCATTGGACGGCTAGTGCTACAATCCCACTGACACTATAAATCCTGCCAGATCGAGGCTCGAACATTCAACAGCTGGCTTATAAGACAAGCGCCCCATGCATTGATCTGTCAAGCCCGAATTGGGTGTAGCAGTTCCGAATTGTAATCGAACAACCTAAAAGCATTTCGAACCACCTCAAACTCCCTGAAACCATTTCGAGACACCTCAATTTCCAAAATAGTTTTACGTTACAATAGCAATATTGAAATTGTATCTTGAACAACGTAAATCTCTCTGGTATTTCAATTTTTTGAACCGGTAAACTGCCTAACACATTAATTAATAAACCCCCGGTATGACAAACAGATGGCTCCGTGATCAAAAATTTATCAATAAATAGAATTCAATAGATGTCATCTATTCAATCCTTCAATTCGACCGTCCCACGACAAAAGGGCCTAACTGCAAATGACAGTTTCTCTTTGTTTACGTTTTCTTTCACGATTTACCGAACTAATTTTATATTTGACGATTTACTCTTCGCAAAACTTTCAAGGTAAAACTACAAGCTTTCGATTTATATTGGAAACTTTAGAGAATTTGCAATAATGGCTCCGTAATAATCAAAAGAGAAAGTAAACAAAGAGAGGCTCTCATTTGCAGTTAGGCCCTTTTGTCGTGGGACTATCGAATTGTCATCTGTCGAAATTTCATGACATTCGGATCGTTAGTGTCTTTACTATAAAAGTTAGAAACAGTGTATTAATATGAATGTCGTGTGTTTGATCCTTACACCTGCCTAATGATTTATTTTGGGCTGCAAGGTGGCATAACAGTAGAACTTAAACTACTTTGCACTGATGAGTCGAAGACGGAACGTAAAGAAAAATACGAAACATATTGATACCAATCGTCATGCAAATTGTAACGGGAAAACTGAATTGAAATAAACAGAAATAATTTTCAAATATCCGAAAAACCTGCGTTGATTATAAAGGGTGATTTTTTAAGAGCTTGAGAACTTTTTTAAACAATAAAACGCATAAAATTTGCAAAATCTCATCGGTTCTTTATTTTAAACGTTAGATTGGTACATGACATTTACTTTTTGAAGATAATTTCATTTAAATGTTGACCGCGGCTGCGTCTTAGGTGGTCCATTCGGAAAATCCGCTTTTTTATCGACAAATTTTGTTCAGCGATGAGGCTCATTTCTGGTTGAATGGCTACGTAAATAAGCAAAATTGCCGCATTTGGAGTGAAGAGCAACCAGAAGCCGTTCAAGAACTGCCCATGCATCCCGAAAAATGCACTGTTTGGTGTGGTTTGTACGCTGGTGGAATCATTGGACCGTATTTTTTCAAAGATGCTGTTGGACGCAACGTTACAGTGAATGGCGATCGCTATCGTTCGATGCTAACAAACTTTTTGTTGCCAAAAATGGAAGAACTGAACTTGGTTGACATGTGGTTTCAACAAGATGGCGCTACATGCCACACAGCTCGCGATTCTATGGCCATTTTGAGGGAAAACTTCGGAGAACAATTCATCTCAAGAAATGGACCGGTAAGTTGGCCACCAAGATCATGCGATTTGACGCCTTTAGACTATTTTTTGTGGGGCTACGTCAAGTCTAAAGTCTACAGAAATAAGCCAGTAACTATTCCAGCTTTGGAAGACAACATTTCCGAAGAAATTCGGGCTATTCCGGCCGAAATGCTCGAAAAAGTTGCCCAAAATTGGACTTTCCGAATGGACCACCTAAGACGCAGCCGCGGTCAACATTTAAATGAAATTATCTTCAAAAAGTAAATGTCATGTACCAATCTAACGTTTAAAATAAAGAACCGATAAGATTTTGCAAATTTTATGCGTTTTATTGTTTAAAAAAGTTCTCAAGCTCTTAAAAAATCACCCTTTACAACGTCTCCCTATGTCAATGATGACAGAATAAAAATATAATCTATCCGTATTTTAGATGTTTACTTTGAAATGTTCATTTTCTTACAACCCGCCAGTAGGTAACCGGCACTTCGCTTTACGCTTTGGCGATCCATCATCCCGGAATGGCCCAGCGAAGCGAAGTATGAACCGATGTGCCCTGGCCCCTGCGGCTATCGGAGTGTGATGGTATCCGTAACAGTGTCTCTGCATTTTCACAGCTTCTCTTCAAATCTTCCGCAAATGGGCATCATCTCGCTACAGCAGAATAATAAACCCACACAGAAAATATGCTCTTACCAAACTCTCGCTCACTCGTGCCGGGAGTCATCAGGGAACCGTTTTCCGCCGAACACCCTTCCCCCTTCCCCCTCAGCACTACTGTCAGCGGACGGAACCGAACGGTGGAGATGCCCATACGGAACGACTGCAGCGTGCGAGCATGCGACTGAGCGAGCTAGCGAGCAGCGACGGTGTGGTGGCGTCGGTTTTTATGCTAAGTCTAGTGCGCTCGGTGCCTTAGTAGTGCGCCGATCTCTCCGGGCGATCGATCGGTTTCGGTGTATCGTTTTGTCGTCGTCGTCGTCGTCGTAGCCGCCGTCGCGAATGTTTACAAACTTCAGGCATCGGCGAAAATCGGCGTGTGAAAACATCGTCTATCGTGGCTGATCGCGAGTTTTGAAAAACTAAAGAAAAAACAATTCGCAATCGATTTGTTGTGTTTACCGTCGTTCGATGGGTCCGTGTTCTCTAGGGTGCGGATCCCTTCGTGGGTGTGCCGCAACCACAGTCAAGCAATTAATGGGCTAATGAGTCATTCCGGAGTTGAGCAACTAGAATGGGATGCGCCGACGCGTGGGATCTGAGCCGAAATGTTCCAAACCGTGCACGTGGCCGTGGATGTGTGTGGGTAAAGTGGGGGATTAAAAATAACGCGTGGTGCAGCATCTTCGTCGACAACAACAACAACAAAAACAACTGCATCGGTTCAAATTTATCTTTCAAGCTAGTGTAGTTTCGGTTATTTCCAGGCAATTTGTTTACAGTGAAAGTGGAACCAAGAAAAGTTGGTGCCGCAGCTATGCACAACACGGGCACTCCACATTTCCCGTGAGTGAAGGAAAAGTGCAGTAACTATTCTCGTTTCGGGTGGCCGGCCATTGGTCGGTTCGGATTGTGAGTGATTGAATAATTATGTATTGCGCGAAAGTTGTCCACAAGTAGTTATTGTCGGAAGAAAGCTCTTTTATTTAATGATTGTGAGTGGAAGCCTCAATTAAGATTAAGCCTAAGCAACAACAAAAGCAACGGAAATAAAGCAAAAAAAGAGTGTGTTTACCTTTGGCATCGTACGCGAATGAGGTGGAAAAGCACCGAAGAGGTAAATTCAAGTGAAATGATAGTCCGGTTACGAAAAAAAGGCACAGATGTGTGCCCAGCCAGCATCAGTTCATTCATGTGTTGTTCGGAAAGGTGTTTCCTTGGAAATCTGGTCATGTCTGTGATGTTTTATTTTATTTTTTTCTCAAGTCAACGAATGGATTGCTTTTATCCCACGAAGATCGAACAACACAACCGCTTTCCACTCCTTCCTACTTTCTCCCTAACCGCAACCTTTCACGTCACTAGAAGAGATGGTGCTGCCTACGTTCGTGGACGGTGTGGTAATCGACCTTACCATATGATCGGAATAAAAAAGGAATAGCACCAACCAACTAACCAACCAACCGCACACGATATAATTGAGCTTCGAACGAGTGTGATATCTTTTATCACATTTAAGTATGCTGGTCCGAGAGCGTAGGTTATCTGAAGCAAACCAGTGTGCTCTGGTTTTGGTTCGGGTGGAAGGGCAAAAGGAATTACGAATGGAGAGAAATGACGTTCTATTAATGTTAGACAGTTCGGCGAACCGTTACAATCGATACAATCTAATCGACTTTCCTATGGATTGTTTTCTTCGAAGATATTTAACCAATCGAATATAAATCTAATAAAATATTGTGTATTATAGGTTATGAGACCTCTAAAAAATTTCTATTTGAAGGCTATAAACAATCGACTGTCACAGTTAATCTTAATCTATTTGGCAGCTCACTAGCCATGTTTACATGGATATAGATTTTTCTTCGACACAAATTATCAAGTTTACAGCCCTAAATGTCTGAACAAAACTTATCGTCACATCTTAACTCCATTAACAATTTTAAAGCATTTGTTCATGCATTTATAGTAATTTATAGTAATACCTAGTGATGCTACAACCAGCGCTCAGCGGAGAGAAAAATCGTAGATTTGGCATCAAGATAAACATAACAAAAATTCTGGTACCGATTGAATTTGTATTTCAGTGCTGGTAAAGTATCATACTTGTAGCAAAAAAAAGAAGTGTATATATCAGTTTTTCTCAAATTCAGTGAGCAACATGCTATCAACGAAAATCGGTATTTATCTGTACGATCCATGAATTATCGGTATTTTGGGAGTACATATCTGTATTGCGGGTATAGAGGTCAAATATCTGTATAAATATCGATAAATCGGTATACCTGGCAACGTTGGTCAACGCTGATCTCTGGTTGTAGGATCATTAGTTATACCGAACAGTCCAGAATGAACATGTGAGTGAACAAAAGCGTCACTCGAATCACTTAAGTATTTTATTGATCGTTATGCTTTCATCACAGGGAACATACATCCAAATATTCATTTCAATGGGACCTACAAGTAGCAATTCGCCTACAGAGAGGATTCGAGCAACCCTGCAATCGTTTAAGTTCTCTTGTGTGAAAGCTTGCATACAATATTAATTTATGCGTGGAAAATCGATTTTCAGTTAATTTTCACTCGTATACTTTAAACAGCTTTCTCAAAACAGTTTGTACTATCTTGGACGTCTGTACTGTGGCCGAGTGTCATATACCGTTCGAATCATATCATCAAGATCAGCAAATGCCTGTGTATGTGTGTGATTTTTACTAATTTAGATTCAAACTAAAGGTCTTCTGGCCCCATATACAGTTTCTGAAATTCATCAATGTCCGACTTCCGGTGTCGGAATGATTGGATAATATGTACAGAAAAAAGAAAATAATGTTATTTAAGCTACGATCAGACTAGTCAGTTTATCTGTCACAGACATGTAATTTCTCGACAGTTTATATTTTGTCTGGAAATGTGATCACACTATTCACAGTTAAAGTTTGACTGTCGACAGTCAATATTTTGATTGACTCTAACAGACTTTTTCAGCATGTTTGCATTGTGATTAAACTATTCGGACAGATAAAACTGGTTACAGAATAAAATATAGGGACTTTCCTTTTTCTGTCAGTTTTTATGCACACAGTAATCGCATTGGTAGGCAGTTTGTGGTGCAGAGAGCATGGTATTCCGGCCCCATGTAAAGTTTCTGAATATTATCTGGTGGTGACTTCCGGTTCCGGAGTAACAGGGAAGAGAATGGAAATAATGTCACTCATTTCTCTCGAAGATGGCCGAACCAATTTTCACCATCTTAAATTGAAATGAAATCTTAAGATCCAATGAAGCATTTCTGATTGTTAATAGATCCGACTTCTGATTCTGGAATTACACGTTAAAGAGTGACAGGGGAGATGAAATTTAAAACTGGGACCAAAACTATTCCTATTGGCAGTTATAGTTAACTAATTCTGGCTGTACTGGTCCCCGGTTTCCGATTCCGGAAGTACCGGAAATAGTGGTCAGATACTCCAAAATGGAATTAATTCACTTTTCTCATTTACCGGGTTTCACAAACCTAAATTCAAATGAAAGGTGTTATAATTCCATACGGAATTCCTGACTTTGTTTTACCTAATTCGACTTGCGGTTCCGGAATCATAGAGTGATGAGTGTTGAAAATCAATACTGTTCCAATTTGTAGGCCATATTTGTCGCTGGCTGCACGAACCGACTTTGGTTATACAGGTCCTCGGAATCCGGTTCTAAAAGTATCGGAAATAATGGACAATAACTGCAAAAAAGATTTCACTCACATTTCTCCAACATGTCTAAACCGATTTTCACAAACTTGGATTCCAAAGAAAAGTTTTTCGGTTTCACCTAACAAACTTTATGGATTTAATCGATGTTAAGTAACCCATGTTGCATCAGTTTTACATTTTACATTTATTTATTATTAGGACAATGCTCATCTGACAACATTCTTAATGAACTAGACTATAAACTAATAAAACTAATTAAAAATGGTAATAATTAAACTTATACTATAGCAACCGACGATGAAACTGTAAAGAGGTCATATTGAAGTCAAACACATCGCTGAATTCGTTGAAACGGCGAGTCATTGCCAAAATCGGGCTGTTGCTAGCATAGTTGGTATTCCGCAGATCAGTGTGCAGTAATGATCGAGGCCGAAGAACACGTGCTGGAGCATACAGATTAATCTGTGATAGAAAATCCGGAACATCATATTCAGCCAGTAATAGCTTAGATACAAAAGTGGCTTGTGAAGCACGTCGACGATCAGCTAAAGCTTTAATCCCCAATAGTTGACAACGATCTTCATACGGTGGAAGGCTCAACGGGTTACTCCATGGTAGTTCCCGTAAAGCATAACGCACGAATTTACGTTGCACAGCTTCTATCCTTTGAATCCATAAAGCGTTGTATGGACACCAAACAACATTCGCAAATTCCAGCTGTGAACGAACCAATGAGCAATATAGCGATTTTAAACAAAGTGGGTCACGAAATTCACTCGAGATTTTAAATATGAATCCAAGTAAACGGTTTGCTTTGTCAATCGTTGCTGAAAGATGGCGGGTGTACGTTAGTTTTTCATCCAGAATAACACCTAGATCTTTAACGTGATCAACGCGTTGCAGTTGAGTGCCAGCGACGGTGTAATTAAAATTAAACATGCTTCTCGTACGATGATAGCTTATGACGGAACATTTAGAAACACAGAGATCCATTTTGTTTCTTACACACCATTCGTAAAACATATTAACAAGATGTTGCAACTCACGGCAATCAGCTTCTTTGCGAATAACGAGAAATATTTTCAAATCGTCACCAAAAATAATTTGCCACCATGTCTTAAGACAAATACAGCATCGTTCACAAATAACGAAAAAAGAAGTGGTCCTAGAGTACTTCCCTGAGGAACTCCTGAGATACTTGCAAATGGTTCAGACACAGTATTTCCAATTTGTACGACAACTTTACGGTTAACGAGATATGTTCCGAGCCATTGACAAAATCTGGTCGTAAATCCTAGTTGGCCCAGCTTGGTTAACAAAATTTCGTGATTCACAGAGTCAAACGCAGCTTTAAGGTCAGTGTAGACCGTGTCTATCTGGAATTTGTTGGACATTTGCTCGGTGCAAAACGATGTGAAACAAACGAGATTTGTCTCAACCGATCGACCAGGGAAGAATCCATGTTGGCAACTGCTAATATAATGGCGACAAGCTGATAATAGAGTAGTATTGATGATTGATTCGAAAATCTTAGATTCAACACCCAGCGACGTGATTCCTCGGTAATTAACGACGTTACACTTGTCACCTTTTTTATAAACCGGAAACATTATAGACCGTTTCCAATCAGTTGGAAATGATTGCTGCTGGAGCGACAAATTGAAGATATGCGCTAGTGGCACTGCTAAAATGTCAGAACATTTTTTCAAAATAGCGGATGGCATGGCGCTGATACCTGGAGCATACAACGACTTGATTTTCTTAACGGCTGAAATAACCATTTGCTCGGAGATATGAAAAATGTCCATATCAATTACATCAGCGGGAACATCACGAGCAGCGTTTTCAAGTTCGATGACAGTAGGTGAGTCAGTCGAAAAGACACTTGCAAAGTATCTAGCAAATAGTGAACACTTATCAATAGCTGTTGTAGCTTCATTATCGTAATACATCATCTTAGATGGAAGTCCAATTTCATTTCTCTTCGTATTGACAAATGACCAGAAGCTTTGTGTTTGAAGCTAATCACATTAATTACCTATTGCGGAAGGGGGTTTCAAAGATATTACAACATTTGATGGATATTTTTACAATGTGGGCTAAAATAAAATCAATCCCAAAATACCTCTGTTACTCTATGCTAGCTAACGTTCGAACAACCTTTCCAGTTTCTGGACATCAACAGTTTTTTATAGAGTTTTACAGTAATATTTATGATAGTATGACTAATATGAGAATGTCTCATTATACCACAAGCTGAACTATAAAGTTTTTTTTTTAAAGATGGCTATACAAATACACTGGGATTCGACTGTTATATTTTTGTTCGAGTTGCAAATTGGTCACAAGTCGGTCCTGGTCTGACATAAAAATCAAAAAAGAAAATTTCCGTATATCGATATAATATATTCTCCTTCTACACCACTTTCATAACACGATCTTCTACACCACTTTTATGACACGAAATTTTTTCTCCATTAAGCTTTTTTTTCAAAATAAAAGGACGACGAATAGTCGCTGGGTGCTAAATCTACTGAATATGGTGAATACGGTAGCAATTCATATTTTCTTTCACGATAAGTTGTTTCTGATCAGCACAATAACTGACATACTAAGTAGGGATTGAACGCTAGAAGGATTTTCAATTATTGATACCATTGATGCCATCTGTCTGTCAGATTGGAAACTTATTGTCCGACGTGTTGAACTGCTATTTTAAAATTTCTTGCTTAAGGGGAGCTTCTCATGTAAACGAGATTTTTGTTCCTTCATTTCGAGCATGGGTTAAAAAACCTATGGGTTACTTAAAAAATCAACGAATTTCCAAAATTTCAACGAAATCGGTTATGTGAAATTCTTTGATTTTCCATGAAAAGCGTGAAAAGGTTTCCTAAGAATGTGTCCGAATGTGATCCTTGTAGCCAGCATAAGGTTTATTTGAAAAAAAAGGTTATACCATCGAATTGTTTTTTTTTCAAATAAATGTGAAAGATCACAAAAAAAACTCTTTTTTTCAGAGCTATTTTTGATAGAACTCGGAAAATCCTCCTAATTTTTCAGCCATTTTTGCCCTGCAAATAGATAAAAGCTTTGCAAAGGTATGTTTTTGGTTTTGGCAAATTTTTCAAAATTTTCATCGAAAATTTCCTAAAATCACCCGCGCGCATGGTACTTGGACGATGGCCTTAAATTATTTCTCTTTTTGATACTTGTTAGAAAATTTTGATATTTTAAATACTAACGAGACCAGACTTAGATCACCAGTTGCTACGAAAAAAACTTTTTGTTATAGACTTGTTACGGCTTGATGATCGGGATCCCATACTAAATTCCTGAATTTCATTTGGATCTGATTTCCAGTATCGGAGCTATGGGGTAAAATGCGCAAAAAAAATGAAAATATGTGTTCTTATTTTTCTCATAGATGGCGCCACCGATTTTCACAAACTTATATTCAAATGAAAGGTGTATGGTCCCATACGGAAATACTAAATTTCATCCGGATCCGACCTCTGGATCCGGAAATATGAGATAAAGTTTGTTAAAAATTGTATACCATCACTGAAAAGGGCAAAAAACGTTAAAAAATTTCTAAATCGATCTCAAATCGTCTCCAATTGATAGTTTATTTCAGTAGACGGCCAAACAAACCCATTTCGGTTATTCTCTCAAGGATCAAAGAAAATTTTTTCCACTAGGTGGATTCTTCATGCTTTCGGAAATATGGTCAGCAATTCATGATAAAATTTTCAGTAGTATGAATTAATCACAAATAACTGAAAATTATAGTTATCAAAATATTTGGAATCGAGTATTAAAGAGAAAAACTCATGACGCTTGTTAGTCTTTCTCGTATTCTGAGGACGGTGTTGACGCAACGTGGCATTGCATGCTCGCGTTACCAACTGGGTAACACGTTACATTCATTCTAGCGTGCGCAGTTGACTTTCAATATCTGTAAATGATTTATTAATGAACTTTCCGATATTTTCTTCCTGTGAAATTATAACTTTTGAAAACGAACAATTTTTGCACTCTTTTGCCCTGCCTTAAAAATGTTGTTTCAACACAAACATAAATGTGGTTTGAATTCGTCGTACTTAAGTATAGGGGCACCGTTACAATTCTGAAAGTAAAGAAATGCAACCTTGCACAATTCATACAATATACCATTTTATGAGAACGATTTTAGGTATTCAAACATGTAATTTTTTTCGTATTCACGCCATCTAGTTATGTCTCCGACATTACCCACCCGCTTTTTTCTAAGAGTGTAGTTCAAAGTCACAGTAAACGAAACACGAGAAACGTAATTAAAGTATTTATTTGAATTAATCTTTACAGTGCAATACATTCGAAAAGCTTTGAAGCAATTAATTAGTGAACAGTGTAGTCACCACCACCATTCTCAATTACATTCGAGGTAGGCTTATAATAAAGTTTTGTTGAAAGAGATCTCCTAATCGTATCTGACAAACCGTTCTGTACAGGTTAAAATCGGTTCTTCAACATCTGAAGTTTTCTCGAATTTTTCTGGAGTTCCGCAAGGCAGCAATCTTGGTCCGTTGCTGTTTTCGCTTTTCATGAACGATGTTTCACTGCTGTTACCACCGGAATTCAGATTATTTTATGCAGACGATGCAAAAATTATGAAGGTTATCAAGCGTCTCGCGGACTGTTTTGTACTACAACATATGATACAAAAGTTCGTAGATTGGTGTTCAAAAAATTGTTTGTGTCTGAGTATCGAGAAATGCTGCGTCATATCTTTCTATCGGAAAACTGATCCTATCTTGTATGGCTATGAAATCTCAGAAAAGTCCATGACACCAGTAGAATGTATAAAGGATCTTGGTGTTACTCTAGATCGTGAAATTACCTTTAGACTGCACTATGACGATATGTTGGCCAAAGCAAACCGTCAACTTGGTTTCATCTTCAAGGTAGCCAAAGAGTTTCGAGACCCACTTTGTTTAAGATCATTGTACTGTTCACTTGTACGTTCAATACTAGAGTCAAACGCTGTGATTTGGTGCCCCTACCATGCTTACTGGACCGCTAGGATTGAGACTGTTCAACATAAATTTGTGAGGTACGCTCTGCGCCTGTTACCGTGGCGTGACCCTATGAACCTACCATCTTACGAAGATCACTGCCGTTTGTTGAATCTTGAGCCATTGGAGGTACGACGCATAACTGCTCAAGCAACTTTCGCTGCCAAACTACTTTTGGGCGACATAGATAGTCCAACGTTACTCATGCGCCTAAACCTCTACGCACCTGAAAGATCACTTCGCCAGCGGAACTTCCTGTCTCTTGAACCACGAAATAGAATGTATGGACAACATGAGCCTTTTCGGACAGTTTGTATGCGGTTCAACGAATTCTCTCAACTATTCGATTTTAATGTGTCGTCAACCGTGTTTCATAAACGTTTACTTGACAATTTCCACATAGTGAATAGCGATAGTTAGGTTTAGTTTTTAAATTTTAATTGTTTGTTTTTATTCATTAAGACAACATATGTCAGATGAAGTTATACAAATATACAAATATACAAATAATGTTCTGAATTTTCTCATGATAGATGCTTCAAACTGAGAACAGGGTTTCAGATTTGCTCTTTAGAATAGAGTTAACTCTCTCGACGTAAAGCACGCGGAACATTAACGTTTAGCGGATGTTTGATAATGCGCTGAATAACATCGCTTTACTAGAAAGCAACTCTCTAAAAATGGCTTAATCTAAAGGAAAATCATTTTAGGATAACATTCGGATAACAATTTTTGCATATAGATGCCTCGTAAGAAAGCAGCGAACCGAGGTTGTAGCAGTTCAGTTAATCTAAATGATCTCCAAAGGATAGTCCTTAGGGCGATGACAGGAGCGTTCACGACAACGTTCAAAGGGTACAACGTTTTGGAAGAGTAGCCTCATAGACTATGCTACTATCCACACTTGATTGTGGTTTCGGATAGTTACTTAAGATGAGTACCTGAAGCTCACATGCTATTTTCTTTTCGAAACATTAGCTGGTTATTTGTAACGAAAACTTGATGAACACATAGTTCGTTATACAAACGATTCTCTGTTGGGTAGTCGTTCTAGTGCAGGTATCTACTGTCGTGAAATGTGACTAGAGTAGTCTCATTTAGTACTGTACTGTGTTACAAGCAGAAATCAACGAAATGCTGTGTGATGCACAATTAGCGCGTCAGCAGCGGATCTGAGAAAAACGAATTTGTTTTTGTTTCGACAATCAGGCTGAGTTAAAGACACTCGATTCGAGTGATTCAATGTCGAACCTAAGGAGTGTATCGAAAAGTAGTTAGCAACATTGATCATTGAATAAAAAAGCGAAAAATACATATTTTTACATCAGTTTTCGATATATTGTAGAAAAATTACATTTTTATGCATTTCACTGATTATATTAAAGAAAATCCTAGTTTATTTGAAACGCTCGCACTTTGGATTTGACATTCTGCACCTTTTTTATAAACCGGAAACATTATAGACCGTTTCCAATCAGTTGGAAATGATTGCTGCTGGAGCGACAAATTGAAGATATGCGCTAGTGGCACTGCTAAAATGTCAGAACATTTTTTCAAAATAGCGGATGGCATGGCGCTGATACCTGGAGCATACAACGACTTGATTTTCTTAACGGCTGAAATAACCATTTGCTCGGAGATATGAAAAATGTCCATATCAATTACATCAGCGGGAACATCACGAGCAGCGTTTTCAAGTTCGATGACAGTAGGTGAGTCAGTCGAAAAGACACTTGCAAAGTATCTAGCAAATAGTGAACACTTATCAATAGCTGTTGTAGCTTCATTATCGTAATACATCATCTTAGATGGAAGTCCAATTTCATTTCTCTTCGTATTGACAAATGACCAGAAGCTTTGTGTTTGAAGCTAATCACATTAATTACCTATTGCGGAAGGGGGTTTCAAAGATATTACAACATTTGATGGATATTTTTACAATGTGGGCTAAAATAAAATCAATCCCAAAATACCTCTGTTACTCTATGCTAGCTAACGTTCGAACAACCTTTCCAGTTTCTGGACATCAACAGTTTTTTATAGAGTTTTACAGTAATATTTATGATAGTATGACTAATATGAGAATGTCTCATTATACCACAAGCTGAACTATAAAGTTTTTTTTTTAAAGATGGCTATACAAATACACTGGGATTCGACTGTTATATTTTTGTTCGAGTTGCAAATTGGTCACAAGTCGGTCCTGGTCTGACATAAAAATCAAAAAAGAAAATTTCCGTATATCGATATAATATATTCTCCTTCTACACCACTTTCATAACACGATCTTCTACACCACTTTTATGACACGAAATTTTTTCTCCATTAAGCTTTTTTTTCAAAATAAAAGGACGACGAATAGTCGCTGGGTGCTAAATCTACTGAATATGGTGAATACGGTAGCAATTCATATTTTCTTTCACGATAAGTTGTTTCTGATCAGCACAATAACTGACATACTAAGTAGGGATTGAACGCTAGAAGGATTTTCAATTATTGATACCATTGATGCCATCTGTCTGTCAGATTGGAAACTTATTGTCCGACGTGTTGAACTGCTATTTTAAAATTTCTTGCTTAAGGGGAGCTTCTCATGTAAACGAGATTTTTGTTCCTTCATTTCGAGCATGGGTTAAAAAACCTATGGGTTACTTAAAAAATCAACGAATTTCCAAAATTTCAACGAAATCGGTTATGTGAAATTCTTTGATTTTCCATGAAAAGCGTGAAAAGGTTTCCTAAGAATGTGTCCGAATGTGATCCTTGTAGCCAGCATAAGGTTTATTTGAAAAAAAAGGTTATACCATCGAATTGTTTTTTTTTTCAAATAAATGTGAAAGATCACAAAAAAAACTCATTTTATCAGAGCTATTTTTGATAGAACTCGGAAAATCCTCCTAATTTTTCAGCCATTTTTGCCCTGCAAATAGATAAAAGCTTTGCAAAGGTATGTTTTTGGTTTTGGCAAATTTTTCAAAATTTTCATCGAAAATTTCCTAAAATCACCCGCGCGCATGGTACTTGGACGATGGCCTTAAATTATTTCTCTTTTTGATACTTGTTAGAAAATTTTGATATTTTAAATACTAACGAGACCAGACTTAGATCACCAGTTGCTACGAAAAAAACTTTTTGTTATAGACTTGTTACGGCTTGATGATCGGGATCCCATACTAAATTCCTGAATTTCATTTGGATCTGATTTCCAGTATCGGAGCTATGGGGTAAAATGCGCAAAAAAAATGAAAATATGTGTTCTTATTTTTCTCATAGATGGCGCCACCGATTTTCACAAACTTATATTCAAATGAAAGGTGTATGGTCCCATACGGAAATACTAAATTTCATCCGGATCCGACCTCTGGATCCGGAAATATGAGATAAAGTTTGTTAAAAATTGTATACCATCACTGAAAAGGGCAAAAAACGTTAAAAAATTTCTAAATCGATCTCAAATCGTCTCCAATTGATAGTTTATTTCAGTAGACGGCCAAACAAACCCATTTCGGTTATTCTCTCAAGGATCAAAGAAAATTTTTTCCACTAGGTGGATTCTTCATGCTTTCGGAAATATGGTCAGCAATTCATGATAAAATTTTCAGTAGTATGAATTAATCACAAATAACTGAAAATTATAGTTATCAAAATATTTGGAATCGAGTATTAAAGAGAAAAACTCATGACGCTTGTTAGTCTTTCTCGTATTCTGAGGACGGTGTTGACGCAACGTGGCATTGCATGCTCGCGTTACCAACTGGGTAACACGTTACATTCATTCTAGCGTGCGCAGTTGACTTTCAATATCTGTAAATGATTTATTAATGAACTTTCCGATATTTTCTTCCTGTGAAATTATAACTTTTGAAAACGAACAATTTTTGCACTCTTTTGCCCTGCCTTAAAAATGTTGTTTCAACACAAACATAAATGTGGTTTGAATTCGTCGTACTTAAGTATAGGGGCACCGTTACAATTCTGAAAGTAAAGAAATGCAACCTTGCACAATTCATACAATATACCATTTTATGAGAACGATTTTAGGTATTCAAACATGTAATTTTTTTCGTATTCACGCCATCTAGTTATGTCTCCGACATTACCCACCCGCTTTTTTCTAAGAGTGTAGTTCAAAGTCACAGTAAACGAAACACGAGAAACGTAATTAAAGTATTTATTTGAATTAATCTTTACAGTGCAATACATTCGAAAAGCTTTGAAGCAATTAATTAGTGAACAGTGTAGTCACCACCACCATTCTCAATTACATTCGAGGTAGGCTTATAATAAAGTTTTGTTGAAAGAGATCTCCTAATCGTATCTGACAAACCGTTCTGTACAGGTTAAAATCGGTTCTTCAACATCTGAAGTTTTCTCGAATTTTTCTGGAGTTCCGCAAGGCAGCAATCTTGGTCCGTTGCTGTTTTCGCTTTTCATGAACGATGTTTCACTGCTGTTACCACCGGAATTCAGATTATTTTATGCAGACGATGCAAAAATTATGAAGGTTATCAAGCGTCTCGCGGACTGTTTTGTACTACAACATATGATACAAAAGTTCGTAGATTGGTGTTCAAAAAATTGTTTGTGTCTGAGTATCGAGAAATGCTGCGTCATATCTTTCTATCGGAAAACTGATCCTATCTTGTATGGCTATGAAATCTCAGAAAAGTCCATGACACCAGTAGAATGTATAAAGGATCTTGGTGTTACTCTAGATCGTGAAATTACCTTTAGACTGCACTATGACGATATGTTGACCAAAGCAAACCGTCAACTTGGTTTCATCTTCTAGGTAGCCAAAGAGTTTCGAGACCCACTTTGTTTAAGATCATTGTACTGTTCACTTGTACGTTCAATACTAGAGTCAAACGCTGTGATTTGGTGCCCCTACCATGCTTACTGGACCGCTAGGATTGAGACTGTTCAACATAAATTTGTGAGGTACGCTCTGCGCCTGTTACCGTGGCGTGACCCTATGAACCTACCATCTTACGAAGATCACTGCCGTTTGTTGAATCTTGAGCCATTGGAGGTACGACGCATAACTGCTCAAGCAACTTTCGCTGCCAAACTACTTTTGGGCGACATAGATAGTCCAACGTTACTCATGCGCCTAAACCTCTACGCACCTGAAAGATCACTTCGCCAGCGGAACTTCCTGTCTCTTGAACCACGAAATAGAATGTATGGACAACATGAGCCTTTTCGGACAGTTTGTATGCGGTTCAACGAATTCTCTCAACTATTCGATTTTAATGTGTCGTCAACCGTGTTTCATAAACGTTTACTTGACAATTTCCACATAGTGAATAGCGATAGTTAGGTTTAGTTTTTAAATTTTAATTGTTTGTTTTTATTCATTAAGACAACATATGTCAGATGAAGTTATACAAATATACAAATATACAAATAATGTTCTGAATTTTCTCATGATAGATGCTTCAAACTGAGAACAGGGTTTCAGATTTGCTCTTTAGAATAGAGTTAACTCTCTCGACGTAAAGCACGCGGAACATTAACGTTTAGCGGATGTTTGATAATGCGCTGAATAACATCGCTTTACTAGAAAGCAACTCTCTAAAAATGGCTTAATCTAAAGGAAAATCATTTTAGGATAACATTCGGATAACAATTTTTGCATATAGATGCCTCGTAAGAAAGCAGCGAACCGAGGTTGTAGCAGTTCAGTTAATCTAAATGATCTCCAAAGGATAGTCCTTAGGGCGATGACAGGAGCGTTCACGACAACGTTCAAAGGGTACAACGTTTTGGAAGAGTAGCCTCATAGACTATGCTACTATCCACACTTGATTGTGGTTTCGGATAGTTACTTAAGATGAGTACCTGAAGCTCACATGCTATTTTCTTTTCGAAACATTAGCTGGTTATTTGTAACGAAAACTTGATGAACACATAGTTCGTTATACAAACGATTCTCTGTTGGGTAGTCGTTCTAGTGCAGGTATCTACTGTCGTGAAATGTGACTAGAGTAGTCTCATTTAGTACTGTACTGTGTTACAAGCAGAAATCAACGAAATGCTGTGTGATGCACAATTAGCGCGTCAGCAGCGGATCTGAGAAAAACGAATTTGTTTTTGTTTCGACAATCAGGCTGAGTTAAAGACACTCGATTCGAGTGATTCAATGTCGAACCTAAGGAGTGTATCGAAAAGTAGTTAGCAACATTGATCATTGAATAAAAAAGCGAAAAATACATATTTTTACATCAGTTTTCGATATATTGTAGAAAAATTACATTTTTATGCATTTCTCTGATTATATTAAAGAAAATCCTAGTTTATTTGAAACGCTCGCACTTTGGATTTGACATTCTGCATTAAATTCTACACAGTTACTTTTGTGACTTTCCTGGTGGCAGCTGTCCAGTTTTTTTTTTTTTTTTTGAACTCCTGCATGTTTCGGGACACTGTACCTTCCTTCCGAAAGTGCCGCTTGACAATTGCCCAATACCTTTCAATTGGCCGAAGATCCGGGTAGTTCGGTGGGTCGATGTCCTTTTCCACGAATTGTACATTATTTTTGACAACCCCTGTAGAACGGAGTTGACGTAGTGGGCTGAAGCCAATCCGGCCAGAAGAGAAAAGGAGCCTCATGCTTTCTGTACAGTGGCAGCATTCTCTTTTTCAAACATTCTTCCTCGTACACCTTGGCGTTAATTGTGCCCTTCGTGAAGAAAATCGACGACCGCAAACCACAGGTACAAATTGCTTGCTAGACCAGCACCTTCTGCCTAAACTTTTCCATCGCCACCGTGGTGTCAGCGTCGTCCAGGTCCTGGTACACTGATTTCGTATAATATTGCGGTCCGGGCAACGCTCGAGAGTTTTCCTTGACGTAGGTTTCGTCGTCGATCAGGATGCATCCGTCTTTATTCTGTAGAATCCGGTTATACAGTTTTCGCGCTCTTGTTCTGGCCTGAACTTGCTGTACCAGGGACTTTTTCGGCACCTTCTGTTTCTTGTACGTTTTCAGGGAGTTCCGAACTTTGATCCGTTGAATCATCCTGATGCTGGTGTTGAACTGCTTGGCAAATCCCGCGTCGACGCCGATGGGTTTTTCCTGATATACTCAACCACTTTTATGTCCCGGCCGGGCTGGCTGTGACCCGTTTTCCTACCGGATCGGAGCAAATCCTTCATGGAAAGGGTCTTACCGAACTTCTCGATAATATTTTTGACACTGGTGTGGTGCACTTTCACCCGTTTTGCAATTTCGTTGTACGTAACACCACTTTCTGAGCACCAAGTGTGCAGAATTTTCTTTCGCGTTTCCGGATCAATTCGACTCATCATTGAAAAGATAAACCGTACCGAAACCAATCGATTGCGCAGCTGTTATTGACATGTAAACAAACATGTCACCGCAAAACACGCTGCAAAAAATTAAGCCATTTCAGAGTAATAACTGTTTGAATGTTGCTAACTACTTATCGATACACTCCTTAGTGATCGCATTTCGAACTCGAAACGAAGACCTCACAATTTCAAATGATGGTTGCTTCTCACGGGTACCCAACCATTTTGGTGTTACTAGAAATTAATGGGCTGATGAGTTTACCAGAACTGGCACAACGGTATGTTTCGTTGGCCAGAACCAGCTATACCACTGTCAACTAGTTGGATAACAGGCAAGATTCGTTCTTGGGTTACATCCGAATATGCTAAGTATTGACGAAGCTTGATTATTTATCTAAGAACGACAATAAACGAATGCTGATACTCCCTGGACAATAAATGCCACCATTGGAGTTACGAAAACCAGACGATTCAAAACACAGAACCACAGTGCTTGACACAACCTATTAGACTGAAATGGCAAAGTATTCTGAACACGAACACCATTTAAAACAGTCAAGTATATGATGCTGATATCTGTTTTAAAGTATTGAAATAACTATTGTCTCATCTCAAAACATAGCGAGCAACCCAAATATTATAAAACGAAATTTTCAAATGATTTTATTCGTCATCTTATGAAATCAAACATGATTACACGAAACAAAAGACAATATGTTTTCTTGCGATTTCAAATGCGTTCCCCTCAGCAGCCTGTGGAAAATTCAATTTTCATCCTAAGAAATAAAGAGCTAAAGGTTCATATAAAGAAACTTAGATAGCGCGTTAAGTAAAATTAGGTCTGCGTTAGATTATATTGTAACGCAATTTCTCCTAATTTGCTGAATTGGCTAGTTAACGGCCTAGTAAATACCTCCAGTTCCGGAAGTGTCACAATTTGCGGAGCCAAATTGAACAAGTTAGATTCCTTAAAGATGATTAAACCGATCTTAGTTTCAAATTAAAGGCTTGATTATTTTATAGAATGCTAGTAAATTTTATCTGTAACTTATTTTCGGCTCCAGAACCAAAATTAGAAAATCGCCTTTCAAATCGGCGATGCAAAACACAAAACAAAACGTCAAAATGAAGCTTTTAGCTGTTAAAATCCATTAGTTAATGGCAGCTATACCGGCTCCCGGATTCCGATTCCGGAAGTACAGAAAAAAACTGAGGAATAATTCTCTTTCATAAAAGGTCACAAAAATATCATTACACCTCTAGGTGGATTAAAACCGGTTTTTATTATAGAATCGTCAGCCGAATTGGTCTCTCCACCCGGGTTTCACACAATTAAGACGTGTGCGATTTTTTTCCGAAATTGAAACAAGTAGATTCTGATTTTGCAACATTGGTAATCTTTGGAATTGCTCATATTCATTTTTGCACTTACATTAATCGCGTTTTTTAAACCAGACCTTTTATTTCAGTTCAAAAGATGGACCGAAAAGTAGACAGACCATCGATGGGAATTTTATCGGCGATAAAACAGAAGTATTCCATATCACACTTTAATTTATTTCACTTTAGTTTGCTATGATGGTGATTCTTAGCACAGAAGCGATCAAAATGACGATTATAGCGCGATCTTTTGGTGTAGGCGGAACGATCAATAATACAGCTTGTCGTCTCCACTAGTATGGTAGACTGGATTTATCAAATCCCTTTTTGCCAATCCATGAAGAAGATATTTGTCTGCTTTGTATAAAATATGGTCGTTGAGAGAGGAAAGGAACTTGATTTGTCATCTCATAATAGTTTATGATGATGAACTAATTACTATATTATGATTATTAATTTCATATGATAATTACTATCATAAAGTAGGTGTCCAACTTTGATTTTGAGAATGCAATTGATACTAAGTGAGGCACGCGAAACTTCCAACATTATCTTCCAGACGGACTGAGTAATGAATTCTTACTCAGCTGCTCGTTTTTGAGTACTCAATTTTGGCTCTCTTTACGCATGTGTTAGTTCAACAGTCCGACTTACACCACTTTAGTACACTCCAGCTAGCGAAACGGACAATGCAAACCAAGGTGAGGCAATTTTGATTTGTTTATGTTGGAATTTTAGGCAAACTGGTCTTACAGTTCTAGATATTAGAAAATTTTTAATCTGTTCATATTTCACATAACTAAACTTTCACTCCGAATTTGAATAAAAATGAAAATAAAATGCAAAATCGGCGAAGATAAAGAAATAACGATTTGACAATTCAGTTCAATTTTACTCTTTCAAATCTGACAGATTTCCGAACCAATCGGTTGGCGGCGAAATTCAATAGGAACCGGTTGTCGTTCTGGAATTCATACTAAATTCCTCATGATATTCCAAATGAAAATTTTTCACCACTCGGATTTGATTCGGAATTCGTTTCAAGCTGCCCATGTCCGCTCTTTTGAGTTTGGCATGGACAACACTTTTTAGGCTCACTTCAAACCATGTAGATATCAGTTGATTTCATAATTCACGCAATACCGCATATATAACCGATATGCGCAAAGCTCTGCAGACCGTAAAAAAGGGGTTTGGACTTTGGAGGTCAATGAAAGACAAAAAAATAGGCACCATCGAAACCAGAATCGTAGTAAACTCGACAAGTGTATAAGTGCGGAACGCAATCCCCGGTTCGATGTTGTTGATTCCAGCTTCTCGTACGGCTTTCGCTTGTTCGGTGGATTATTTTTAGCCGCTTTTAATACTTGCCTCGGATCACGTGGCGAGAATTCCACGCAATGTCGTTTCAATTTAGTGGTACAACGAATAAACTTGTTTCTCTGTTTGAATGAATGAGTGATGGTTATATCGGTTTCCATGGACAATTTCAAGTGGCCTTTGCTAACGTCTGATGTGTAGAATTGGATTAAGTCGTAGTCCAATTGACGTTTAAAGGCCGCCAGGGATCAACAATTTACTGAAACTTCCTACTTAAGCTAGTACCAGTTTAGCACCACTAATCCACTTATTAGTTAAATTTTCGACATCGCAGTGTCATGGTGGTTTTATTGATCTGTAGTATCCCATGGAAGTTTACGGCATAATAGAACTCACGAAACAAGTAACCTCTAGCGAAGTTCTCATCCTGATCTGCGATGTCTGTCAATCTATGTATGTCAATAATGTATGTCAATCGGACCAAGCATTTTCGGTTTCACGCGGATGATCAATTTCCAGGATTTCCACCGGGGAAATTATTGAAAATATTGGTTATGTTATCGCATATGAGGATCTGTTAAAAAATAACGAAAAAATTATTCGATTTTTTAAATTTTGTTGGTTATTAAGTTCTGAATGGTTTTATACTAAAACGTCGAAAGACAAAAGGTCGAATGACAAAACGTCGAACGACAAAAAGTCGAATGACAAAATATCGAAAGTCATAAAACGTCGAATGTATCAAAAAGTCAACTGCGACAGAAGATCAAATATAACAAAAAGTACCGGATAGTCGAGATACCAGAGCGTCGAATACAACAAAACGTCGAATATAACAGAAGGTCGAATTTCACTAAAGGTTGAGTACAACGAAAAGTCGAATACGACAAAATGGTGAATGGTGAGAAAGTCTTTATTAGAAATTCTGTCATGAAATACCAAAGGAAGTGGTGCTTATGCGGCGGACCCGCATACACGAGGGCAAGGAACCGAGGCGGCACTAAGCAGCCGAGGTTTTCGCCAGCCTGAGTCGGCCGCCGTCGAAAGCGGTGGCCTCTAGCATACGAACCTGTGATCCACTCGTTTGCCCGGTTTACTTAAACATAGTTTGTTTGCCTTTTTTAAGTCCGATCGAGCGGTAGCGAGGTCGAACGGCACTCAAACCTGTTATCAACCAGTTTGCCCGGAATATTGGCTCGTGTGTTATTTATTGTCTTCATGAAATTGATAAAGACCATTCTTGAACATGTAAAGTAGGGAATCACAGAAAGAATGAAGTTCATGAAACAAAATGAATATAATTATTGTAATTAATAGTCTTCTAATAATAATGCAACACCCGTAATGTAATCAGAAATGTTGTCTATCACTGAAAACTTTTCTACAATTTCAAATAGCTTGTCATCCTTTTCCACCAGTTTTCCAATCTTTTGGGTTCCTGGTGATCCCTGAAGTATCTCAATAATCGTTTATTCCACTTCCACTTTTGTTGTTTCGACTTTTTGTCGTATTCGATCATTGGACGCATTCGGCCTTTTGTTCTTTTGACCTTTTGGTGTTTCGACCTTTGGTTCATCAACGTTTTGTCATTCAATCTTCTGTCATGCGATATTTTAGTATATGTTCTTCTGAATAGAACTTTCTATTTTATGAAATTGTTCATACCAGAATCCATTCAATTAAATGGAATTTATCACCATATTCTAAAAAATCACTATTTCAAACACTTTAAAATAATTCTTTTTGAAGAATATATCACTATTTTTACGGCAGTCGAGGCCAAATAATGCGCTTTTTCACATTGGTTACTTTTGCACTGAAGCAAAATGAAGTTGTTTATGTTTTAATACGTTGGAAATAAAAGGTATCAAAGTTACACTACAGAAAATACCTGTTGATTGTTGACTAATCGCGAAGAACATTGTTTCTTGTTTTGGGGAACATTTTATGAGCATTCCTCATACACACTTATTTTTATCGCTGAATCTCGGCAAAATAATTACCGAGATTTGCACCACCGTGTACTCGGTAAATCCTCTCGGCAAAAGATAAAATTGCGGAGTCACAGCAATCAAAAATTTGACAAACGTCAGTTAATACCGAACTTGTCAGCAAAAAGATTGCTAACTTTTCGGCATAAGCTTTACTGAATGTTCGGCAAATGCAACGAAGCAAAATTTATGAATTTTTTAGCCTTCAGCAATTAAAGTAAACAACAAATTCATTTGTTTAATTGTAATTATTCTATTCCAGTGAAAACGAGCAAAAAACATTACACTACTTATGTTTCGGGGACGTATAATTGGTTGATAATTCGTTGAAGTTCTTCGGCACATCCAATAATGACTTTCCGACAGTGAAAGCAGGATCTGGAAAGTGCTTTCTATATATAATGAACAACAATTTGTAGTTACTATACTCGCTGGATAGATCTTAGATTCTCACACATTCCTTTTAACCTAATTCTGGAAATTATCTCCGAAATATTTCATCAGAAAATATCTGCATAGTGCCAAGCAAAAACATAAATATTTGCTAAAATCGGGATAGTTTTTAATCACCGATGAGTTCAGCAAAAGATTTTGAAAAATATCAGCGAAAAGTAGCACTTTGCCGAAAAATCGGTAAATCTACTGAACGAATCTCGGAAAACATAACATTGATTACTGAGCAATAAGCAAAACTGTGTGTTGCCGGTTTGTCTCGGCATTTTACTCTACCTAGCTCGAGAATTGGTTTTAAGGGGTTTATCAATCAAGATTCAAGTAATCAACAAGCGAAAGTGAACGAATTCTCATTTCAAAAGCTCGAAGAACTGCGACGTAAACATATCAGAAGGTTATATAAACTAATGACAGTTTATCTTTGTTTATTTTCTAGGCCTATAAACCAATGAAAGTTTCTCTTTGTTCTTTGTTGTTAGGCTCTTTTGAAATGTTCACGTCGAACTGTTTATCAGATAGCTTGTTGTTCCGGTGAGATCCGAACAAAAGTGAAAAGCAATCTATTTTTATAGACATTGATCCTTTCATTTGAGTCTAAGTTTGTGAAAATCGACCTAGCTTAAAAATACATTTTTACCTTTATTTTTTAACAGCGTAGATTTTCCAATATATATCGGATCTTTCCCATTGGTGCCCTCACAAACTAAAAAAACAGACTCTATAATATACAGTTATAACACACTCTGTCGCATTGTAACCTTGTGATGTATCTCATTTTGATTGCATCCAGATATATGAAAGCCAGACGAAATTGATTAAATCTAAAAATATCTATCAATTTAAATTATAAAAATATCTTCGTTACCGTTTTTATAATATCATTGAAATCTTCAAAAAAGTTTTCTGGAATATAAAATACTAATTCACAGTTACCCGAATCTAGATTTTACCATATATGAGCATCATTATTCAAACCGCAACCTTTCGAATCCAACACCTTGACGTTTGCCTACCTACTTTGTATGGTGTAGCAAAGAGTCAGCGAAAAGAATCGGTTTCATCCGTTTCATCAGACACCGAACAACCGTGCTGAAGCAAACAGCAATATAAAAGCAAAGCGGTAAATAGCATAAACACACACGCCAACAGTAGGATAATTGAATGCCATCGGCTGGGCTTGTATTGGTGTCCTAAAAACCAGACGCGAAGTACAGTGTTGCCAAAATATGTGCATTCGTGTTGACTTTACCTTCAATATGTTGATGATTTTGATGAAATGTGGCCATTTTGAGCAAGCTATTATCAATCGAGTTTTCTCAAAACATGAGCAAACTTTTTAGATATTTTAAATTTTAAAATAAAAGCTGTTTTGATAGATAGTATGTTTGAGTTTAGAAACCTAAGTTAACCATGAGATTGTTCATAAGGGCCATTGGTTGATATAGTCTACTCGTTGATCAAGATTACATTCTTTAAAACAACAGCTGGCGTGACAGAATATAACATAATTGGTTCAAAGAGTGTCACTTTGACGCATTGGGTTCCAGTGTAAGGGTTCCATGATTATTTAAAAATATATTAACTTGTTCTAGTTGAAATGCATGAGAAGATCAAATGTTTTGACATTTGTCAGGCATAGCTTCAGAAAACAACAGAAAATTATTTTACATATTTTGTTTGCTGCAAACAATTTCTCTGAATGCTCGGTTCTGCAGAATCAACTCGAAAGTACGACGTGATGACAGAAGAGCTGATGAAATACGATCCATCTTTCAGCTCTGCTGCACACAGATCGTAGATACACACACACAGACAAGCCACAGCGGTTGTGTATTGATGATGACTGATCCATGGGGTGTTTTTATACTGGCGATGTAGCAGTGCAACTGTAAGTAATGTCGATTGGTAACCGTACACTCGGCAACACTTCACCACTGTCAGTTCTGTTCATTTGTGTGTCCGTGGCCCATGTTAAACTAAAAACTTGTTCGAATGCGAAAAAGAGGTTGATTTCCGTTCGGACGCTGCTCTGTGTTTTATAATTTTGCCTTTCTGAGTTCAGTCATTTTCAAATTTTAGTAAATGTAAAAGGTGGTATTCGAATCTACGAAACGGTGTTGAAGTTCTAGCAGTGTTTCCGGTCATTCGTGTCGGATGTGAAAGTGTTGTTCGTAAGTTTTAAGAAGGTAACCAACAAAAAAAGTCGATTGGCTTCGTGCAGCAGTGAAACTCGGAGACCAAAGTGTTGTGTGTGTCCGTAACGAATCTCCGACATTTTAATCTGCGGAGCCCTGTGAGCAATTCAGCAGTTCGTGAGATCCGGCAGAAGTACGGACGTTTCCTCACCGTCGCTCGTGGTCACCGCACGGAGCGGCGATCGAACCCGGATTATCCCGAAGCGATTTACTGCGGTCCAGCCGAGTCCAGATACGCGCAACATTCAATGGTAAGTGACCCTAATCTTTGTGTTTTTGTCTTCTGTGCATCGTTCAATGCGAATTTTTGACAGTTCTGATTACGGAAAGCGGTTGCAGCACACGAAGGATAACGATAAACAGAACAGCTGAATGATGATGACAGTAGAGCCTAATAATGATAATAACCCGATGAGGGTGACGGCTACGGGAAAAAACGTCGATCGCATTCGGCCCGCATGAATATCGCCATGGCTGTTCGGGTGTGGGGTGGTTCTATTTTTTATTGATTGTTAGTTTTGAATATTTTTCATATTGAATTTTTATATGAAGCAAATCTGTCCGATTAGGTATTTCTGCTTCAGACTCAGTTCATACTTTGGAGATCGACAATAAATCGACGTGCACATTTCAAAAGGTCACAAAAGCAAATGACAGTTAATCTTTGTTTACTTTTTCTTCTCTCAATAAATCATTATATTTCATTTTTACTGTCTAGCTGTTTTGCAGAATGATACCAAAAACTAAATCAGCAATTGTTGTTTTCCAGGTGAAGCAACTTCACGCTATATTCAAATCAATGTAACCCCGGGTTGGCAGTTCAATGCATAGGACGCTGGTCTTACAAGCCAGTTGTGATATTGTTCGAGCCCCGACCTGGAAGAATTCTTAGTGTCAGTAGGATCTATAGTTGTAGCCATGCACTGATTCTGTAATTTGAATTTTGATAACGATTACTATAAATTCTATTGATAATCATCATTTGAAAAAAATTTCAATAACGTTTCTCAATTTATTTAAATGTCCAAACGATTTTTCAGGGTGAAGAACATATTCCTTAGCAATGTTATTACTTTTCATGGAACAATCAAATTCTAACATAAATAAGACCTGTAATTATAATACTTATTACTATTAATAATTTTCTTGAGTAAAATCTATTCTTTTATTACAAGAAGTAAATGTATTGTTCTTTTTCTAGAAAGTGAACTTGAATTGTGAAAAACTTGCTACATATTTTTATTCAAACTATCTTTCTGGAAATTTCGGATCAAAATACTTTATTTCAACAAGGCATCAATTGTTTTAGCTTCTAGTTTTTCAAATGAAAAGTCTTAAGGTTCTATAGGTAGTTCCTGAATTCAATTTATATCCGACCTCCGGTTCAAGAATTGTGAGTATGCTTTTCAGAAGGGACAGTGTAAAGAGAAGCAATTTTCTTGAAACATTTGTATAAACTTGTAAATTATCAAAAAAATATTAGCTATACCGGTTACTTGTTTCCGGTTACGGAAATACTAATTAAAAACTCTAAAATGTAATTCATTTCGATTTCTTAGAAAATGCTAGACCGATTTTCTCAAACTAAATTCAAATGAAAGGTCTTATGGCACTTTATGTAACACACGTAAAAAAATAAACCATCGATTTTACAGCATAAACAATTGACTTACAATGAGATCTATGGGTTACAATGGATACTTAACAACCTATACAGTATATTGTAAAAAGCGTGTTCACAATTAATTGAATAGTGTATAACAATGCATTCAAATATTTTTCAATGGTCAAAGCAAAATTATGAAAGGTTTTGTAACAACAAATCGTATTGTTTTTTCTACAATATTTTTTATACGGGCAGCTAAATTTCATCCAGTATCGACTTCCGGTATCGGTACTATAAAGTGATGATTGTGTAAAAATTCCGAACGTCTCATTCAAGATGACCATGCAAAGATCGTGAAAACTCTTCAGAACTGTGCTAAAAACTATTCCATTTTGCTGTTGGTTGATGACCAGTTGAATTGACTTTGGCTATACGATTCACTATCCGGTTCCGGAAATAGTGTTCAAATATTCCAAAACGGAACTAGCTGGGCTCGAAACTGTTTCAGTTTGTAGTTCATATTAGCTGATGGTTGAATGATCCGAATTTCACTATACCGGTATCCAGTTTTCGTTTCCACAAATATCGTAAATAGTGGTCAAGAACTTTAAAATTGAGCTCACTTAATTTTTTTATATAAGATCCAATCGATTTTTGTTGTTTTTTTCGACTGATAAATAAAACCTTGATCGTGCATGAACGTAGACATATTGCTTAACGATTAAATTCTAGAACTGAATTCTATAACTGAACACCCGGTCCACCTGTATTCTGTACTTTTTTGGCATTAAAAGTGCATTACTCTAAACTTTACGATAATAACTGTCGTTTATGGATGAGTTGATATTATTGAACAACCAATCGTTTCGGAAACATTTAATTTAAACATGTATGGCATCGTCGTTTCAATATTTCATTAGCATACAAAATCAGTTGCAAAATCAGTTTGAATCGACCTACGTTTTCACGATTCGCAGTTCACGAGTCGCAGTCACACTACCTCAATGATGTCAACCTCTCGTCCGATTTGCGCAGCAGGAAAAGGAAATCTATAAATATATGCTTAAATACATTTCTAATTTAGTTAACCCCTGGCTGCCAGCGAGGAAAGTGACAAAACTGCAAGTTACATTCATTCGCTCGCTGGATAGTCGCTCTTGTATGTGTGCCGGTGTGTTGATACCGTATTCACTTCCATTCACCGGTAACTAGCAGACCACTTTAGAACTATCGGCGATAGATTTTTCGAACCTAATTTGAAGCGCTTGTATCTCGGTGATTTGTTGATGGATTTGTCTCATTTAACTTGATTTGAGAAAATTTAAAAATGTTTTGATTTGTCAACGGGTAGTGTGCATACTGGAATTTACATACGAATAAAACATTGACGCGCAAATTGATTCAATATAAAGTTGTGTTATGATGATAATCATAGACACTTCTTTTTCATTAAATGAGTCTAAACACAATGAACTATCTCTTAGCATAATCCCTCAGATCTTATTATTGAACCAAACAATAATCGTAACCTAATTGAATAGTTGGAAATTGATTTAGTCTTATGAAGCATAATATTTTGATTTAATTTTACTTCCAAGAATCTGATAAGAAAGATCCAGATTAAGTGTAACAAAAACATTGCAATGTAATGCAGTTACGCGTTATGCAGTATCAATTTGAACAAGTTGTTGTGCCACTGAGAATAAAACGCTTCAAAAGATTCAGAACTTAGTACAAATGAGTTGCACAGAATTATTATAATTATTAGAGGCAAAATTATAGTATGAAAGACAAACTCAATATAAGCTGATCTGCGATTTTACATGTATCATTTGAATAGGACCCTTCACTGAACTCGGGTCACTGCCAGTTGCTTATGCATTGGTTCTTAAGGGCTGATGCCAGTAAGTTGCGTATAAGCACGTGTTTCGCTCTGCGTACTACATTTCTCTCCATGCTCTCCCGCATATGTACAAAATGACTCTCGATGGGCCGGTTGACCAGAAAAGTTTCGATATTTTCGGTAACAAGTTTGTGTAAAATGTGTCTGCATCCAATAAAGCTACCGCTTGTTTGGCAGCCTTGCTGAACCGATTTTATTTCTCTCTCATTTTTCGTTACGTTACCAGGAAATTGGAGCAGAAAAAATGGCGCGTGCATAGAAATCGACTTACCTTCACAAAAATAACATTCACTTCATTTTTTTATGTTTTTATGCACTAATCGCATCTAAACTAAATTATCTAGACATTGTCAGGATAGGTTTTTGATCCATGCTTTTGAAGGCGAGATATTCAATGAACAAGTTGAAAGACGGCGTTTTCAGCTATGCAATTCTTCCTTCTGAAAAAAGACTCCCGCCCGCTAAAGTCCATGAATCATTCTGAAATTTTCACAGAATAAGCTAAACTAACTTTAAGATATTGTCAGTTGGGTTTTTTTTTTATATTTGTCACCGTTTCTGAGGAAATCAGATTTGAAGCGTGATTGTAGCCCTCTAAAACACACTGGCTTCAGATCTTAATATGCAAAAGTGAGAATCAATGAAAGTATTTAAAAATATTTTGTGCAGATTTTTTCACATGTTTTATTGTGTTGTTGCCATAGTATTTTCAGACACTTTCTGAAGTTTACCGACGCTTTTTAGAGATCATTAAAATTACACCATTACTGAGTTTATTGGTTCACGGTTATTCACGTTTTTTTTTCACTATATAAAATGAATAAATTTGTATGCTTTTTTTTCTTGAAAATTATTATTGTATAAAATCGTTTCATTTGTCTAGGTTTATATCTTGAGACTGTTCTTATCCAATATTGATCTTTTAAGTTACTTTGAAATCATCTTAATTGACATTCATTGAAGGGAATATTTTTCTAAATTTTCAAAAGTGTGAAATTTGTGGAAGGCATCAAAATATAATAGAATCAATTGTTCTGAAAGAGTCTAACTGTCAATTTGAAAATTCCCAAAAAATCTAAGCGCTTAAAGTAGAGTAAGTTTGTAATTTGTCACAGTTTAGTATATCCATCATCATCTTTATTTTTGTATTTATTATGGGAACCTAAAAATTATTTCATTTTTAATGAAAATGTGCTTGGTCGTGTTTTGCCCTTTAATTTTTTTTATTGCTTATGAACCTTTTAACCGACTAGTCATTTTAGTCTGTTATTCTGAACTTTATTTCAGGTTTTAAATTTAGTTTCAAATTTCTATTATCTCCAGATTAACAGATTCAGAATTGAAAAGTTTGACTCTGGAACTAAATCCCAATTACTAATTCTGGAAATGATTTCTTGACTAGATTTTGGAACTGATTTCAGTTCCTTAATTCATACTAGGTATATGATTTAAGATTTTAACATAAGAAAAATTCAGATAATCAATTTTGGATTTTGTAACTTAATGTTAGATCTGTACTCCCCGAATCTGAATTGGCTTATTAACCAGAAATTAATTCCTGAATTCAGTTTCGAAATTTAACATCAAAATTTTGTCTCAGGTTTTGCATAATTCATAACCTGCATGCTAGAACTAAATTTGAAACATAGATTCTGGAGTTAGATTTTTGAACTGAAACCTTTACTACGGTTTACAATTCAAGTCTAGAATTCAGTTCTAGAACTGAATTCGGAGAGGTTCTAAAAATGAGTCCAACTCTATAATTCTAGAACTAAATTTATAATTTGTTGGTCCGGATTCTGAACTTGAATTTTTCAACAGAATTATGAACCTGTCACAAATTTCGTATTCAATTTTTGAAACAAGTTTCAGAATTCAAAAGTTAAATAAAATGACGGCAAAAAAGAATCTACAGTTATAAACATTGGAGAAATTTCGCATTCCACACAATGCACTGTTACAATTCTGGAAGCAATGCAATAAAAGCTGCAAAATTCACACAATCTACTAGTACGAACGATTATCTATATTCGGAAGCGTGAACGAAGCATACCAGTTTACTTCGTATTCACGTCCTCCTCTTATTTCAGTGACATTACCCACCCGCCTTTTTTTTGTTAGAAGCTGTAAAGTTTTTCAGTTTCTTAAACAAATTGTATTTTGCATAAACAAACAATTGGAGAGCGTGTTGGTGGTACCCCTGAATGTTTTCTATTTCTAGGCGACCAGTAATACGCCTCTCTCATTCATTTATATTCAAGACATTACAATAGACACAATTGTTGACAAGTTGGTACGCAAGCTTGAAGTCGAAGACGATGCGTGGATAACGTAGAGATATGAAAGTAATTGTGAATGATTCATTCAAAACATTCCTAACGACAAATTTTCGATACAGGTATATAAAACAAACATTGTATAATAAATTGTATTTTTCAGTACGAATGTTTGGAAAGTAATAACAATAAGCGTAACGTTCTCAGAACCACCCTCGGCGAAACCGTCAACCCGGTGCTAATACTCACATCGTGTGGGATTGAATCGAGATGAGTGGAGCGTTCATACAACAGTCATCGGTCGGCCAGTCACAGTGCCAAACGATGGCAACGACGAGGGTCATAAACTGTGCTGTGTGAGAAAGAAGCAATATATATTTCATTCCCCCCTACGTACGTGCTTCGTTTGTTTGTTGCTTCGCTTCGCGTTCCGTTCGCTGCCGTCTGTCGGTTGCTTGCTGCAATGGCGCTACGTTCGAGACCAAAGAAGGGGCTGCTTTCGTGTGCGTCACGCTATTCTTCAGTCTCACTCACCGAGTTCGGTTGTATTGGTGTGATGTGTGGACGTGGAAAAGAAAACTTCGCATGGCTGCTGCTGCTGCTGCCTGTACAATGTGCGAAGCCTTTCTAGTTTGACCTAGGGTAACGCGATTATTGGTGGATCGTGTTACTGTGAATGTTCAGAAAAGCTTTTCGCATTGAATGTTTACGTAAATTTTCGTCTGAATTCTGTGAACATTCGCAATCTTTTCTGTACAATGGGAATATTCTATAATCTTTGAGTTGATTTACAAATTGTAGTATTTTTTTAAGAATGTGCTAGAAATTCAATTAACCTCTTTAGTACCCAGTAAAAAAACGTTCACCTAAACTGAAAAACACAAGGTTTCAACTCGTATTCGAAATTATTTTAAAATGGAAATTAAAATTTCACGAAACGTCGATTTTCATGAAATTGACAGTGAACTGTACTTTCAGTGTGCATCTTAAACTGCACAACAAGCCCAAACCCGTGGCACCGATTCTTACCGGCCCGAACGAAGCCAGCCAATTTTAATGCTGCCGCAGTATAGCCGTGCTTACAGATGTAAACAAAATCCATGGACATAAGTATTTCGTAGCTTGCTTTTGTTCGCTTTTCAGTTGGAAATTCCTGCATCGATCACCTGTTTCTGCTTCGTTGATGCAGGAAGGAAAGATGCATACGATGCAGGAACCAACTTTGTTGATGTTTTTTTCTGTCATTCCAGCAGTGAAGGATGTACGATGAATTTTTGAAGTTTGCTGACAGATTTAAAAACAATCCTTTTCCAAAGGTAGCCAAATTTAATATCTATGATAGCACATCCGGATCCTGAATGACTTTTCAAGCTGCAATATATCGTAGCAGTTTTGCCAAAGTTCAAATCTAAATATTGGACCCTTGAAAAGAAAAACAATCCATGGCATCGCCGCCGGACGTCAGAAACCGATACTTGAAGTATACTTTGTAGATTTTATGACAGCTTTTCCGTTCCGAGCGTAGCATAAAACAACAAACCCGAGATGCGTGTCTGTACACACATACAGCAGCACATACCAAAACCGAAGCAATCGATAGCCACGGCACTGTGGCCAACCATCTGCCTCTCGGGTTTCCTCTTGGGAAAGCAAAGGAAAAAGAAGACCAATGTAAAAACACACCGACTATCTGTGAGTCCAGTTGGTTGGGGTTAGTTCGTTCGTTTACTAAAAAAAAGGCTCTCGAACGTGGGCTCGAGCCGTTCGAGACTGTCGTCCGTCCCGGTCCTCGATGGAGGTCTCAGTCCGGTGCCGATGGTGTTGTGTTTCAAGATAGCAGTGGGCAAAATAGTTTAACGAGTTCTTACTCTTCAGCAGCCAGCCGTTTGGCAGGACTGCCAGTGCTCTGGCAGGGTGGACTGTAACGCACTTTTGCGATAGTAAGTTATTGTTTTATGGTTTAGCATTCGGTTTAGTTATTTATGAATCTTTTTGTCTTTTTCATATAGGAAGAGGTTAAACAATCACTGTTAAAACCGACTTTTGAACCGAAGCCCAGAGGGCTTACCGTTCGACTCAGCTCGATGAACTGAGCAAATATCACACAAACAGATTCAAATGAAAGATCTTATGGTCCCATATAAAGTTCCTGAATTTTATTTGGATCCGACTTCTGGTGTGATGTGAAAATAATGTCATTCACTTTTCACGGACATGGCTGAACCGATTTTCACAAAATTAGATTCATCTGAAAGGTCTAAAGTTGCCATAATAATATCCCAATTTTCATTCGGATCAAACAGGTTTTTTTTCTTACTCTTACGTTTTCGTTTTCGACTAATGATGGCACAGCAGCTTAAATCAAATTACTAGTACAACTTAACACGATTTTTTAGTCGTGGTAAGTTTTACGCTTCGTCTCAAGCATTTGCTAGAGCCGTTTTCTGAAAAAATTCACACTATTTTTGACAATTAAAAATATTCAAATGTTCTGAATATGTCTTGAAATTGTTAGGCACATATTTATAGAACTCGGTTTCACCGCGGGAAAAAGCCGGAAATTTCAGTGGTAAACCAGGAAAAATAATATTAGTGGGTATTTTATATGTAGAAAGTGTGTGCAAAATTTGAAAATAATTGGTGATGTAGTTTTTAAATGCCGCTGGACGCGCACTATTATAACGTTCTTTCAAGTTTATTGTCTATAAAATCCAACAGCAATTCCATGAGAAACTGATATACGATCTCAGAATTTCGTCATATTTGAAGGAACGTTCTCAATCGAAAAATATTGGACCCGAATTTTTTTTGTTTGGTCATTAGGGTGACCATTTCCTTGTGAGGGTGAATAAAAAAATCGATTATTTTCGATTTTCTTTCAAAAATACGTTATTTTTTATTTATTTATTTATTTATTTGGGAGCAGGGAAAAGCCCGCTGGAGCTGAAATTTACAATCTCTCTCTCCAGCAGGCATAAAACCTCCTCATCTTTTTATATCAACAGATTACAAAGATCCAACAGATATACTGCTTAATACTAAGGGCTTAAAGTAAAATTATTCCCGGCGAGGGTCAAGATTGACTGGCCGGTGACGTTGAGGGCCGCATCCTGCTGTCCGTGAGGGTCCGCGGGAAAACCCCCAAGTCACAAACACTCGGCGGGTGTCCGGCATGCTGGACATCAAAGAGGGTGGCCCTCGGAGAGTGGCATAACTTTTGAAGACCTCGACCGATTCTGCTCATTTTCGGATATGTTGTCAATAAATGCCCATAGTTTTCAGGAAAAATATACGAATATTGTAAAGTTGAAGTTATGTTTTTTTTTCCATAAATACGTTTATTTCTTAAGGCAGTTTACATAAGTTTTTCTTCGCCGTAGCATCACTTTTACATAATATTCTTATCCTAATTTAATTCTAACATAGTCACAACGTTTTGAATTTATTAAAACATATTCTCTTATAGCTTATATATCATCTTAGGTAACTCGTCATTAATTATGAAATCTACTCGGAAATATTATTTGAACCAAACGATTAACTTCTATAAATTATAAAATAAGCTGTTATTTTCAGACATTTTGTTGACAATTTCATAAACTGTTTCGAGTTTGTTTGTATCATTACATAATTTTTATTCTAATTTAGCTATTGGTTGAACTCATGGACGCAGCTGGGATCAGAACTAAGTCTTAAAAGGGGCCTTTATTAAATTGAAACTCCAATTTTCTTTATGAAATGATAAATAAGTTTCATGTATGAAAGGTCACGACAAGCAAGAATGTCTCGAACTGGGATATTGGATAGTCTACCTTGGGTACGCAAAGAATTTATTAGTTGAGATCTGACATCACGATACTCCACGCATGTCCAAACGACATGATCAATATCCCGATAACCTTCTCCGCAAGCACAATGATTAGTCTCGGAGAGCCCAATTCGAAGGAGATGTGCATCTAACGTGTAGTGATTGGACATGAGTCTGGACATCACACGAATGAAATCCCTACTCACATCCAGTCCCCTGAACCATGCCTTTGTCGATATTTTCGGAATAATTGAGTGCATCCACCGACCCAGATCATCTCTATCCCAAGATGCTTGCCAGCTGGCAAGTGTTCTTTGGCGAGACGAACTAAAGAATTCGTTGAAAGCAATCGGTCGCTCATAAATTTCACCCTCAATAGCACCACGTTTGGCTAAATTATCGGCTCTTTCATTGCCTGGAATGGAGCAATGAGCCGGGACCCAGACTATAGTGATTAGATAATTATTATTCAATATGTCGTTCAGACACTGTTTTATTTTACCCAAGAAAAACGGTTCATTTTTGCTAGCAGCGATTGAGCGAATGGCTTCAATTGCACTCAGACTATCTGTGAAGAGGAAATAATGGTTTGGAGATAATGTGACGATTACACTCAAACTATAATGAACTGCTGCTAGCTCTGCTATATAAACAGATGCAGGTTCTTGAAGCCTAAATGAGGCCGAAACATTATTGTTGAACATATCAAACCCTGTCGCTTCTTCAATTCGCGATCCGTCCGTGTAAAACATTTTCTCAGAGTCAATATGCCTGAACTTACTTGAAAATATTTTTGGGATTTCCGTCGAGCGTAGATGATCCGGGATTCCACGCATTTCACGCTGCATGGATGTATCGAAAAATAAAGTTGAGTCAGGGGCACTTAGGATGCTGACACGGATAGGAATATATCTTGAAGGGTTGATTTCCTGTGACATATGGTTAAAATATACTGTCATGAATTTTGTTTGAGATCGAAGCTCGACTAGTCGTTCGAAATTATTAATTACCATGGGATTCAGCACCTCACATCTTATTAGCAGGCGTGATGAAAGCTCCCAAAATCGATCTTTTAATGGAAGAACTCCCGCCAGAACTTCAAGACTCATTGTATGTGTCGAATGCATGCAGCCTAAGGCAATTCGCAAACAACGGTACTGAATTCGCTCAAGTTTGATAAAATGAGAGTTTGCAGCGGAACGAAAACAAACGCATCCATATTCCATCACTGAAAGTATCGTTGTTTAATACAATTTTATTAGATCTTGCGGATGAGAACCCCACCAAGATCCTGTTATTGTTCGAAGAAAATTTACTCTTTGTTGGCATTTCGTTATCAGATACCTAATGTGTCCTCCCCACGTGCATTTGGAATCGAACCACACCCCGAGGTATTTAAAAGTTAAAACCTGTTGGATCATTCTTCCCATCATATGGAGCTGAAGCTGCGCGGGATCATGCTTTCTTGAAAAGACGACTAACTCTGTTTTCTCCGCAGAGAATTCGATACCAAGATGAACAGCCCAAACGGACAAGTTATCTAAGGTATCTTGCAATGGTTTATGCAGATCAATAGCTTTGGGCCCAGTAACTGAAACCACGCCATCATCTGCCAATTGCCTTAGTGTACATGGGGTTACTAGACAGCTGTCAATGTCATTCACGTAAAAATTATAGAGGAGCGGACTGAGGCATGAGCCTTGCGGGAGACCCATGTAGCTAATTCTGAATGTTGCCAAATCGCCATGTGAAAAATACATGCACTTCTCTGAAAAAAGGTTGTGCAAATAATTATTTATAACCGCTGGAAGTCCATGTTGGTGGAGCTTGTCTGAAAGAACATCAATGGAAACTGAATCAAATGCTCCTTTAATGTCTAAAAATACAGATGCCATTTGTTGTTTTTGAGCGAAGGCAATTTGGATGTCAGACGAAAGTAATGCAAGGCAATCATTCGTCCCTTTATTTCTACGGAAGCCAAACTGAGTATCTGACAACAAACCGTTCGTCTCGACCCAAGTGTCGAGACGTCGTAGAATAATTTTTTCGAACAATTTTCTGATGCAGGACAACATTGCAATGGGTCTATATGAGTTGTGATTGGAAGCTGGTTTCCCCGGCTTTTGAATGGCGATAACTTTCACTTGTCTCCAGTCAGGCGGAACAATATTTTGCTCAAGAAACTTGTTGAACAATTCCAACAAACGTCTTTTTGCGAGGTCGGGCAGATTCTTCACCAAGTTGAATTTAATTCTGTCCAACCCAGGGGCGTTATTGTTACAAGACAAGAGTGCTATAGAAAATTCCATCATTGAAAATGGGTTATTAATAAAACCATTATTTGGAGGAGATTCCCGTATAATGCTTTGCGTAAGAACAGAATCTGGGCAAACTTTCCTAGCAAAGTCAAATATCCATCGGTTCGAGTATTCATCACTCTCATTGCCCACGTTACGATTCCTCATTCGTCTGGCCGTATTCCAAAGAGTGCTCATTGAGGTTTCTCTTGACAAACCTTCGACAAAATGTCTCCAATAGCTACATTTTTTGGCTCGAAGTATGCTCTTGTACTTGGTTTCTAAAACCATAAGTTTTTCAAAATTCTGAGGAGTTCCTCCTCCCCGTTTTAGAAACGACTTGCAAGCATTTTGTTTTGCGAGTTTAGCCTCTGAGCACTCTTTGTCCCACCAGGGGTTGGGAGGCCTTCTGTTAGTCGTTGGCCCAGGAAAGCGTTTAGTTTGGGATTGTTCTGCTGCCTCCAGAATCGAACAAATGAGGAAGTCATATTCTTCAAGTGGAGGGAGCTCTTCCATTGAATTCAAAATACTAGAGATTCTACTTTGGTATTTAATCCAGTCGATATTTTTTGTCAAATCATATGGAATACTAGCTGAATTAGCAATACATTTGTTACAGCTAATTGAGATGATGATTGGTAAATGATCGCTACCGTGTAAATCAGGCAGTATTTTCCAGGTGCAATCTAGTCGAATTGATGTTGAGCAAAGAGATAGATCTAATGCACTTGGGCGTGCAGGAGGTCTTGGGATCCGTGTCATGCTACCCATATTTAATACCGTCATGCTAAACTTGTCACAAATGTTTTGTATTAAAGATGATCTGCTATCATTGTAAACGGAACCCCACATCATTCCGTGCGAATTTAAATCCCCCAGAATCAATCGTGGAGCAGGAAGGGCTTCAACCATTTCATTAAGCTGTCGCTGTCCAACTTGTGCTTTTGGAGGAATATAAACCGAAGCTATGCAAATATCTTTGCCTTTAATGTTTATTTGGCAAGCAACAACTTCTATACTAGAAGTTGAAGGGATGTTTAACCTATAAAAGGAATAGCATTTCTTAATTCCCAAAAGCACTCCACCATACGGAGAGTCTCTATCGAGACGTATAATGTTAAAATCATTAAAATTTAAAGCTATGTTTGAAGTAAGCCATGTTTCGCATAAAGCGAATACATCACATTTTTGACTATGCAATAAAATTTTGAATGAATCAAGTTTTGGCATGATGCTTCGACAATTCCACTGCAGGACAGTGATTGTATCATTTGCGGCGGGTGATAAATTATCCATCAAAAGATACAAAACCTGAGACAATTGGCCATTGAGCTGATAACTGCTTCAAAAAATTTCTAGCTATTGGAAGGAATGCCATTATGAGGGTCTTTAAGGGTTCAGATATATTGAATGCTGAGAAAATCCATTCAACAATTTCCGAAAACTTCAGTAATCCTGTTGGTGGCTGTGAAATGGAGCCCACAGGATTATTACCTTTTTCTGTGTTAGATCCTGGATTGGTTTGTGAATTTGACAAACCAGGAGGCACAGTCTTTGGTTTTGACTTTTTTTGTTTAACACGGGGATCTTTTTTTGAAGATGAAACTTTAGGTGTCTTTTTTGGTAATTTGGAAGAAGACTTCTTTCTCTTAACTGACCCTTGGGTAGTGATAAACGAATTACCTTCACTATTTTCGTCAGAGTCAGAGTCCTCTGTTTCCTCTAGATTTGAAAACCCGTTTTCGGTTTCCAAAGGGGGGACATCAATGACCGTTTTAAGCATTTCTGCATATGTGCGCTTAGATCGTGCTTTTAAAGAAAGCTTAATTTTGTCTTTGTGCACTTTAAATGCAGTGCATACTGAAATATCCTCATTAGGACTTTCCACACAATAAATACATTTTTCAATTTCCTTGTTGCAATCATTATCTTTATGAGGTCCTTCACACTTAATACATTTTGGTTTATTGCTACAGTAAGTAGCTGTGTGTCCGAATTTTTTGCAGTTCGTACAATTCATTACATTTGGAACAAAAAGCCGAACAGGGAGGCGAATTTTATCGACATAGACATGGGACGGCAACGCAGATCCGGCAAATGTCACTCGAAACGAGTCTGATGGGCGATAAACTTTTTTTCCCTCTTCATAAACTACTGAGTACAGTTGTTTGCACTCCAGTATTTTCACACCCTCAAGCATAGAGTTCTTGAAACACCGTCAATTTCGACATCTTTGGAGGGTATGTAAACTTTATACTCTTTAATGAAATGTTCCGAAGAGACAATATCATTCGCGTGTTTCAAATTATTTACCACAACACGAATTTTATCGTTATTTACTTTTATGATCTCTTTGATTGAAGAGAATCGTGATGTCAAACCTTTAGAAATTTGGTAAATGTTTAATGGCTTTGATATACGTCTAAAAAAGACTATCCAAGGCCCAGAAGAGCTCTCCTGATATTTTTTCGTTCGTGGGGGTATAGGATTCATGCTAGGATTTACGTCCATGGATTCATCCATCACATTAAAATTTTTTTAATCAAACTTTGAAATAACAAATGAAACCAACACTACACAGTACTCAATCAAAAGGAAAAGAAAAAACTTCTACCTTGAAATTGTTGTCTATCTCCGTTGCACTGCCGTGTAGATCCTCGTTGCTCTAGATGTTCTTGTTGGATGCTGATTGTTGGATGTGATGCTACTGCTACCTGACATCCAGCACCACTCGATTTCCGATTTACTTTTGTCTTCGCCAGCTGCAACCAGCGCAGGTCACCGGTGTATACCTGCGTGTTGTATGGCAGTGGAAAGACCGAGTTGTCTTGTCTCCTTCTTCCTTGTGCTCCGCACCGATATGCTTCTGCACCGAAGTGCCTTCGCACCGGTGTGCTTTTGCACTCTCCTGCTTCTGTGTGCCTTTGCACTCTTCTTCTTCAATGTGCCTTTGCACTCTCCTGCTCAGCACTTGTGGCTGTATATTGTGGCCTGGGTAGAGCTTGGGAAACGCCCTTTGTTGTTTCCTTCACCAGCTTGTCCCAGCACTAGGGCTCTCTTATGCAGCACGATTTTACGTTTTAACGGCTGCTGCCAACAGGTCTCTACCTGTAGTTCAACCGTTGTCGTATTTAACGCGTGTAAACTAACCAGCGTTATTAAACTGTACGCTTCTATACACAACCTTCTCGGTTGAACGGCTATTACTGAATTGAAGTTATGTTTTTGAAAAAGTCAATTGTATAACTTTGTAATTTTATATTTTTCCTTGAAAGCTTGAACATCTTTACACAACATATCTAAAAAATGTGGAATGTTCTTTTATTTTTGAGCTATAATTTTTTGAAATTTTCAAGTTTTCGTAGTTTCCGTGTTTATTTTCGATTTTCTTTAAAAATGATATTGTTGATAAATTTTCAACTTTTGAACCACTTAACCGTTTCCGCTAATTTGTGGATATTTTGTCAAGAAATGTCTGCAGTTTTTGGGAAACATATGTGAATATTACAAAGTTGGGGTTTTGTGTTTTAGAACGTCATTTGTGTACCCTTTTAACGGTTTCCATGGTAGGTAGACCAATGAGTATTATGTGATTTTATATTTTTCTTTGAAAGTTTAAACATTTTTACATAACGTTTCCTAAAATTGGCGGAATCGGTCGAGTGGTTGAAAAGTTATAATTTAATCAACATCTTTTTTTAAGAGAATCAAAAAAAATAAAAACACGTACACTACGAAAACTAAGAATTTTCAAAAAATATAACTAAAAAAAAATATCTTGCTAATTCTTGGATATCCTATGTAAAAACGTTTCAGCTTCTAGATAAAAATATAAAATGACAGTGACAATTGGTCGCATACCATGGAAACCGTTAAAAAGTTTCACAATTGACTTTTTCAAACACAAAACTTAGACTTGACAACATATCCAAGAATTAGCAGAATGCCTAGTGGTTCAAAAGCTATGATTTTTAAAAAAAATATTTTTTGAAGGAAATCGAAAAAAAATCGATTTTTTTATCCATCCTAGCAAGGAAAATACGGGTCTAATATTTTTCTATGGAAAACGATACCTGGTAGAAGTGATTTGTAAACCAATAACAAATTCTATTATAAAAACCCAACATCTCAATGGTAGAAAAAACGATTATTCAGTTCGAAATAAAATTTAAAATATCAACAATCATAACAAAACCTGCATTATAAACAGCAACAAAATATATTATTCTTACGTTTCGTCTTTGACTCATCAGTGCAGAGCAGTTCAAATTGAACTGCTTAGTGCTAAACTCGGCAGTTCAATTTGAACCGCTAAGCAGACGTAAAGTTTCTGCTATTTACAGAACACTTTTTGTTTTGCAACGGAGTGCAATGTCTATTTTCTGACGTACCGAACGAAAACGTGTTTTCGACTATTTCTGGCCGATGCAGGTTTGGTCATTTAGGGGTTAGCCAAATTTGAACTGCTCTGCACTGATGAGTCAAAGACGAAACGTAAAAATAATAAAAACGGTTATGTGCCCTAGCACAAAATTTGGCTAACCCCTAAATGAACAAAATATAAATTCCTGTCATTATAATATCAAACCAAGAACAAAATTAGAATACACATTTTCAGTTTTTTTTAATTCTAGCATTCATAATACAGTAATAACTTGAATATTTCTCTTATCTGATTCTGATGCAGTTTGTTCAACAGTATTTTATTTAAAGATAGAACTGCTGGATCAATTTACTTAATGAAATTAGAATAATTCATCAATAACGAAATAAGATATAATAACTAATTTCGATGCTAAACAGATATTGTATAATTTTTTGTTTCCTTGGATGAAATATCAGGAAAATATCAAGTATTGCTATGACAACAAAGAAACATCAAGCTAAGATATGATTGTAAAATTTGTTTTCTCTTTATTTGCTATCCCGGGTAGGTGGGATTCTTCCAAATATCACGAAATTCTTAGATGATCGTATATCAGTTTCACATGGAATTTCGACATTCGCAAACTCATAATTTTTCTTTGTATTTTGTTATACGAAAAAACATTTAAAGATTGTTTTGTCAAATTTTCAAGTCAATCGAAGCCGAAATCTTGGGCCCGTGCGCCAAGTTCAAATTTGACAATAGTGAAATGTTTCCTATAGTAAAATACAAAAAAAATAATGATCTTGCAAAAAGTTCCTACCTACCCCTTCTTAAACGAGTCTAAACTTGTTAAAATCGGTTCAAGGCATCTCCGAGAAAATTGAGCGGCGGGGGAAAAATATCTTTGAATGGGGCGCACTTTCTGACTTCGTAGAGATGAGTCGAATGGTATATAACGTTCGGTGTCTCCGAAGCTTCATTCAAAAGTCGATTTCTTCAGCAATTCTAGTACCTTGCTAAACAATTTTTTTCGCAGAAATATTTCCAAGTATTGCAAATCTAGACTCAATTGATTAAGCTACGAAACCCTCAACTGGGAACACTGCCAGTAAGGGTACACTCAGTGATTGTTGCCGACCGCATACCACCGAACGAAGCGCCCGCAACCGCACATCAGCAGTTAAATAACAAACGAAAAAAAAAACGAATCCAAGACTCGAGAGAATTGTTCCAATTATTGGCTGCTCAACACAGAGCTGTGTCACAATGGTCTTCGGCTTGTGGTACCTACGAAGGTTTCAGAGTGAGCTGGTAGATAAAATGCCGAAGAACCCGTCGTCGTCGTCGCAGTCGTTGTAGTTGTTGTTGTTATTAGCGTGGTTGGCCATCCACAACAGCACCAATAGGCAAACAGGCAAAGGCAACAACACTGTGAAGAGTGTTGTCCCCTATTCGGTTGCGGGTTACGTGTTCCATTCTCGTTTCGATTGACGGGTCTCTCTTTCGCTCTCACTCACTCTTTTTCGTATTTTGTTTTATCCTCAACTTTTGTTGTTGTCCCTGTTTGAATGATGATACGCGCCGTCGATTCGATTGTATGTACTCTTGGCAGTGGAATAGGTGCGCAGTTATTGCTAAAGTTTAGCCTTTGTTCAATGTTGAATACTGGTTACCGGATATGAGACAGTTTAACAATTCACTCGGATATGAATTCGTTTGATTGGTTATGTTTTAAAGAACTTAACCGCGAGATTCAGTATATTATTTTGAAAGTATTCAAATCCCATTATTGATTGCGAAAATGTTCTACCGAAAGTTTATATTCGATTTATAGTAAATGAATGAACTCCTTGATCAACACGGAAACCCATGGCATTTATGATTGTTCCTCATCGTACGTCAATGCTTGAAATTAATGGCGTTCAAAACATAAGTTGTTCGTTGTTCTACTCCGGCATCGGTCGAACTCGCCGAAACACCCATGTACCGTAATGGGTTTCATGTTATACGGCAAAGTTCAATTGTTTCCTGTTGCCACGGAAGTAAGTTTGCTGTCAGAAACAATACACGAAAGTTTCAGTTCTAATAACTACTAGCAAAAGTCCTCGCCGGTAGCAATGGAAGCTTCCGGGGCGGATTCATCCGATGCTACGCCAAGCCCAACTAGAACAGCTGCAAGTTTTGGGGCGAAATTCGAAGCAATATGCTCGGCTCTCTCTCCCCCCCTCCCTCGAACAACTGGTAGTCCGGGATTTGCACAAATTGCTGTACCATTTTGTGCCATGGTATGCAGTTTTCAACGGATTAAGTTTTTCCGTTTATCGCTAGCTCCGTGGTTCCCAGCTTTCGTTTACCTTTCGAACCAACAAATTTTCTCGTATGTATCCGGTAATGAAAACCGTTGCTTGTGCGGAATTGCATCGAAACGTACATTATTCAGGACACGATAAGTGATTGTTGTTAATTACAATATTTACTCTTGGTGAAAATTTACGAAACCTGATCTGAAATGATTTTTCGGAAACAAGATCGTAGGATCGTAGCACAAGCCATAATTCTTATTGTTCTGTACACTAAGAATCAAAACAGATAACGATTTCAAATAATGGTCATATTCGATAAGAAATCCCAAATTATATTAAACATGTATATCTGGAACTGCTAAGTTAATGGGACTCCCATGTCAAGCGCTATGGATTTCTTTTGGAACGCTGATGATGGATACATACATCATCAGAGTGGCTAGTTACCGGGAAAAAAGTCGGAAATTTGGTTTCACCGGAAAAAACCGAGAAAAAGTCGGGATTTTTTGTGAAAAACCGGGAAAAATATTACTAAATCAAATATAAATATGAGTAACCAGAGCTAATAAAAGTCATTTTCATTGACTAAAAATAGACGAAAATGACAAGAAATTACTGTCACTCTCAGCATCGCTTGCCAACTATGAGAACGAAATCCATGTCTAGTCAATGACATAAGAGGGACAGTAGTTTCAAAATTGTGTTTTTTGTTTCATTTGCTCTTTCAGTCATTTGCAGTTTTCAGTGAAAATCCCATAGTATGCAGTGTCGATATTCACCCGAAGCTGTGAGAATTGAAAATGACAGAAAAAGGTTTCACAATAAATGTTACCTCTTGGTGCTCGAATTTGTAGTAATTTTGGTTTCCAAAGAGGTTCTTGGATGTAATTACTTCGATTTACCATATTTTAGTCACTTTTTATAGCCAAGCGACACAAATTTTCAATACATCGATGAAAGAATGAGAATTGAAATTCTGGTGATGCTCCCTGAAGACGTTAGTTTGGTTTCGTCTTGTCATAGAGGAAAGAGTGACGTTGGTAATTACACTCTCTCATTTTTTCGATGTGAAACGGAAATGCTTCGTCTCTCTTCGTTTGTTCTGGTGTCGGTCATTTACGAATGAGACAGTAAAACATTGAAAATGAGACTGTTGGAATGGTTTCTTTCATTGAGAATGCGTGACAATTTTAAGCTCTGTGAGTAACATTTGTTAGTGTTAGCTTTATATTGCATGAGCATTTGACTATGAGAAAGCTCTGTTAAATGTGGGTTCCGCATTTGCTCTTTGTTGAGAATGTGTTGATGATTCTAAGCAGACAAACCGGAATTTTTGCGTCGATACGTGACAATGGATGAAACATGGCCAGTACTGGTTGTTCGCAGACCAGAAAACAAATGTTCGCCGGTAGGAAATTTCGCTTGAATGAATGAAGAGGTTATCGCTGAAACTGAGACAAAAGATAAATCGTTCTACATAAGTGATAATGAGATATTATTGCGGCGCTGGAATGATTGCGTTGCTTTCGATGGAGATTACGTTGATGAATAAAGTTAATTCTGAACCCGAAAAAAATCGTGTTCTCTTTGTTAGGCCCGGAACATTGAAGTTCATGTGTTATGTCTAATTTTATCTCAAAGATTCTCAAATATTCCATAGTAGGATCATAAGAACGTCAATATTGATGTAGATTAAGGACTTCTAACTTCAGTAATGTAATGAATTAAATTATGTACGATTGTATCGATATTTCCCCAAACAATTTGCATTGCTTTCGATTTGTATCCTAGCCGGTTAGTTCTAAGGTGATAAAATACATTACTAATTAAATTAATCATTGCTTGATTTGAAACCATGAATGTTATTGGTAGATGATCTAAATTAAAATCAGTTAACTACAAAGGTTACATTGATCCGCTAGAATCAGATCAATTGTAGAAGGATTTCACATAGAAGATCAATTAGTTTGGCTATTTGGAAATAAAACTGGCTAAAAACCAGCGGAGAGTTCGTCATGAAGAACTCGTAGTTTCTGACTTCTTTTTTATTACGAGAGATGCTTAGGATTTTGAATCCTATTAGGAAAAATTTGGATCGATATCTTGTGCGTTTTTACAGCTGTCATTTGATTTATATGCTCATCAACTCATTGAAATCGTAAATATGCTGTATTCCAAAACTGGGATGACATGGCGGATGTACCTATTGTTTATTGATTAACAGATACATTAAAAAAAAACTTGGTATTTTAGAAGAGCAAATCGTGGCAGCCGAACGGTTTTGCTGAATCTCAGGTATAATATGTACATATAATCATTTTAAATTGATTTTTTTTACATAAGAATTTAAGAATTAGTGTCTGATAGGACATTGTTGATAATTGGTTTTCATCACAATCAGAGCATGACAATTCATCTGAGGGTATCGTTCATTGAACAGACGTGCTGGCATGAGTATTATTACAATTTAACAGCATATGTCCATATGACAATTGGTTGTACCATGATCGAAGCCCTGTCAATGACGACATAGTGTTAGGTTCGCTGTGCCGTCATACCGTTTATAATTTTCCCAACGAACTGAGATTTCCACTTTCTCTTCCGGAAAAAAACAAAAGGTCTGTACAAAGTGCTTTGAAATTGCAAGCATAGATTGTTGTTGGTTTTCGCAGAGTGGAAAGCGTCCATTTTAGGGATTGTTGTTCCTTATTGATTCATTTGCGATCATCGTGCCCGCGGAAGAAATCGGTCACGTGTAACCGAAACTCCTAGATGATTAGAAAAAGGCTGTATGCTTTTCTTATATGCACTAGTAATAATGAATATTTCCCATTTGAAAATTGAGATATCCGAAAAATAATAAAAAAAATCTTAATTGGCGGACCTATTATAATGTTCTTTTTGGAGATGGGTTATCTGTTTATTTGAGGTGATTTTAGCCTATTCCAAAAACCAGGAAAAACTGAGAAATTGAAATCGGCAATTCACATGCCACTCTGTTATTAGTCATCTTAAAACTATTTACAGTTACTTAATTAGGCCTCACGAAGAAACTATGAACTTTCGAGTTTACTCCAGCTGTTTTTGTTCATGATCTTCGAAATTTTTCAATAGTTGTAGTTTTTTTATATTGAGAGAATTATCTCTCTACGAGAGCCCTAATATCACTCGATAGGTCGCAGCTCCGGGTGTTTCGGTGGATTCGCCTCCTTTGGTACAGCATGGACTCCATTCGCCTTATACCATTCCAAAACATCTATGACGTAGCAAGCAAGATGCTAAATCAGGCCAGAAGAGCGAAGGAGCGTCATGGCTGCGTGGGAATGGTAATAATTGCTTCTTCAAGAATTCTCGATATATTTTTTTGTTTACCGTTTCGATAATGATGAATCTTAGGATTAATCGACCACAGCTGTATGTTGCCTGCCAAACAAAATATTTTTTGGGAAACTTAGCATCTTTCTCCGTCTTGAAATCGACGTCGTTTCGCATGACGATATAAAAAGACATTTCGGGAAGCTGCCAAAAATCTTTTACCGTCCATTATCACACAGGAAAACTTCGTCAAATATTCGCGATAACACAGCCGTTACATTTCGTTTATCTCTATGGTTGGATATAGTTTTCACTTTGAATGAATTCATACTTTGCCGGTTCATGGAAGTATTCACGAAAGAGACATTTTCGTTTTGGTAGCCACAGTACGTACCGAAAGATCTGGTATCTTTTGCAATATTTTCTTCACATATGCGTCATTCTGTCTCGCGTCCAGCCTTCCTGGCTGTTGTCAAACGTCGTTGTTCGAAAGATATAACAACGTTGTGGACAGTGCTTGACGAAAAACCAAGCTTTTTGGTAGGTTTTCTTAAGGGATAGATCTGGATTTCATTGCGATCGCACAAAATGGCTTTTCGCACTCGCTCTTTTTTGGACGCTATCTTCGATCGAATAGCATGTAGTATCACCAAATATTGATTCTACACAATGAACAGACATACCGTTCATCAGTCTGCGAAATGTTTTATGCGTTGATGTAGTATTTCCAGTAATATACGGTTTTAGGATTGTCCAGATTTTGTGGCTAGCAAGCCTTAGAAACTTTTTTTTCGTAAATAAAATCGTACAAACCAGTAGCTATTTTCTTTGTTGTCAAAACAAAAAATACTTCTTAGAAGAACTTTTCTCCCGAAAATTCTATAGCAAGAGAACAAAACTATATCCAATAAAAATCACATTTTCTAAATACTTCTCATAGGTCAATTAAGAATAGAAAACTAGTGCTAAAAGTCAAAACATTAGTGATTAGTTAGATTTTTTTTATTGAAGACATTATCAACTGAAAGCTGGTTCATCTCTAAAAGAAAAATTACCATCGACACTAATGAAAATGATATTTTCTATCGGTTCGATCGAATAAATCCGTCAGTGCGTTGAAAATAAGATAGTCGGGTCCTTCTTATAATTTCCGGCATAACAAAAATGTCAGAGCTTGGACAAGCTTCTATCCTCTGGTTTTATAAGCTTTTGTCCACTTCTACGGAAGTTGGAAACCGATTTATACTCGCCTCCTGTTTTCGGACAATCGGTCCTTATTAATGAGCGGAATTTCCCGCCCGAGCGGAGTTACGGACAGTTTGAAGGATTGATGTCACGAGATACCACAATTTCTTTCTAGAGTCACTAGTCACTAAAATAAGGTGTCTCGGGAATGCTGCTTTAGAAGTGACACTAGGCGTATTTGAAGGCAGTCTTTAGTGTAGATTTCACCGTTTATATCAGATAGGATGATGGAGATGAATGATTGTTTGATTTTCCCGCACGTACAGATGGCTTGCCAAACGAAAAAAAAAAAGTTTGTTTTGAAAGTTCGCGACAAAGTTACAAAAGAGCGCTCCATGTTTTCTAGTATATCTCATATCAGTATAAATGACGACATAAAACCAATTTAGTCAGTTTCTGTAAAGTTAGCATTTATAGATGATTAATTCCATACATAATCGATAGTAGGTCCGAAGAACTATATCCTCGCATTCTGACAGACTAACGAAAGCATTATCCACTTAATGATAAAACTCGGCAAAACAAAGTGTCGAACAAAGAACCCCCGCTGGTTGTGGTTGTCAACCGCAGCAGCAGAATTGCCACAATTCGACGGGGTGGATCTTCTTCGGTACCGAAGTTTCGCAATTTGGCGCTTTGTTGAGTGTTGCCGCACCAGTTGCCATTTGAGTGCTGCAGCAGCAGCAGCAACATCAGCAACACTCGTCACACGGATGAAAGCGGCGAAAGTTTCCTGCTAATGATGATGATACTAATCCAGCTTCCTTCCTCAGTCGAATCAGTACTCGTCCTTGTACAATGAATGTAGGACTATTTACAGGGGAGGGACGTCTCGCTGCTGAATGTCATTAGAACTAGGGACCAGTAAATGCAGCAGCAAGTTGATTATAGGTTAACTCCATTACGCAGTGGTTACGAGAGAGTGAAACTGCTGTAACCAAGCCAGTTTCCAGCTGAGTCATTAGATAATTCTAGTCTGTTCTACTCATGCTTTTCCCCTTTTTCCGGTAATTGCGCTGATATCCCCGTGGCAGTCAAAGTACGCGCGAACATTTATACTAAATGTATTTCATAACGATAATCGTCGCTTCACGATTTCGAACTGCAACAGCATTCTGCCGTACGTTGAATATTTCTGAACTTACATTTTTTTATGTACGCACATTTTAACCGGGGGCGCCCGCGACTCATTGCTGTGGGATTGGCAGTTCGAGTACTCCTTTTCGCTCCTTTCTATGGCCTCGAAGTGCACACAACGAAATGCTAATTTTCTTGCCATAATGAGATTGGATAGTTTGTTTTTGTCACTCATTGCATAATATCTCATTTTAATGCAGGAAAATTTTCCAAGATTTATCAGGGCAGAATAAGAATATTTAATTCAGTCTACATTTGGCTGGAATCCGTGCTCCCATCCTTTATGTGTTTCCGGTAAACACACCTCCAGTCGACGTTGTTTCAATTCAATTTATTTTTCATTCGCAAACAAAATGATAGTGCTCCTGTCTGAACACTGCCAAAGCGTTCCGCTTATTTTTCCCTGTTCGTTTCGAAAAACCAACTCCAATAACCATAAAGTAGCGAACGAACGGAGCAGAAGCAAAGCACGAACTATGCTTGTGAAAACAATCTGGTGGCGGTGGCGGTGGCGGTGGCGGCGGTGGCATCATCGGTTCCGTGGAATCTGCGGTACGCAATCCTACAACCAAAAAAAAAAAAAAGCAAGTGAAGGAAAGAAACCTAGATGACTTCACCGTAAGGTATGATTATTGTTATGGATGTAACCTAAATGCTGGAGAAAGCTGAGCCGAAAACGTTTCGGTTTAATCCTGGCAAGGTTTAGGCACAGCAAAAAAAAAAGGTAATATAAAAATTCGTTGGAAAATTTACAGCGAAATTAATATTAATGCATTCCAAGAAAAACCACGGCTCGCCATTCGTGACTGCACTGTGATGTAAAATGATGCCAACCGTGCAAACGGAATTAATGGAAATGGATGTGGGTGGTTTTTTCGGGGTTTCTTTTTTTTCTGATGTTTGTTGAAAAAGTGGTTTGTGGTCGCTTGATTTGTTTATTCAAAGCAAATTTGAATACAGAATCTATACCGTTTGAACTAGGCTGTTTTGCCATTCCTAGAAATTCTACCGAAAAAAAATCTGAAACTAAAATAAAGTGCGACATTTAGTTATCTTTACGTTTCGTCTTCCACTCATAAGGGCATTAGCAGTTTATGTTTAAACACTGTAAGTGCCACCTCGCGATTCAATACATTAGCGCTAAAAAGTCTTTTGTAGTTTCATCATTTTCCGCATTTTCTGGGAAATGTCGCACTAAATCGATTTCTCACCTTTCAGGGAAGTTGAAAAATATATAATAATTATTATATATTTTTATAAATTACGAAGTTTTATAACTCATGATTAGATTATATGGTCATCTACTACATTATAAATCCGATAACAGTACCAATGTCTTTATTTACATTTTCATGTAATCTGAATGTCTTTCTAAATTACAGTTGAAAGGTTAGTTAGTTAGTTTTCTTTATTAAAGAGACTTTCAGCCGGTGGCTGGTTCGTCTCTGCGGTTGAAAGGTGAAATTGCATCAAAAACACGGTTTTAATATTATTATCAAAAAGTAAAATAAAGAAAAAGTCAATACTTTGAACTGTAGCCTTTTGGTTTAATACCTGCAGCACACCATTGATGAGACGAGGTTTTCAAGGCATCCTTTGGGAATTGCGAATCATTCATTTAGCAAAGCAGTAAATAATGATACCTTTTTACCTTTTTGCCTTTCTCATATATATTCTCATATATGCAATCACTGTGAAACCCGACTTTCGAACGGAGGCCCGGACGGCCGAGTGTCATATACCATTCGATTCAGGTCGTCGAGATCACAAAATGTCTCTCCTCTCTCTCTCTCTCTCTCTCTCTCCACCAAAAAAGGAAAAAAAAATATAGACACACTTTTCTCAGAGTTGGCAGAACCGATTTTCACAAACTTAGATTCAAATGCAAAGTCTTATGCAGGGTGGCAAGTGACCGGGAAAATCGGGAAAACCGGGAAAAAGTCGGGAATTTCGTTTCACCGGGAAAAACCGGGAAAAAGTCGGGAATTTTAGTGTAAATCCGGGAAAAAATTTATTATTATTACCCCTAATCTTAGTAAAGATTTTCAGTACCATGATTTTATTGATTAAACAAATGAAAAGTTGGAGGCAATACTCCATCATATGTTTGAGTGAGAAGTTCAGTAATACTTTTGAAACATCGTATTGTCCCACACAGGTTTTATGGTACACAATCCATTGGAGATGGGGCCAACATCTCATGTTTCGTTCAACAATTTTTGTAAGGGTTTAGCAGCAATTTTTAATGGATCAGAAAGCATCAAAGCTTTCTTAGTTGTTATCAACAACAGCACATCGAACGGATGCTTTTGCTGGATTTCTATTAAATTTCAGAACAAATTTGCATAATATGATTGCAAAAGAAATGTTAGGTAACATGTTTAAAAAATTATGGAAAATTCTTAGGAGCCTTCGTGTTTTTGAGTGGGTTAATGATTGTCCGAATTTCATCATAATTTGTCTTAATAATGTCAACTTGAGACAATACTTGTGTTGTAATCTTGGTATTGATTTCAATAGGATTCACAAAATATAAAAAGCTGTCGACTTTTACCTTGTCCACCGTTTGCAATGAGTATTTGATTTCCTTCTTTGAGAGCTGAAATTGGTTTTTGAGAGTTTGTGATAAACCTTAGAAAGGTTTAGAAGATGGTCTGATTTGTTCAGTGAATGTTTAATGTTTAACTGATATTAAACATCATTACCTATGGATTTCATAGTAGGATCACAAGAATTAAGATCATCTCAGTACCTAGAGGCATAGATTGTAGTTGTTTTTCCAGAGCGACAAGAGTCCATTTTAAGAATTTTAGAAGGATTTAGTCCTGTTTCACCAAGTTTCAATTTTGAAAGAATATCTTATATGTTGTTAGATGGAATCGGGAGTAGAATTGTTTCTTGTTCGTTTTTAACCTTAGGTATACTTTTTTTAGACTATACTAGGCTAATATAGTATTGGAATACACTAGAGATGGGTAATCCGTTCACGAACAGTTCAACGAGTTATTTCTCCTCGAAGAGTGAGTGACTTAGGGTTCTTTATTCAAGAATGATAAATCTTTATATAGAAATGAAAGTAATCGAATTCTTTAAGGATGTATGCAAGTTAGTTGCGTTGTAAAGAACGGTTTTGCCCATATCTAGAATACACTCCTAGTTTGAATTCTAAGAGTCTTAGGAACTACTGATTTTCCAGATAGCCTTCATAAGACTCATTTAGTAGTAGTCTTAACAAATACTGAATCGTTCGGAAAATCATAATTTCAATTTTAATTATAAGACTTCAAATTTTATTCCTAATTATTTGGCTTTCAAATGCCTGATGGTATTTCTGGCAACCTAGAAAACAATAACAATAATTTGAGGTAAAAGCTGCACTTAAGATCATTATTAGAAAGAGAATGGAGTCTGAATAAAATAGGTTAATTTTTCAACAAAATTGCACGAATGTTAATGCTGTATTCCTTCGTGAAATGCAAGATTTATCACTTTGATCACTTTTATCATACGAACTGATTGGAATGGTATTCGACACTCAGCCCTGCGGGCCTTGGTTCTAAAATCGGTTTTCACAGTGATTGCATAACTTATCTGTATGAGAAAGCCAAGAAAGACTTCTTGCCATTGTTATGTGCACTTGGCATAATGAATATTTCCTATTTCTAAATCGAGATACTACTCGAAAAAATACTTTTTTTCTCAACTCTCGATGTGCATTTGGATATGAGATTTATTTAGAAATATTCTAAAAAAATACTGCCTGTTCTAAAAACCGGGAATTTTTTGTCTCGCTCACCGGGAAAATCGGGAAAAAACAGGGAAATTGAAATCGGTAATTCACTTGCCACCCTGCTTATGGCCTCACACAATTTTCCTGAGTTTCATTTGAATCCGACTTCCAGTTCCGAAATATGTGAAATTTATGAAAAAACTCAATTTTCTCGGAAATTTCTTAACCTATTTTCTCAAACCAAGGAGCAAATAAAAGGTTTTGAAAATACCTTATGATAAAAAAGAACCGGAATTTTATTCAAAAACGCAAAATTTCAATTTTTAATTAATTTATTTATTATCGCCTTCAAAGTAATCTCCTTTTGCGGCAATACATGCATGCCAACGCTTGATCCAATTTTCCATACAAGTTTTATAGGCCGCCGAAGGTATGGCCTTTAGTTCACGCAGCGAATTCTCTTTAATGGTCTCTATGGTCTCAAAACGCGTTCCCCGCAATGGCAATTTGAGTCTGAGGAAGAGGAAAAAGTCACACGGGGCCATATCTGGAGAGTACGGTGCTTGGTTGATGATATTGGTTGAGTTTTTGGCCAAAAACTGCGACACAACCAATGCTGAAATTCAGTTTTTTTGGCACCAGCCGAGAAGCGACGCGTTTCAAACCCAAAACATCAGTTAAAATGTGTTCGGCTGATCCATAAGAGATGCCCAACAACACAGCAATCTCTCTAATCGGTACAGAACGATTTTGCAACACGATTTGCTTCGCCAATTCAAAGTTTTCTTCAGTAACAGATGTTGTTGGGCGGCCAGGGCGGGGCTCATCATGATCCAAGCTTGTACGATCACCTTTGAAGCGTTTATACCACTCTTATGCCTGTGTTTTTCCTAGGCACGATTCACCAAAGGCCTATTCTAACATTTTCAACGTTTCGGAACACAAAATTTGATGCACGCACGTTGTTCTAAATTTTCCTCCATTATAAAAATCGCCACACGAAAATTTTTCAACTTCTTTGTATAGACGCCAAGCAAAAACTAATCGTACGATATGCGTCAAAATTTGACAGAATGTGTATAAAAGTGTTGCCAACGTTGAGAGAATAAAAATTTACCGATTGGACAAGCGCGGGAATTTTAAAATGAAAATTCCGGTTCATTTTTGATCATAAGGTATTTTAAAAGTCCCCGAAAAGTTCATCCAGATCCGACTTCCGGTTTCGGTATTACAGTACGATAAGTGAAAAGTTTCCGCTTCCGGAAACACCGATAATAATAGTGAAGAAAAGTTTCAAAAACAGAACCCACTTGGACTTCTCAGCAACGGTTAAACCGATTTTCACAAATCATGATTCGAGTTAAATCTCTCATTGTCTTAAAAGATAATGAGCAATTTCATCCAAATCCGACTTCCGGTTCCGAAATTATAGGGCGATAAGTGTAAAAACATTCAAATCGTTACTCAAAATGACGATGCAAAACTGGTACGTGGGGCTTTGCTCCGTTTGCAACGCGCTTTGTTCAATTTCGTATAGCGTGCAGGGTTGCCACATTTCAATCTATATTTTTCAGATGAAAAATATGTAAATTTGTAAATCTGTTATTCAATTTGTTTCTACTCGTTAGTATTATCACAAAATCATGATAACGATGTTTTTCTATAAAAGTACACTTATTGCCTTTCTCATATAAAAAGCTTATGCAATCACTAGAAAAGTTGACTAGTAAAAATTGGGCCGGTAGACTAAGTGTGTATGTCTGTGGTGTGAGTATGTGTCAAATAATGTCACTCATAAAATAAAAAATCTCATAGTCCCTTAAGTTACTATTGAATTTCATCATGCTTTCATAGGGTAAAGTGTGTTAAAAATGCAAACAGTCATTTAGAGCGACGATGCAAAAAAGGGTAGAGTGCTTCTAAATTTGACTCAAAACTGATTCAATTTGTAGGCTATATTAGTTACTTACTACACGAACCGACTTCGGGTATACTGATCCCATGTTCCCGGTTCCAGAAGTAGCGGAAATAGTGGCGAAAAACTCTAATACGAGACTCACTCAATTTTTCAGAGATGATATGGGCGATTTCCATAAACTTAGGCTCAAGGTTGCTCAAGTCTCATAGATTGCTGTTAAGTTTCATCCGGGTCTGACTTCCGTTTCTAGATCTATAGGGCAAAGTGTGTTTAATCATTTAGTGCGACGATGCAAAATAAAGAATAATTTTTAGTAACTTGACATAACTGTTTACAAACTGGACAGGTTTTTCAAGAACATCACCACCAGAACACATATGATTGCATGACTCACATGGCGTCTTTTCACTACAGTTTTTTGAATACTCCTTATCTCGACGAATCCCTCATTTCGAAGACAGCTGGCATCAATTTGTGTTGGAAATTCTGAAAGTTATTCAGTTATAATTTCATGGGAATTTTCAAAGCTATGTGTTTTTATGCGGTTCATGTTTCCCGCTTTAAACAAAAGACAAGCGATTTTTTGTCAACTTGATTTTTTTTTTACTCCAGTTCTATGTAACGTGTAACTTGCTTGTTAATTGGTTTGTTTGATATTATTTTGTGTTTGCTATTAGCGTTAAGAAAATAAATCAATGTTGTCGAGTTTTAGCATATTCCGTTGAAGTAGTGTGAAAATCGACCAATATTAAAAATGACACACTCCTATTTGAATGGGAGCGGGTTTTTTCGCCGAATGCCATTTCGCCGAAAGTCGTTTCGTCGAATGGTTCATTTAGTCGAAAGTCGTTTCGCCGAATGGTTCATTTAGTCGAAAGTCGTTTCACCGAATGGGTCATTTAGTCGAAAGTCGCTTCGCCGAAATAACCATTTCGGCGAAAGTCTTGCGTTGAAAAAGTAATTTCGAATACATAACATAATTTATTAGAAAACTGCAAATTCTGATTATCAAAAATATTTGTTTGTTTTTATATCTCCTGGATAATTGATCCGGCGAAGCCACATAACCGATGTCGACTCGCCAAGGCGACTCCAGCTGAGTTGGCCGCCGACTCGCCGTCAGAAGCGGCAGCCTCTCGCAGGATCATGAATAAACCTACAAAAATTGATTTGATTTTATGTTTCGTCTTTGTCTCAACAGTGCTTAACAGTTTACGTTGAACTGGTAGCGCGACCTGACGGTTCAACATAAACCATTACTAGAAAAATTATTGAAGCCTTTCTGGATTATTTCAGAAGTACGATTGTAGGTCAACAAAAACGGGACTGCACATAATTATTTTTTATTTGTCTTTGTTTTAAATAAATTCCTATCACGATATTATGGCGAAATGGCTTTCGTCAAAATTACGCTGATCCGGATTGAATACAGTGATTGTGCATGCGAGCAAAGTTATCAGTAAGTAAAAAACGTGTTTAATCCACCTAGCAGTGAGATGATACCTTTTTTATCAATCCGCATGTGTTTTTTTCATGAATATTCTTCGGTGTTTAAGTTTTCATGACATTATTTTAATGACCGTCGTTTTAAGCGACAATTTGAGATTTTAATCACTCATTACTCTGTAATGTAGAAACTGCAAATCGGATCGAATAAGAATCTAAAAGTGTTAAACATCGATTAAACATGCCTTGATATGTCGAAGTAAGTTCCACTTTAGAGTTTACGGTAATTTAAGGTACTTCCAGAGCCTGTATTCAGGAACCAGCATAACCCAAACCGATTCGTATGGCCATATGACGAATAAATTACAACAGTTTTGAGTCCCACTTTGGAGCTTTTCGGGATTGTCATCTTCTATATCGGTTTGAATTTTAAAAATTCATCATCATGTAATTCGAGAATCGGAAGCCATAATTGGATAAAATTAATTAAGTTTGTATGGGACTATAAGCTTATTTTTATTTGAATTTTTGTCGTGAAGACGACTTACTTTACTATGGGGCGCCTTTTCAAAATGTACCCTCTGAGAGAGTGATAAGTTTCTGATCGTGAATATCTCTTGTTGTATCTAATGAATCAACATAATTTTTGCTACATGCCATCGGAAATATGATCACAATTTTAAAATAAAATATTCAGTTGTGTGACATAATGTCAAATAATTCAAAATAAAGCTTTTCTGAAATGTTTGGTATAAACAGTAGATAAGTATCAAAGAGGATAATTCATAAGGCGCGTTTGCCTTTCTCGTATCTTGAAAGCTGAAAGTGATCTGTGAAAGGATTCATATAATCTAACAACCAATAGAATCGAAATATTTCAACTTGAACGTGTATAGCAACAGCATTGAAGTATTTCAATAGTACACCTGTTTCATTTGACCCATGTCAACCTGTTTTATTTGACCCATGTCAACACCAGCCAATCAGAACGCGTTCTGAGGAAGAGAAAAAAATATCTTCTTCGTTTGAGGAAAATGTTTCGAACATTGTTTCATATCGTAGTTATTTCCACAATTTGGTCCTTCTGAAAGGCAGGAATGAATCCCGTACAGCATCCTGATAGTTTCTTTCAATGAAATTCAAATCCGAAATGAAATATTCGACATTAAAATCCTGTATGCGACTATTTTTTATAGCCGTTAAGGTCGCCCATTAGTGAAAAAGCTACAAACGAAATCACGCGAAAAGAAACCTCTTAACACTAATTGGATCAGTTTGGATTTTGTCGCCACTGCGAGCAGATGTATTGTGTGTCGTTTGCAAAGCTAGTTACGCTTCCGACAAGAACGATTACGTCACAGCTGCCAGTTGTTTGCATTGGTGAAAAAATAACGACATGAGGACAACGGTGGGGAGCATCACACAAAATCAGTCGTTCTAATGGTTCTAAAAGTTTTCTAAAGAACTATTAGGATTTGTTGCTCGCAAATCGAAAGGAAATATCCTCAGTTTAGTGCAAATCTAGAACAGTTTTATTAGATTTGTGCACTTTTCGCTCTGTGAAATTCACAGTAATCGAGGTCAAGTGAAGCCTTCTTTGTTTTTGTGAAAAATGTGAAAAAGGGGAATGTTTGCATAATTTATACAATTGATCAACTAATTGATATTCGGAAGTGTTAAGGAACATGTCAGTTGTTTTCGTATTCACGACATCCAGTTATGTCTCTGACATTACCCACCCGCCTTTTTGTTTCTGAAATTCGATTAGGCTTTTTTTGAGAAAACGATTGAGCTTTGAGAAACGATTTTATACTGGAACCGGAATTCTAAAATTGGTATGGCCGAAGTCAGATAAATTCACCTGAGTAGCTGTATAGTTTACATTTGTTCCAAAATGTTTGAAAATCAGTGTAGACATCTTTGAGAAATCATAGCACGAATTAAATTTTTAAGTGCCTTCTGAATCGAAAACTGAATAACACTAAAACTGAAAAAAAGTTTATTTAGTTATCGACTATCCAAATCTGCTAACCCGATAAACCTGATTAATTTATGTGGAATAGACATTTTTATACTAATCACCCTGTATCGCTGAAACCGGAAGTTGGATCTGACTGAGAAGGAAGATGTTTTATAGAATCTTGAAACTTTTCATTTGAATCTTAGATGATTCTTAGATTTCATTTGAATCTTAGATCGGTTCGGCCATCTACGAGAAAAATGAGTTACACAATTTTGATTTCGTTTCACATATCATCCTGTAGTTCCGGAACCAAACATAATTCAGGAACTTTGTTTGGGAGTATACGACTTTTTATATGAATATGAATTTGTAGAGAAGAAATTTTCCGAGAAGATTGAGTGAAATTATTTGTCACACACGCATTTGCTGATCTCGACGAACTGATTCGAATGGTATATGGGTGTTATGTTCTTCCAGCATTTATTGCTGTACGTAGTTTAAAACAATATAATTAAAAAAAATTCTGCCATCATCTGGTTTATATATGTCATATTCGAACGATTATGTTGCCAAAAACGAGCCGTGCTAAAATCGGTCCGAGGCTAAATGTCATGAAAAAGGATGCTGTACATAGTCTTTTTAGTACTTAGAAACAATTGTATGTAACAGTATAAAAAATCGTGTTTTCCGTTGCTCCCAAGCATTTCTTTGCCATACAGCGCTCAGAACTTCTACTGCTGGAATATGGGGGAAAAGACGCTTACACAAAAATTTCGATATCTCCGTTAAAAATGGACGGATTTTAAAAATCTATGGCTTGTTGGATAACTATTACCGTGCGAAATCTAAGTCTGAAAACATATTCTGATTTCAAGGTCAATTGTGACAGAATCTTCGAAGTTCGTTTAAATTGCTATTACTGGATACTCGATGAATTTATACCGTCATCACGGTTAGCTTATGAATGATAAAGAATACAAACAACATTAAATAAATACGGTGATTTTGCAACTCGCAGTGGGATGTAATTTTTGTCCTCTTCCGTTTTCACAGCCAAACCACCCATAATTGTAACATAACAGTTTAGTGAACCCACTTTCCCTGGCTAAGTGAAACTAATCTTATCTCCTTTGTTTCGGGGTTCATAGAAGGTTATCAAAATCCAACCGAATCTCAGCTTGGGTAGTAATTTCCTCCTTTCATTTCCATTACCATCGTGTCGTCTTCCATCTGCCAAAATGCCACTTCTGGCTTCTGGCAGCTTCTGTGCAGCAACAGCAGCATGTTCGGGGGGCGTACCCCAACTAAGCGGAGTTCTTTCCGGAGCCCATTGAAAATACCACTTCTAGGTGCGCTTGTGTCAGCACTTTGTACTGGCGTGCAATTTTGGGATGAAAACAGCACAATTACTGGCTGAAAGCTCGCCGTCGAAAAACGCTTGTAGGTTGCAGCAGCATTTTCCATTCATGACACTGTCGAGCTCTTCTTCTTTTTCTTTTGATTCTACTACTGTGTCATTGTAGTTGGTAATTTACCTGTCTGACTTCGAGATCAATTCGAGCCTACAAAGGCTAATTTAAGGACTGTCTATCCCTTGACAAGGACACTACTTCGATCATAGTTCGGCAAAGCATGAATTGGACCTTGCTGAAGCACTTTATTTGCCTACACCAATCCAATCGTGTTAGCTTTTGATCATCCTTTTTCTGCTCTTTCATTCCGCAACTTGGTCATAAAGCCATTTGCCACGGCAATCTCGCCATCGCCATCACCATCATCTGTGTCATTATTATGATCACTTTGTGCCACCTTCACAAATTCCAACGGCTGAAGGAAGCCACGCTTCCTCAAAACAATCAGCAAGATGCTACCCGGTTATTCCTGTCGAAAGTGGGTGGCGGTACCTTAACGGTAATGCTTTTATGTTGTTCCTCGATGCCTACATCGACGACAGCCACATTACAGCAGTGTGCGAGTGTGTCATTAAACCGGGGTAGGTATTTATAAAAAAAAGGACGTATCGTTATCCTTACCCTGTTTGTGAGTGCCTGTTGTCTGAGATGCTACCGGTTTTGGTCGACGGCGGCAGCACGGATAAAGTTACAAAATCAAGACATCGTAATATTTTATTATTATCCTTTTTATGTTTTTTTTCGGAATTTATCACTGCGCTTGACTTCTTTTGCTGTTGCGTTTTTCTCGTAACACGCAGGAGTCAAGGAACGGACGGGTTCTGCCGGAAGAAGTTGTTCACTTTTCTGCGGATCTCGGATATTTCACGACAGATTTGGCGAATATCGTTTTCGAAAGCTTGGCCGAAATCGTTTGGCATTCGGGAAATGATTCTCGCATCGGTTTGTGCCGTTAGATTAAATTTGCTTGCTTTGTTCTCGTGCACAGGCGGACACAATTTACGAGACAGTGGGAAGCAATCGTGGGAGGGGGTGGAACCCTATTGCCGTTAAACGGAATGGCTTAAGCTAGTCCGCAGCTTATTTCTTTAGGCAATGTGAATGTGTTCTTGTTTTCCGTAGCATCCATTTTATATATTAAATAAATCCACAATAGTAATAATAATTCGTATTTAATGAAACATACTTCAAAACTTATAATTTTGGAGATATGGCCGTAGAAGTGACGTAAACGACAAATCGCATCCAGCAGTGTTAAACTCGTTTGTAAGCTACTATTGGGTTGTGGATGCAATTCTAAGATCAGAAGACTGATACTTCTGCTTTTGAAGATGAATTCGTAAAAGTGACGTAACCGACATAACGCCCTTTTTCCAGTACAAACCTATTATTAAACCTATTCAACAATCTTAGGCCTCGTTCCAAAGCTACTGTTAGGTTGTGGATGAACTCCGACAATCAAATGACTGACGTTTCCGGAGATGTAATCGTATAAGTGACGTAACCGAAAGGCACGCACGGACTTTTTCTCTACATACACAATTCTGTTTGGAAATTACTGCCCGATTTAAGGTTCTACTCACAATCTTAGGAAAACAGCCATTGTTGAAAAACGCAAAAGCAGTCTTCTCAATCTTCAAGAAAAAAACATCAGTTTGTTTAGCATAATGTACCAAACCAACTGATATTTCGTTTTTGAATTTTCGCTCAACGATAGCGAAAAAAAACTGTTTTTGTGTTTTGCCACTAGAGGCGTTTTCCTAAAAATGTAAATTGTCCCTTAAACAACCTTAGACTAGTTTGAACCACTAATACGACCTCTACCGAACCTATAAGTGGTATAAGTGACGTAACCGACAAACCGCTTTCTAATGCGTTTAATTTTCTCGAGAATGGATGAACCGATTTCAACAATCCTAGACTCGTGTGAAAGCTCTACTATTGGAGTATTGATCAAGATCGAAGCTCAAATTGATAAGATAATGGAAAAACAGATGTAACCGACAAATCGCACCTGATTTCTTCATTCTCTCGGTGAAAGCTGAACCGATATTAAGAATCTCAAAGCTCGTTTAAGAAACATTTTACATTTCCAGGAAAACAGTCAATGTTTCAAGTATGCAACATCAGTTTTCTTCGCTGTCGTTGAACAGAATTTCAAAAAAGATATTTCAGATGATTTCTCTAAATAAAGTACGAATTTTCTCACCAAGATTTATCTAGCGATTGCGGAGAAAATTGCATTGGCGTTTTTCAACAATGGCTGTTTTCCTAACATTGGAAGTAGAACCTTAGAAGTGACTGTTGTGCCATCAATAAACCTCGGAAGATGAATGGATGACACATTCTGCTTCGAAGATATAGTCATAGAAGTGACGTAACCAACAAACCGTCACCTTTTATACTCGTTCAGTTTTCTCGGGGCAGATTTAAACAAGCTGGCACTTTTAAAAACTTATATGAGTTCATCGATCCACCTTGAGAATGATATTGTAAAAATTTCCGGTTTGAGAGATAAAATCTTATAAAAAGCGTAACCGATAAACCACATAAAAAGTTATATCCGTTGAATTTCTTCAGAAATGGCGATCTCGAAGAATTTTTAAATTGTGTTATTCGATAAGTTTTCAAGTCTCATAATGAACCCATTTGGGTTCGGAGATATATTCGCATAAGTGTCGTTACCACCAAATCGCACTTTTTTCTATACGGACGATTTTTTTAAGAAGTTGTCCCATAATAAAAATAGAAAAATGTATTATTTCTGATATTTATAGTTTCGGAAATGTTTTCAAACATTCGACGTAAGTGTTGAATCACTCTTTCGTGAACCTCCCCTTATCAGAACGAATTTGCATTCATAATTAACTCAAATTTGTATCAAAAATTGTACAAATGAAAACCATATATTTTAATGAGAATTATTTGATATATTTTAATGAGATTATTTGAATGACAACAAACAGGTATTATTACACTATTTGTTATTTATTCTACTCAAAACAGAACCAAAATTGTTTTCATTTTGGGAGTTTGTTGGTTTGTGCAAAAAGCACATATTCAAATTCGATTTTTTCAGGTTTCGTCTTCGGCTCAAAAGTGCTAAAACCAGGTTCAAATTGAACCACCATCCCCGCCTAGGAGTTCAATTTAAATGTTCACATTCTGCAATGGCCAGTAATAAGTCGTCACTCGTTTTCGCGTGAGTCGTCAGAATTCTATTCCATTTCGGTGCTATATCATCTGAGTATTATATAAACAGTGTAAACTGTGCATCTGTTTAGCGGTTTAAATTGAACTGCTAGGCGGAGATGGCAGTTCAATTTGAGCTGCCTAACCACTGATGAGGCGAAGGCGAAGAAATCAATATTGTTTTCTGTTTTCATTCAACGAATAGCTGAATAACATTTATTTTTGTACAGATTCTATTAATGTTTTTACAAATCATTCCAGGTTTGTTTGTATCAGTACACCACCTTTAATCAAAGCTGGATAACTAGCTATTTGTTGATTTCACTGAAGGGGAGACCGGATTGGCGGTTCAATGCATACGGCGCTGGTCTTACAAGCCAGTTGTCATAAGTTCGAGTCTCGACCTGAAAGGATTCATAGTGTTCGTAGGATCATAGTACTAGCCATGCAATGGTTCTGTATGCTTGGAATCAGCTGCGAAGTCTGTTGAAACAGAAATGCCAAATTCAACAAAAGGAATGTAATGCCAAGACTGCTTTTGACTGAAGGGAAAAAAGTAAAAATAAATTCCCGACGGAGAATCGAACTCGGTTCTTCCGTGTGACAGGCGGGGATACATACCACTATACTATCGAGGAAGTGTACATGCGCATTTGATTTTTGTTATTTCCAAGTGATTTTTTTGTTATATTTCGATTTATTCAGTTCATAGCTTTCTTATTTGCTCTTATTCAATCATTAACATTTTGTTGTGTGCGCTACTATGAACGCATTTCGCGGCAACTCGAATAAATGTTGGCAGTACACCCTTTCTGGCCAAAAATTGCTGTAAACTGATAAAAAAAATTAAAATTTGAAGTCGATTAATAAAAGAACATAATTTTTGTTTGAGTGAAATTTGTTTTCCAAGATTTGGTAATTATGTTCCTTGCCAACCTTCCACAGATGGCAAGATGAACACTTTTAAAAGAAAATTTATTTTTCCCTGCAACTTTTACTTGTCCAGTACTGATACTTTTTTGCAAATAGCGAGCAACTAGCGATAGAGTATACTGTGAAATCTTACAAGTTGTGTTTGGTTTAGGTTTCGATAAAAAAGACAGTACAAAATGATTAAGTTTTGACAAGAAAATGTTTTTGTTTGGAAAACTGTTTTTTTCTTTTGAAATGCCCATTTTGCAATGTGTTGGAGCACAATTTCATCAAAATCAAAAATGGTGTTTAATTTTGTGAATCGAGTTGAAATTTTTAAAATCGATTTTTTCAGTGTAGGACTCGATTGAGAGGGTTTTTTTTCAGTATTTTGGGACAGGATTTAGGTCGACATTTGACCTAACTTATTTGGTCTCTATCACTAATTAATTCGTTCCTGTCGTAACGAAGCAAATACAGTAAATCAGTAAAATTAAAGACATTCTCCCATTCAACGGTTGAAGAAGTTGCTGTCAGAATATCGGAAATCATTCTCATTAGTTGATTGATTGTGTAACTTTGGAAAGCATTCACATATGCGCATCCAGGATTGTAATTATTCCTGTCAAACATGTTCGAACAAGTATTCAAATTAGGCGGGCACAACAAAGTGGTAAATCGTTTGGCTGCAACACGGTGCGAATTACAATAAAATACTGACAATAACGTTTCGATAGAATAAAATACAAAACAGTTCGTCGAAACTTTTGCTGCTGAATACTGATGAAAATAATTGCTATTGACTCGAAGCGAAAGGCGCATGAAGCAAATTTTACAACCGGGCTTCGCGCTGGTATCAGGCGAAAGTAAAGCAAAAAATTGCCCAAATTTAAAACTGCACACATGGTGCGAATTTAACAGAAAAAAGTACGGGTGTGTAATGTCAGAGACATAACTGGATGTCGTGAATACGAATAAAACTGACACGATTTCTTTACACTTTCGAATTCGAATTGATAGTTGATCGATTGTGTGAATTGCGAAACTTTCCCCCTTCTCACTACTAAACTTTTCAACGAGTTTTGACGTCGATTATCTCATTTCGGATTTGCATATTTCATTGAAAGAAACTATTAAGATGCTGTACAGGATTCATTTCTGACTTTTAGAAGGACCAAATTGTGGAGTTCTCTACGATATTTAGCGCAGTTCGGAACATTTATCTCGAACGATTTTCGCACAGCGAAAAGTGCACGAACCAAATCAAATTATTTTGGATTTTCACTAAACTGATGATTTCTAGCTTCGAATTTCAAAGAAGTAATCTTAATAGTTCTTTAGATAACATTTAGATCCATTAGAACGGCTGATTTTATATAATGTTGTCCACTTTTGTTTCTTGTTTTCTTTCTCTTCAATGCAATGCACCAGCAGCTGATGCAATCGTTCTTGCTTGAATTGAAACTAGCTTTGCGTACAAACCGACACATCCGCACGCAGTGCCAAATGATGCGAAACTGGTTTAATGCGTCTTTTCGCCTTGACGACCGGAAGGCAAATGAGAACTACGACCTGAGCGTTTGAGGTTTGGCACCACGCAAAAGGTCTGCTCTCATTATTGACGACCGCTGCTCCCGACGATTGAAGTCCAAATGAAAGCACGACCTAAGCGTTTGAGGCTTTATACCACGCAAAAGGTCTGCTTTCATCGACGACTGCTCCACCTGACGACTGAAGTCTAAATGAGAGTTCTGATCTGAGCGTTTGAGGTTTTTAACCACGCAGAAGGTGCACTCTCCGAAGCTGCTGGTCCCACGACGTTTGCTTGCATCCAACGCACAAGAAGAAATGATCGAATTTCGAAGACGGTTCCCCTTTTATACGCAATCAGTTGAAGATATGTGCCTGACTACCTCAAAATCGTCGTCCTTGTGCGAAAAAGCCAAGCAAAAGTACAGAGTTTTCCGCGTTGTTTTCTAAGTTTGAGAAAACTTAATATTTGAGTTGTTTGTGGTTATCTCACACTGTTCAAAATATTATCCTGAATTCCTGATCATATTTTTGATGAAATGGTGAAAGAATTATGTTGCTGTCATTAATACAAGTCGAAATATTCACGATTAAGTTCTGCCCATTCTTCCATATGGCTAATTTTGAAAAGGCACCCCATAGTAAAGTAAGTCGTATTCACGACAAAATGGCGGAATTACCTAGAACAAAATTTGGGGTTTCTGAACCGCGACTCCGGAGTTGGATTCTAAACATGAATACTGGAACGGAGTTCCAGAAGTAGACTCGGGACTTGATTTCTGCTCTTGGATCACAGAACCGAATTCGCGACTTCAACCGACGGAAAAGACGTACGTATAGTGCATAGGCTAAATCGTTCAGCTTAGTCATCTACACAGTCCAGAATGAACAAAAACAAAAACGGTTGTAGAAAATCACTGGTAAAACAGACGTATCCAGAAGTTGTACGATCTTAAGATTGAAGCTGTTGTAATCGAAAACAAAAAAAGGCGGGTGGGTAATGTCAGAGACATGTTCCTTAACACTTCCGAATATCAATTAGTTGATCAATTGAATGAATTATGCAAGCATTCCCCTTTTCCACATTTTCGCAAAAACAAAGAAGGCTTCACTTGATCTCGATTACTGTGAATTTCACATAGCGAAAAGTGCACAAATCTAACCAAACTGTTCTAGATTTGCATTAAACTGAGGATATTTCTCTGCGATTTACAAACAACAAATCCTACTAGTTCTTTAGAAAATTTTTAGAGGCATTAGAACGGCTGATTTTGTGTAATGCTCTCCACGGTTGCTTTTTCACCATTGCAAATGACTGGCAGCTGTGACGTAATCGCTCTTGTCGGAAGTAGTTTCGCTTTGCAAACGACACAAAATACATCTGCTCGAAATGGCGATAGAATCCAATTTTTGTTGTGAGGTTGGTTTTTACCTGATTTCGTTTGTAACTAACGGCGGTCCTAACAGCTATAAAAATAGCCGCATACAGAATTTAATTGTCGATTATTTCATTTCGGATTTACATTTCAATGAAAGAAACTGTCCGGATGCTGTACGAGATTCATTCCTGCCTTTCAGAAGGACCAAATTGTGGAACTCACTACGACATTAAACACTGTTCGGAACATTTTCTCGAACGATCTGTTGTACAGCAGCAGATATTATGTTCTCTTCCTCAGATCGCGTTCTGATTGGCTGGTGTTGACATGGGTCAAATGAGACAGGTTTTTCAATAGTGTACTATTGAAATACTTCAATGCTTTTTCTATACACACATAGATTATATAAATCCTTTCACAGATCACTGAGCTATGAGCTTTGAAAATACTAGAAAGGCAAACGGGCCTTATGAATTATCCTCATTAATACTCGTTTATACCAAACATTTCAGAAAAGTTTAATTTGGAATTATTTGAGATAATGTCACACAACTGAATATTTTATCATAAAATTGTGATCATATATCCCATGGCATGTAGCAAAAATTATGTTGATTCGTTAAATACAACAAGAGATATTCACGATCAAAAACTTATCACTCTCTCAGAGGGTAAATTTTGAAAAGGCACCCCATAGTAAAGTAAGTCGTATTCACGACAAAATAAAACATTTTAGTTTTGTTTAGTCAAGCGTTGGGCGATTCAATGTTGTCGCATTATTATTTGCAGTAAAATAGTATCTTAGGGGCACCCAAAACTATTTTTGTATTAAATCAACAATCTTAAAGCTTATCGACAGTAAATCGATCATAATTCCAAATGCACACTAGCCAAACTTATACCTCATCAATGATTAGCTGTATATTCCGCCAAAATCGGCTCAGAAACAGTCTTCGGAAAGACTAAAATGCCTTATAACGATTTTATGCTATCATAATGTGACATTAGTCCGTGCTTATTTATAACCTGGATAGGATCGCAGTACGCTAAGACACGGCTGGGAAGTCTGGTAAAAAATACTGGTTAAATTCTATAAAAGGAATGCAACATCAAGATTTTGCTTTGCTTGTTTATGCCATAACTGATTCAATTGAATCTGAAACCAATAGTTTTTATCTCCAACTGTTATTTTTGTTCAATTCTGAGATTTGTTGTTCTTTCTGTCACGTCTAGCTCTTGTACGCACACTTTCAAGAGAGGCTTTAGTGGCTTATGTTTATGGCAGTTGAAAACAAATTGCTGTCTCAGTCGCAACGTCGAAGCGGTTTTATTGATGAAATTATTGTCAGATTTGCTTGACGTGCAGAGCGCGTAAGCAGTGCACAACCCGTAAATTGCATATCACAAGCAGTGTACAACCCGTAAATTTTGGCACCAGACGCCACTGATGTTAGAGAATACTTAATCTGTTCTGGAAACAGTTTCCCTCCTATCATCTTCTATAAATTGTTTTCGCAGTTTTCGATGTCTACTCGGTTTGTATTTGCAGACTTCGGCATCGCGATTTACTTGCATCTTACATCGAGAAACAAGTTACTGTTCAAATACACGCTCACTTGGTTGGCTGATTCTGGTACGAAGATCTGTTGACAAAGTTTGTCATCTATTTCAATAACCGAAAACAGGCTTTTCTTAGTTACCTTTAACGCTGTATGAAGTAGCGATGGTACGTCATTCTCACTGACGGCGTCATTATCCGTTGTTCAGTTGCTCGTGTTTATAGCAATCAGATGTAAGCCATTCACAAAAGAATTGAATGAACAGGTTCGGAGTTTTTAAAACACGACCTGAAAAGTATTTTTTGTTGTTCTTAGTTTGTAATTATATTTTCTTTTCTACCATACAGTACAGAGCGATACGAATGTTATTTTTTTCAAGATCTGAAACTAAAGCTGAACAAAAAGCACTCGGTACTAAGAGGGCTTACACAAAATAGGACAGCCATCCACGTTTGACTAGGTATTTCACTCGAATACACCTTACACTTACAAATCGCCTCCGGTGTTTCAGTGTGAATGATAAATTTAAAAAAAAGCAAAAATCCGCTCAAGTCTCGCACGACGATGACTGTTGAGTTCCAGATTTTACGGCTCACAAATGCTGACACCCCAGGCTCAAGGCAGCAGTAATAACCAGCACTCTTTCTGTATCCTGGGGCTATATCAATGGCAAACGTTTGCAACCAGAAGACGGCACACCGAAGTAGGAATGCGACCACGACACACTGACGATGTGTTCCACCCGAAGCTTACAGGTGTGATATAAACTGCACACCGACAAGTGGGAGCTGACTGCTTCTTTTTCATTGCTCCGATGGCGCCAACCCGCCCGGATGTTGGATGTTTTGTACCTCGTTAGAAACTGCCGGTCGATTACTCCTGCTAATAGGAAGAAAATGCACCGGTAGAAAACCGATCACAACAAGAGCGGTATTGAAAGTGAAAAAAGCGGAAAAGCTACTCAGCTGAAATAGTGGAAATTGGTTTCCGTTGGAAACTCTCAGCCCAACAGGGCAGACCTACAGCGAATATTGCAAATACGTGCTCATATGCAGCGTAGGGAAAAAATCAAAATTTCGAAAATCGCAACTGAAATTTTTCACAAGTGATTATCAGACAAAAAAAAAATCATCGATCAGAAAAATCACTGAAGAAAAGTTCACGTTCGAGTTTTTTTTTTGCAAACGCGATTCTCACTGAAACTCATCTCACATGGCAAAAAATCAGTTGTGAAAGGTTTACTAGCGAACATTCTCCTCGATGATATTTAAGAAAACTGTTCGCACATTGAATATATCTGATATGATTCTCTAACAGAAGATTTTTGGTAAATGTATTCTCATAACCGTTATATCTCAACCCTTTGTGGAATACACGATGAATAAATTCGTTGATAAACAAAAACTGAACCTTTCTGAAAATGCTCAGTGCGCCTAGGGTGGTTGATAAGTGGAAAAATGGTTGTGATGTATTCGAAATTTATTCAGCAATACCGTGGTATCATCAATAAAAGCAACAAATACTATAATAGTTATAATGGTAATGAAACCATTGATGAGAAACCAATAACAAAACATGTTATGCAGCTTATTGAAAATATTACCCAATTTAGCTTGAATATCATACGCAGAAGTAACAAGAGCGCAGGCTATCGCTACGCCAATTCAAACGCGCCATTCAAGTACTGCGCTCCTGTAACTTCTATAAATCAAATTCAAGTTTTGTTTGGGTTTAATCTAAATAGTGAAGTGTAATCAACCAGCTGGAATAAAACTACCTTTCGTCGCTATAATCACTATTTGGAATGTGGAAAGAGATATTGTTCTTCATATTGACCACCCTACGTGCATCGAAAATATCGCAGTCATTATTTCTCAGTTGCGAACTAATTCAGTACAGTTTTTTTATTGATGAAAATATTATAATTAAATCTTGCACGAATCACTTCGGTGTCGAGCTGAAGCGCAGTGGAAATTCAGCATCGAAATATCGTCGGAGCTTCCTTTTCCTTTGGGTTATCTCTTTAGTGATATTCCTGTGGATGAAAATTCGTCATCAAGTTTCGCTGACACAAAAAATCACTTGTGAACTTGTGGATGATTGTTTCATGACTGAAAATCTCGGAAGTGATTATTTCAGTCACTGATTTTTTTTTAAATCTCTTGAACTGATTTTTTCACGAGTGACAGTGATATGAACTTGTTTTGATCATGACTTTTTCAACACTGCTAATGTATGCTTGGTGCCGATGAATTCGGTTGTTGTTTGGAAACGTTGTAAGATTTCTTTCTACTCTACCCACTATACGAAATTGAACAAAGCACGCATTGTTCGCAAAGGCGGGGGTGTTTTCTTCTTCCGTATCAATACGTACCGATGCGTATCGGTTTTGCATCGTCATTTTGTATGATGGTTTAAAAGTTTTGCCACTCATCGCCCTATAATTTCGGAACCGGAAGTCGGATCTGGATGAAATTGCACAGTATCTCTTAAGACGCTGTGACCTTTAATTTGAATCAAGATTTGTGAAAATCGGTTTAACCGTTGCTGAGAAATTGAAGAGTGTTCCGTTTTTGGAGCTTTTTTCATTACTGTCGGTTCATTCGAAACCGGAAACCGGGGACAAGTAGTCCCAAAGTAGATTCACCATTGAATTTTTCAAAAAGTTTTATAAAAATTTGCACATCGTGTCGCCATCAATACTCATGAAATAGAAAAATTTTCACTTATTGCGCTGTAATATCGGATCCGGATAGACTTTTAGAGGAATTTTCAAGGAATTTCAAGAACTTTCATTTGCATCGTTTAAGCAATTTCCGAGAAAATTGAGTGTGCATTTTCTCATAGATTTGCACATATTATTTCTTGTAATTCCGGAACCGGAAGTCGGATAAAGATGGAACACAATTGCAAGCCATGGGATTTTAAGACCTTTCATTTGACTCTGAATTTGTGCACGGAAAGACCGAAATCAGCATTTTGGCGAAAAAATTAGTTGATTTTCTGATTCAAGTTAGTTATTTTTTGAGACAACTAAAAAAATCTTACTTTTGCTAATTTAGATTTTTTAATTCTAATTCCCTTAATAATAATAAAATATTTGTTGAAATGGCTATTTTTTTTAGTTGAATTCACCAATTAAACGTGCTGTCATTTCTTAGCTCAGGCACGCTTCATATCCATTTAACTAATTTTTTAGTTGAATTAGAGAAATAAAACGTTGTTTTAAACCAACATTAATGGTTGAATTCGTTTCTGCCATTTGCAGCTATATGGCGCTCTGTCACCGAAAAAACGTTAACACCGTAATGACTACTAGCCACTAGATGGCACACGACTACCGAAAAAAATTTCAGTCACGATAATCTTTTCTATATTGGCAGGTATAAATACGATGTTGTATTGGAGATAAAGACATAAGCGAAATATAAACTTCTTTTTGAAAATTTTTCTTCTCAATTGCTGTTTTCTTCATTCGACTTCGCGAAATTGACTATCTCACTGAAAACTTTGAGCACTCGGTACAAGTAGTACACCGGACAGCGTAGCCCAAAAGGTTGGAAGATACAAAAAACATCATTTGACATATACAATTAGAGTGCAATATTCGAAACTCACTTACTGTTCCCCGTAAAAACATTATTACGCACAATCGCTTTAAATGCGCAGAAATTCTGAATAACTACACTTTCCACTAACAGTTTACGTCATTTTTAGAAATTTATATATGGATATATCGTAACACTTGCGAAAAACATCTAAACAATTTGCAAGCAGTTTCAACAAGACTGTCCCTTTTAGCTTTTCAATGGAATTTTTTTTAATTTTTGTTTTCTTTGTCCTGTCTTTCAGTAATGATGGTGATAGATAAATAGGAACAAATTTTCTGATTTTAATTACAAAATTTGTTTTCAATGAGAATTTCGTACTGGATTGAAATATTGCTGGTTTGTGTCCAGAATATTCGCCAACTAAATACATTCTCTAGAAATAAGAGTTTTTTTTCAGCAAAGTAAATTCTCAATTTTAATTAATTTTATAGTTATTTTGGAAATTTTTTTGTTAAAATCAACTAATTCAAAAACAGTAATACGAATTAGGCGCAGAGCTAATTTCGGTCGTTCCGTGTGAAAATCGGTTTAGCCATTTATGATAAAATCTAGTGACATTTGTCATATACTGAGACATACATACACACAGACATTTTTAAAGGTAAAAAAAAACCCAGTTTTGTGTTTTATCAACAAGTGTGAATTGAAAAATAAAGAACAAATTTAAAGTGTGAATTTATTTTTATATTTTCATTTTCAATCTGTGTTCAACAAGTGTGAGTTGAGAAGTAATTGAAAAAATAATGAGCTGAAAAAATATTTAGTTTTTTTCTAACATTAATTTTCTGATGAAAAATGATAAACTATTCAATCTATTGAGAGTACAAAGTAATTCGTTTTGCTTTTTTTGGGTCAAAAATGCATTTATTTAAAAAAAAAGAAAAGGATTTAAATGATATCGTCTATCGCTAGGTACTCATTTTTCCCACCTCAACAAATTTTCAAATTCCATCTCGAAAGAATGTCTTGTCTTTTGAGGTAATTCAAGTTTGAAATCAACTTTAGATTTCTGTGAAAAAAGTAAAGCGATGACTTGCCAGATCGTGCTGCATCCGTCGGAACAACTAGTAATCACAAGGAGTAATATTAGGAGAATACGGTGGATGCGGCAAAATGTCCCACTTGAGCGTTTTCAAACATTTTTTCACGAGTTTGCTTGTCTTTGATTGTATTCCGGCCAGTTCTTCTCGAATTGCACGGCTCAAACGCATAAATTGCCACATATACCGATCGCCCGTTATAGTATCGCCTGGTTGTAGCAGCTCATAGTACATAACACCCTTTTGGTGTTGATGTTGAGATCGATGTATCTAAATGTATCTCGGTTTCAGTTTATGAGGCACCCAACTGCCTTGCTGTTGAATCATTCCAACGGATTTGAATCGTCCAGAAACTGATTGTTGAGTAACTTCCAATGATTCTGCAAGCTCCTCTTGCGTTTGACACGGATCTTCATTGAGTAGTGCCTCCAACTGTTTGTCTTCGAATTGTTTTGGTTGCCCAGAGCGAAGTCTTGTCTTTAACGCTGAAATCTCCATTCTTGGAACGTCGAAACCATTATCTACATAATTTAGTAGTTGGAGCATTATCGCCATAAACATCCACAAGCATTTGATGCGTTTCAGCTGCACTTTTCTTCCAATTAAAACAGAAAACTGAAACTTCCCGCACATGTTGCTTTATTTACACAAAATTGTTCATATTTAACACAGTAATATGAACTGAATAATAATGACAGGTGTCTAACCTCTTCAAACTATCGACATCAGCTCCGTGAACGGTCTCATCCGTTTGTCAACAGACAAACAAAAAAAAGTCTGTTCATAAACAGTACTGCTGAACTGTGAAAATGTGTTCATCCGATTGAGGTTAGCAGTGACGGTAAAAAACCTAATGGCATTTGACTTATGACCAGGGTTGTCACATTTATATCTGTATTTCGATAGTCCCACGACAAAAGGGCCTAATTGCAAATGAGAGCCTCTCTTTGTTTACTTTCTCTATTGATTATTACGGAGCCATTATTGCAAATTCTCTAAGGTTTCCAATATAAATCGAAAGCTTGTAGTTTTACCTTGAAAGTTTTGCGAAGAGTAAAGCGTCAAATATAAAATCAGTTCGGTAAATCGCGAAAGAAAAAGTAAACAAAGAGAAACTGTCATTTGCAGTTAGGCCCTTTTGTCGTGGGACGGTCGATTTGTCAAGAGAAAAATCTGTACATCTGTATCGGGAGATCAAAAATCAGCATTGAAAATCTGTGTATGAAAATTCAAAGAAACCAAAACTTTTCTTCGTCTGGATTTTATGAGTTTGTAGTTGAAAATACGTTGCTAGTGAATTTTGCGTTCAATTGTTGAAAATCATTCAAAATCCAATCTGGAAATGGCAAATTGTTCTGTTAATTTTCACTATCGTTTATTGGGTGGGTTTATTAGTGGTTCCCAAACTTTTTTGGTCGAATGCCTACCAAGTAGAAAAAAATTATTTAATTTCTTCGACAATCAATATTTTTGTAGGTAACTCGAGATTAAAATATAAAATAGATAGAAATGATACAAAAAATAATTTGCTTTCTAATCCCAATGCGGTAAAAATTAATTTAGTTATCGTTCAAACATTGGGTAAGCAAAACAACAACAAAACCTTGCTCAACCGAAAAAATAGAGTGAGGTCAACTGGTAAAGGAATAAAGTTGTGGGGTGCGAAATTGGATCGCTGGGGATCAACTAAAATGTGAACTTAACCGACTGTGCACAGTCAAATCAAATACCAAATTCTTTTCCAGTGGAAAATCTTCTGAGTTGTGTATCATAACATCCACAGTAGCTCAGTTGGAAGAACGACTTCCCCGGTTTAAAGAAGTTTGCGGACGGAATTATAACTGTTTATTACATTTGTTAGTATTTGGTTCTATGATTGTTAGAAAAACTCGCAAGTCCTCTCATTAAGGATCTGGATTCTGCTCCTGAACACTGGATTAGAATACTGAACTATGCTTTATCCGAATATGGATTTTGAACTTGAAGCAGAATTCAGCACTTATATTCGAAACATGCATCTGGATTCAAGACCTGGAGTTAGATTGTGAATGTGAACTCATGAAAGAGACCTTAACCTAGATTCTGGACCTGGATTCTGAGCAAGAATTCTGTTTTTTGAACTTCTGACAGTTTCTGAAACTAAGCTTTGAACCTATTTTGCACTTGGACTGTGAACCTGGATTGGATTCTGGATCTGAGTTCTCTAGAGTTCCTCAATTCTAAACTTGAACCAAAATTATTGACAGAGATTCTTAACCTAGACCAGGATTCTGAGCCAGGACCCTGGATTTGGATATCCGACAAGGTTTCTGAATACTGAATCTGGACATGGTTCTTGAACGAAAATTCTGACAGAGATTCTGAACCTGAGGCAGAAATCTACACTTGGATACTGAGCATCGATTGGGATCCTAGACCTGAACATGATTTCTTGGCTTGTACTCTTGATGAAGGTTTTGGGTCTAGATCTGGAGCTGGATTCGAATTTCAAACAAGATTTTTACTCAAAAAATTTGACAGAGATACTGGGAATGAACCAACATCGTGAACCTGGAACTTGATCCTGATTTTGGATTCTGAAGTTGGATTCAGAAACATAACTCTGGACTTTGATTGTGAGTCCAAATTTTGAAGCATGATTAAGGACCTGGTTTCTGGATTTGAGTTCTGGACCTGCATTCCGACCTTGGATCTTGATTCAGTATTCTGGACCTGAGCCAGAATTCTTTATTAGGATTCTAAATCTGGACCTGAATTCTATACATGCAGTCAGAGTTGCGAATTGTCAGTCATGCCAAATGGCCTTGACAGACTGACTAAAATCATCGACAACTGTAATCGGTGCGGTCAAAGTATCTGTCAAATGGAATACTCGATAGTTCTATGACCAAGTAGAAGTATACTCAGTCAAAGACAGATGACTTTATTGTTTTCTCTCCCATTCTCCTATTCCCTGTTGAAATAAAAATTTCCATGAGAGTACTAACATAAACAAAAATTGATAAAGTCATCGGACTTCGGAGTTCATTGGTGTAAATGAATCTAATTCAATGTTTATTCTGCTTGATTAATATTTAGTCACATAGTAATCAAACAGTAACAGGAGAAATGAAGATAATATCAATCGGCAATCAATGAACGTCCTGGTGAGTGTCATATCAAGAGAATTTAATACCGTTTTCGTTTTAGAACCTACACGCAGGTGACTCTGACTCTGAGTAAAACGAACATCAGCTGTTACTGTTAATTATTAATAACAGCCAGAGCCAATTTTTGAAAACGGACCGAACTAATTTCTACTCAATATGAAAAAATGCCCTAGAAAATTAAAGTTAAAAAGTTTGCTGTAAATTGTTTCAGCAATGCGATTTTACAAATAAGCAGTAATAATCGAAATTACGTTTCCTTACGGTTTGTCTTAGACTCGTCAGTGATTTGCAAATGGCATTAACTTTACGTCTGCTTAGCGGTTCAAGTTGAACTGTTTAAGTTTGCACTGAGCAATTCAATTTGAACTGCTCTGCACTGGCGAGTCTAAGACGAAACGTAAAGAAAAGTGAAAACGGTTATGTGCCCTAAGCACAAACTTATGTTAATCCCTAATGAATAATCCAAATGTTTAGACATGAAATTGGACACGGTGTTGGTGTCGGTGAGAGGTAGAGAGAAAGAGAGAGAGAGAGAGAGAGAGAGATAGAAAAAGAAAGAGAGAGAGAGAAACAATTGAAAGAGAGAGAGAGAGAGAGAGAGAGAGATAGAAAAAGAAAGAGAGAGAGAGAAACAATTGAAAGTTTTGGAAATGTAGGAAATATTCAAAGTTGTACGATTATAAAAACGCATCCAAAATTTTTCATTCAAAATTTTTCTTTTAAATCGCAAACATTCAATGAAAAATTTCTGATGCATTCTCGAATGATATTTTTTTCTGACGATATTTAAATCTTTGAAATAGCATTTGACGATTTGTTTTAGTCTTTGTTAAGACGTAGAGCCGTCTTGAGCTAGTTTTAATATTATCAGTACCTAACGGGAAAACAGATTGGAGCATTTGGTTCATTTTTCAGTGTATAGCTTTTTTAGAGCTCTCAATCGATTTCCTACCACTTCTATTTCCATACATTTTTTTCTACTTATTACTCAGTTTTTGCAATGACTGAGTGGAAACATATATTGGTGAATCCAAATGAATGAGAAACCTACCTGTAGAGTACACAGGAGTGGAAGAATAGGTATTGAGCGAGAAGAGTGGTGTTTGTTGTCTGATGAACAGAGAAGATGTTTGGATATATGATACCGGTCGTGAGGCGGCATAGGATTTATACCATGTTCGATGTACGCTAACCAGACCCAGTCGTGTGGTAGAGCCATGTCTATCGCACTGTTTAGGGTGGCGAAATGGTAACGCGTATGCACGGATTCGAGTCCTGTCTCTGAACGTATCTTTTTCCAAAAAAATCATCTTTGTATGCTAGTCGATTTGGTTTTTCCAATATGTGTTTCCACTCAGTCATTGCAAAAACTGAACTTAGTTATGGCGACTTTACGTCAAACCAACTAAAATTAATAAATCGTACTTATAACTGTTCCCAAGCTTCAACGATTTGAAGAAATTTTCATGCAAAAATACTTTCGCCCTTTTTTAAAAAGCATTCTCGTGAATCCATTTCATTACCTTCCTGTGTTCGGGTTCATGTTTTGATTACTCATATCATTTTTTTGCCGACCGGAATCGATTTCCGGTTGCATTATTTAAATCATCTAACTTTTGTATTTATCATTTCGAACAACTTTGAATATTTCCTACCTTTAGTTTCGAAACTTTCAATTCTTTATCGCTCTTTCGCTCTTACCGACACTAAGATGTCTAATGAGGCGATCCATCCGATTATTTCGAAACCCGCTGCTTAGTGCGATAACACCGTTTCAGGCGTTGTACTTCCTTTGCGATGCTCTCGTCGTGGTCATAGACGACCCGAAAAACTGCCACCCAGCTCGGCGAACGGCGAACTCTAAATTTAATTCAAGCATCCATCCACGCCAACTCCTGCTACCTACTAGTATTTCACCACCACCACCACCACAACCCGTCGCGCCGCCATTGCCCCACATCAAGTCAAAATCTTATAAAGCACCGTAAGACGATAAAGTTTTCCATAAATTTGTACTTCTGCTATGTTCAAACCCCCCACCGAAGAGGTGGAAGTTGAATGCCATTCCTTTAAGCTTACCCCGCATCGCACTTGCAGTGTACATGGATGGAATCTTTCCACATCCTTGAATGGATAGGCGCCTGGAGACGGAGAGCAGCGTGCGGACTGGAAAGCTTTATTTCCGTGCATAGGGAACTTCTTGACATTCGGAGTAGAATTTTCTCACAATGATTTATTTACTATGCCCGGTCGCGTCGCGTCGTGTCGTGACCACCACCATTTTTCTTCTTTCGTCCCGCCACCATGCAGCTTTACAGGAATTGCTCTCGCGGCAAAATTTTCGACAAATATCCTCCTAAAATGAATGACGACGAGACCCGTTGGACCTCGGGATTGATACAGAAAATATATAGTATTCATTGTTTGGCCTTTGTGTCCGTTCTTCATTGTGCTGTGTCAATTTGGCCACAATGTTGCCGAAAAACTTTCTTGACACGACCGGTGTGGCAGGAGGCGTGAGAAAGATTTACCTTGCCTTTTTTATTCAATAATATATTATAATATTAAGGCACACTGCTTAAGCTCTAAGATGCCAAGGGTATTTACTAATCTTAATTACGACTAACTTAAAACTAGAATAGTATCATTATGTAATGTAGTATCGGGGTAGCGGATTCTCGACAATTCAGCTTTCAGCAGGCGAGGTGAATTGAATATTGGGTGAGGGTCTTCCAAATGGCGAATATCCATGTTGGCCGCATCCTTCGGTCCGTGTGGGTCCGCGGGAAACACCCCCAGGCTACGAAGGCCCGGCGGGTGGCCCGCATGCTGGTCATTGACTGGAGCGGTCTTCCGGTGATGGTGATGTTACGGAAGAGAATGAAAAAAAAAGAAGTAAATATTGTGGGAAACGGGGTAAAAAAGGGGTGTGCGAACAAAATGTTTGAAAACGACAGAGATCTAATTAGTTGCCATCGAGATGGTGAAAAACAGGGAAAGGGGAACGAAAAAGTTAGTGACAAAAAAAAAAGATCTTGTTAATTCCAATGAAGATGGTGGACAGGGACGGGGATCGAGAGAATCGGGCGGATGTTAGTGTCGAACCTGTAGGTGGAGATTATATTTTCTGAGCGAGGAATAACACATTACACTTGTATATCAATGTGTTTAAGGTACTGTTATATGAGAAGCATATATGAACTATCCCGACTCGCCAACACATCTCGAACCGGCACCTCAGGCGGTCTACCTCGGGCCCTGAGGGATTCCAGTAGCTTTGACCTGGCGTCACGATACTCTACGCACGACCACACGACATGCTCGATGTCCTGATAACCGTCGCCACAGGTGCAGAGCCCGTTCTCCACGATCCCGATACGCCGGAGATGTGCGTTGAATGTATAGTGATTTGACATGAGCCGTGACATAACGCGAATGAAATCACGACTCATGTTCATCCCCTTGAACCAAGGTTTCGTCGATACCTTAGGGATAATGGAGTGTAACCATCGTCCCAGTTCGTCATTCGTCCATGAAGTTTGCCAACTTTCGAGAGTTTTCTGACGAGAAATACTGAAAAATTCATTGAAGCAGATTGGTCTTTCATAAATATCACCTTCCAATGCGCCCACTTTAGCCAATAAGTCTGCCTTTTCATTGCCCGGAATGGAACAATGCGAAGGGACCCAGACTAACGATATTAAATAAGACCGTTCAGATAAAGTTCTCAAATGTTCCCGTATTTTCCCCAGGAAATATGGGGGATACTTTCCTGGCTTCATTGCCCGGAGAGCTTCTATTGAACTTAGACTGTCCGTGACAATGAAGTAATGGTCTTTGGGCATGGTTTCAATGATCTCGAGGGTGTACTGAATAGCAGCTAATTCTGCGACGTAAACTGAAGCCGGATCACTGAGTTTGTAAGAAGCGGTGATGTTTTGATTGAAGATGCCGAAGCCTGTGGACTCGTTGATGTTTGATCCGTCAGTGTAAAACACCTTTTCACAGTTGACTGTTCTAAATTTATTATAAAAAATATTTGGGGCCACTTGAGGGCGCACGTGATCCGGAATTCCACGAATTTCTTCTCTCATGGATGTGTCGAAAAACACAGTAGAATCAGAAGTATCCAAGAAATGAGCACGGTTGGAAACAAACGAAGAAGGATTAATATTCTGAGCCATGTAATCAAAATACAAGGACATAAAACGGGTTTGAGAGTTAAGCTCAACTAACCTTTCGAAGTTTTCAATCACCAGAGGATTCAAAATGTCGCATCGAATGAGCAAACGATATGAGAGATCCCAGAACCGGTTTTTCAGTGGAAGAACGCCCGCCAGCACTTCGAGGCTCATCGTGTGAGTCGATTGCATGCAACCCAAGGAAATACGCAAACAACGATACTGAATTCTTTCCAGCTTGATGAAATGAGTGTTCGCCACTGATCGGAAGCAGAAGCATCCGTATTCCATCACGGACAATATCGTTGTTTGATACAACCTGATCAGGTCTCCTGGGTGGGCACCCCACCATGATCCGGTTATTGTACGAAGAAAGTTGATTCTCTGCTGGCATTTTTGTTTCAGATACCTAATGTGACATCCCCAGGTGCCTTTGGAGTCGAACCATACCCCGAGATATTTAAATGTGAAGGCCTGAGCTATGGTTTCACCCCCTAGTTGAAGCTGTAATTGTGCTGGTTCTCGCTTCCTCGAAAATACAACCAGCTCAGTTTTCTCCGTAGAGAACTCGATACCCATTTGAAGAGCCCATGTTGACAAGTTGTCGAGGGTATCTTGCAATGGTCCTTGGAGATCGGCAGCTTGGGGTCCTATAATAGACACAACGCTGTCGTCGGCAAGTTGTCTTAGCGTGCAAGATGTGTTGATACATTCATCGATATTACTTACGTAAAAATTGTATAAAAGGGGGCTTAAGCATGAGCCCTGAGGAAGACCCATGTAGCTGAATCGTATTGTCGACAAATCACCATGCGCAAAGTACATGTGTTTCTCAGACAATAGATTATGTAAAACGTTGTTCAAAACTGGCGAAAGACCATGCTGATGCAACTTCTCAGATAGGATATTTATAGAAACTGAGTCAAAAGCCCCCTTAATGTCTAGGAAAACTGACGCCATTTGTTCTTTACGAGCAAATGCCATTTGAATTTCTGTTGAGAGCAACGCAAGACAATCGTTCGTTCCTTTGCCCCTGCGGAAACCAAATTGTGTATCTGAAAGTAAGCCATTAGTCTCGACCCAATTGTCTAGACGAAACAGAATCATTTTTTCGAACAATTTCCGGATACAGGAAAGCATAGCAATCGGCCGATACGAATTGTGATCGGAGGCTGGTTTCCCTGGTTTTTGGATGGCGATAACTCTGACTTGTCTCCAGTCGTGTGGGACAATATTACCCGTGAGGAACTTGTTGAATAAATTCAGCAAGCGCCTTTTGGCGGGGTCAGGCAGATTTTTCAACAAGTTGAATTTTATTCTGTCTAATCCCGGGGCTTTATTGTTACATGACAAAAGTGCAAGTGAGAGCTCTACCATCGAAAACGGTGATTCGTTTGTATTTGGTGTCGCGGCGCGGGTGATCTTCTGTTCCGGAACAGAGTCTGGGCATACTTTTTTAGCGAAATCGAATATCCAGCGGTTGGAGTATTCCTCGCTTTCATTCGTGGTGTTATGATTGCGCATTCGTCGGGCTGTGTTCCAAAGAGTGCTCATAGATGTTTCTTTCGTTAAGCCGTCTATAAACCGACGCCAGTAACCGCGTTTCTTGGCTCTAATCAAGTTCTTAGTTTTAACGTCTAACGCCGCGTAATTCCGGTAATTATCAGGTGTTCCATTTTTTCTGAATTTTTTATACGCGGAGGCTCTCTCCGCGTTTAAATTTGTGCACTCTTTGTCCCACCACGGGTTGGGAGGACGGATGTTAGTTTTTGCGCCGGGTACACGTTTCGTCTGAGCTTGAATCGCAGTATCGAGAATCAAGCCAGCCAAAAACGTGTACTCTTCCTCCGGAGGAAGTTGTTGAGTTCTTTCAAGTTTCTCAGATATCGAGGTCGCATAGCTATTCCAATCAATATTTCGTGTGAGGTCATACGAAACATTGATTGTCTTCGATGGTTTTAAGCCGCTGGTGATTGATATTACGGTCGGTAGATGATCACTACCGTGGGGATCAGGAATTACCTCCCACGTGCAATCCAACCGTAGCGATGTCGAGCAAAGGGATAAATCCAGCGCACTTGGTCTTGCTGGTGGTGCAGGAATCCGTGTCATTTCTCCCGTATTCAAGATTGTCATATTGAAGTTGTCGCAAATATCATGGATCATAGCTGATCTGTTATCGTCGTGAAGACAGCCCCATCCCGTACCGTGTGAGTTAAAGTCTCCTAAAACCAACGTCGGTGCGGGAAGGAGCTCTATGATATTACTGAGCCGCCGATGCCCAACCAAGGCTCTAGGGGGAATGTAGATGGAAGCAATACAAAGGTCCTTACCTTTGATTGTAACATGACATGCGACAACTTCAATACCTGGTATCGAGGGGAGGTTAATTCGATAAAAAGAATAGCACTTTTTGATCCCTAAAAGTACTCCTCCATAGGGAGCATCTCGATCCAGGCGAATAATGTTAAAATCGTGGAAGTTTAAGGATATTTCAGAAGTTAGCCAAGTTTCGCACAATGCAAATGCGTCACATTTCAGATTATTTACTAGAAATTTAAAAGAATCTATTTTTGGGATGATACTTCTGCAATTCCACTGTAAAACAGTGATTAGATCCGTGACCTCGGTGGATGATTTAGCCATCGAAGGATACAATCGCTGAGAGAAGGGGCCAATTTGCAGTCAACTGCTTCAAATATGTTTTTACTGTTGGCATGAAAGCAATTAAAATGCTTCTAAGAGGGTCTGAAATATTGAAAGTTGTAAAAATCCAGTCCACAACATCAGAGAACTTTATAAGTCCAGCACCTAGTTGGTTCTCTGGTGGATTTTCAGGGACGCTTGGGGATTTTTTAGTCCCTGGAAGCGGTGGGAATTCCATCTCGGAATTGAGTTTTCCGAGACCAGGAGCTTTTTGCTTCGGTGGTTTTTCCCGATTCCCGTTAGCTGTAACTTTTCGAAGCCCTTCGGAAGACACCTTCGAACCCTTACTAGGTAGCTTATGAGAAGATTTATTCATTCTTTTCCTACAGCTATGAGGGACCGCTGAAGATGGACCTTCCAAAGGGTCGTCAGAATCGCTCTCGTCAGTTGACAAGCAGGCATATGGGTTCGTTGTCTGTTTAGGAGGGGTAGCACTTTTAAGCATCTCTGCGAAAGAACGCTTGGAGTGCTCCTTTAGGGAACGCTTCATTCGATCACCTCGCAGTTTGTAAGCGGGACAATCAGAGAGGTCATGCGGACCCTCCTTACAGTAGAGACACTTTTCAGCATCCTTACCGCAAGAGCCGTCCGCATGAGCTTCCCCACAGTTAGCACAACGTGGCTTATTGCTGCAATGGGTAGCTGTATGCCCCAGTTGTTTGCAATTAGTACAGTTCATTACTCGGGGTACGAATAGGCGAACAGGCAAACGAACCCGGTTCAAGAGGATGTAGTTGGGCAAAGCAGAACCGGCGAAGGTCACACGATAAGAGTCTGATTGGGGATAGGACTTTGTTCCATCCCCGGCGATCGATACTGAATGCAATCGCTTGCAATCCAGTATCTTGACATTCTTAAGTGAGGGGTCTTTAAAACAACCCGCCCCGTACTTAAGAACGTCCTCGCAAGTCAAACTCGAATCGGTGACCACACCGTCGATTTCTACTTCGCGAGCTGGCACGTAGACGCGGTACTCCCGCGTAAAAGGATCATTTTGAACGAGCTCATTAGCCTGTTTTGAACTGGTAAACAGGACCCTGAGCTTGTCTGGACGTATCTTATCAAAACTTTTTATAGTATTGTATCGCGAGGACAGGTCCCGCGATATTTTTAAAATATTTAATTTTTTTTCTTTCGATTTGGTCCGGAAATAGACCGCATAAGGACCGGCCGGTAGTGCGAGCCCATCCGGATAGCTCTTTATGCGAGACTTTTTACAATCAAGGGAAGTCTCCATTTGATCATCGGGAACGGGGGGGTCAGCATTTAAATTAGGCATAGCGGAACTACTTCCGCGCAGAAATATATGAATCGGGGAGAAATAGAACAATCGAATGCAGGAAGGAAAAAAACTAAATAACATTACTTAACTTAAATCCAACGGGGGCCACCAAGGCCTAGCCCTCGTCGATCGGCGTATCGCCGCTGCGATGGTGTGCAAAAAACCTCCGAGAGGAAAAAGCACACTCTTTTGTAATCCGCACAGTGATATCACGTACACCGCTGGGCCTGTTTTGATCGATCGAACAATCACCGGCTAACGGTACTGTTTCGATCGTCCGCTCACAACAATACACTGCTTCAGTATATAATGTGCATAAAACCTCTCACAGGAAAAAGCACTATTGTCTATTACACAATAGCGATTTAGTTTTGATCGTCCGGTCACTTTATCACACACGGCCCTGGTTTTCAACGCTTTCGCAGTAAACACAAAGCACGTCCGTTCACTCGGAAGGTTGAAACGGCAATGATTTTACCTTGCCTTGTTGTAAAGTTGCTCTGCTTTGCACTGGAAAATTGAGCTTTTGGACCTTGATCGAGATTATATCGTTCTCGAGCAACTGTTTGATCACCAATCATCACGTCTCCAGGATTGTTTGTTTGTCATAACGATTCAATGCATTTAAAACATACGGTGACTGTCTTGGCAAATCATTAATCAATTGTTTTCTCTTTCTTTTCAGGTGAGTGCTATGATGAATGTGCATCCAGTTTGGTTGACTATCCCAACGGTAGCAGCTATATGGAAAGTTTATTATGAATTTCTTATCATGACGTAAATTTGTTGTTAATTTTGCTGAGTATCAATGACAAAAAGCAAAGCCTTGGTATTACATTTCTGTAGTGGAATTTGACCTTCTGTTTCAAAAGACTTCGCAGTCGATTCAGAGTGTATAGAACCATAGCATGGCTGATGTTACGATTCTACTGACACTACGAATCCTTCCAGGTCGGGGTTCGAACATACGACAACTGGTTTGTAAGATCAGTGCCTTATGCATTGGACCGCCAACCCGGGACGTATCAATGACAAACAGAATTTAAAAAGAAGTCAAGTGATTTTGGTGAGGTAATTGTGGAACACAAGACGTGGCCCTCTTACTATAATTTCCAGTAATCATGACATCTTACGCCTGAAAACAGGAGATAGTTCGTCTCAGATGAAAAGTATTCTTGGTTTCAGTAGGATCGTTTCACTAGGCTATGCAATTGTCCTCTACAATTACGATTCTGCAGCGAAAATTGATAAAACAGACCAGGTACTATTTGCAGATTTCAATTAAAGTTTTAAAAATGTTATTTGAAAAACTTCGAGTAGGTAATGTCAGACACAGCCGCGAGATTGACGTAGGACTGCATTCGAGATGTGTATGTAAAGATATTAACTGATGTGATACCGTTTGATCATTTAAGATTTTGTAGTCCTGAAAAGGACCATTTGGTTTCGAAAAATTGTACTTGTATTAGTACGTGTGTTAGTGTTTGAGTACGGGATTCGGCTTTCAGAAGATCCAAAATGTGGAATTCTCTACGATATTAAACACTGTTCGGAACATTTTTCTCAAACGCGATGCAGCCAAATGTTAGCTTGATTTACGCTCGTTTGGTGCTAATTTTACACTGCGAAAAATGCATAAAATTATTCTAACTTTGCACTAAACTGACTTACCTTTGATTTGCAAAGAAGTAATCTTAATAGTTCTTAAGATGACATTTAGAGCCATTACATAGAATGGCAGATTTTGTACAATGTTCCCCATCGTTGTCCACTTTTAGTTGTCTTTTTCTCCAATGCAAACGACTCTTGTTTGAAGCGAAACTCACACTGCGAACGTCCTACAGCAGATATGCAGATATTCGTCATTGACGAAGTACCAGTTGAATAATGCTGGGTGTAGTTCCACTGTCTTGACGTAGACGGCGATCTGCGCACTCAATATATCTCCGATCATGGATTATAATAGGCTGAAGATAGCAAACGTGCAATAGGGTGTATTTATAGATTCGGATGATTTTGATGTTTTGTGTTTGGACCTATTTCTCACTGTTTAAAAAACGTGGTATTAACAGCATTCTTACCTTCTTCCATTCGTTTCGTGAAAGAATTAGAGAAAATACTTAAACAAGAAAAAAGTTATTAAGAAATCAAATCTGAAGTAATTGCACTTTCGTGTTGCGAAATTTTTAAAAATGCACCCAGGGAGCATAGTAAAGAAAGACGTAGTCTTACGTCAAAATACTAGTAGGTAAAATCAAATACATAACCACAAAACTGATACGAAAGTAAACAAAGAGAAACTGTGACCTGTTTTTGAGACCTTTTGAAATGTTCACAAACCTCTCTCAATTCGATGGCCAATCTTGTTGATTGATGGTCAATTGAACCGCGTTTGGCTACGTCAATCAGTAACCGGTTCCCGGTTCTGGAAAAAGGGACCAACTATTCCAATCCGAAACTGACGCCGATTTTTCATAGATGGATGCACTGGTTTTCACAAACTTTGATTCAAATGAAATTTATGGGACCACACAAAAGCTCACGAATTTTATCCAGTTCCAACTTCCGGTTCCGGAATTATAGGGTAATGAATGCATAAACTTTCAAGTCGGTACTTTGAGCGACGATGAAAGGAACTTGAAAAGTTTTCTAAATTTTGCTCAAAACGCGACTAATTTTCGAGTCATGTTAGTTGACTGCCCTAAGAACTGACTTCTACTCTATCGATTTCCAGATTACGGTCGCGGAAATACCGAAAAATAGTAGTCACATGCTTCAAAAGTTTCTCAAAGAAACCTGAACCGATTTTCCCAAACTTAGGTTCAACTTAAAGAAATTCTGGAGTCATATAAAACTGGCAAATTTCTCGCGGGTCCGACTTTCGGTTCCGGAAATGGAGGGTGTTTTTTGAAGTGCTTGCTGATTTCAAATTTAAATAATACACATACCAAATTATGAAATGACCGAATTTTTTTTGTGCTCTATAAACAGTTTCAATTGAACACTGATTTTGAAAATAAATTTCGACGATTTGGAAGCGTTGTTCTGGATCTAACCTATTCATGATCATTTGCCAAACAATACTTACACTGTCAAAACAACTTACAGACAATATAGTAATTCCCATTTAAAAAAATCTATTTTAATCCACCTAGTAGTGTAATGATGCCTTTCTCATATTACTCATTACATCATAAATATAATCGTGAAATTCGCAAAAACAACTGTTTATTGAATAGAAATAGGATAATTTGTTCGGATCTAATCTCACAAACTCTATAAAACCTGTTTACCCTGTAGCTCCGGAACCGAAAGTAGTATCCACAACAAATTAAGGAATTCCGTATGAAACTGTAAGACTTTTCTTTTGAACCTATAAGTTTGTGAAAATCGATTTGGCCATCTCCAAGAAAAGTAAGTGAGATGCTTTTTGCAGGTTTTGATCACTATTTCCAATTCTTGCGAAACCGGATTCAGATGAACGGAATAGCCGAAGTTGGTTCGTTTACTACCAAAAAATATGACCTACAAATAGGAACAGTTTTGAACGTAGTTAAACCTATACATACTATCTCATGCTCTATTTCGATTAAACCAATTAAACGAAATCTAACAAACGAAACGAACCTGCGTTTCTGTTACTTCTGCATACGAAATAGAACAAAGCACGCATAGTTTGTTTTGTGTTTTCTACTTTTTTAGGTGTTGTACATATTGTCACTCTATATGGCGATTTGAAAACTTTGACACTAATCGCCCTGCAACTGCGGAACCGGAAGTCGGATTCGGATGAAATTTCACAGTAGGTTTAAAGACAGTATGAACTTTAATTCAAATCAAGATATGTGAAAATCGGTTCAAGCATCGCAGAGAAATCGAGGTAAATTTAGTTTTAGGAGTTTTTCGTCTCCACTTTCGGTGCTCTCGGAACAGGAAAAGAGGGGACCAGTAGTGCCGAATTAAGTTTTCATGCCTACAAACTAACAAGCTCTGCAAAGTAGACAGACAGTTTTATGGGATTTGCACCTGTTTTTGACCATCGTTCGTGGAAAAATACTAATAAAATTGGTAATTTTCCACTTATCACTCTTTAGTTTCGAAACCGAAAGTTGGATCCTGATAAAATGTTCCACAAATTTTTAGGGTATTATAAGATCTTTCATTTGAATCTTAGTTTGCGAAAATCGGTTGAGCTGTTCCCGAGATAATTGAGTGTAAACTATTTCTCAAATTTTCACATATTTCCATATAACTCCGGAACCGGAAGTCACATTCAAATGAAATTCAATAGCAAGCTATGGGACCATAATACCTTTTATTTGAATCTTAGTTTGTGAAAATCGGTTCAGCCATCTCTGAAAAAAGTGAGTGCATATTTTTTTCACTTTTTTGGTACATATCATCCTATATCTCCGGAACCGGATGTCGGATCGGAATGAAATTTAATAGCATGCTATGGGACTTGAGGCCTTTCATTTGAATCTTTGTTTGTGAAAATCGGTTCAGCCATCTCTGAGAAAAGTGAGTGCATATTTTTGTTACATACACACACATACACACACACGGACACACACACACACAGACATTTGCTCAGTTCGTCGAGCTGAGTCGAATGGTATATGACATTCGGCCTTCCGGGCCTCGGTTAAAAATTCGATTTCCACAGTGATTGCATAGCCTTTCTATATGAGAAAGGCAAAAACCTCAAATTAACACCCGTTACAATTTTTGAGAGTTCAAAACTTCAAATATTGCATCAATTTTCAAAAACTTACCTTTTTAGAAGACTTGCATTGTGCCATTATTTCTTCATTTTTAGCGATAAGATTCTTTAATTATTAGCTACGTGTAAAAACAATAAAACAAAATTTCCACGATTGGGAAGCATTGTTTTGGAGTTAACCTATTCATAATGATTTGCCGAACAATACTGAATAGAGACGTCACTTTACACTGTCAAAACAACCTACAGACAATATAGTAATTCCAATTTAAAAAAAAACTTAAAATAACACCCGTTGCAATTTTTGAGCGTTCAAACCTTCAAATTCTTATTTAGAGCGACTTTCCAACTATCGTAAAAACAGTTTTCTAAATTAGTTTCAAAACTAGTCCAGTTTGTAAGTTATGTTTATTGATGGACATACGAGTTGACTTTGATTATTCCGGTGTTCGGATTTTATAAGTACCTGCGATAGTGGAACTCACTTCGTTTCCTCAGAGATGGCTTAACCGATCTGAGAACTGTTTAAATTTGTTATGATAGTTTAAAAGTTAAGCTAGTTGATGTCAAAAGATATTTTTTTGTTTTTTTTTAAGAATCAGTTTTTTTTTAAGAATACCACAGTGCGGTTCCACCGGAAATCACGGTTCCTAATATTAATTTTTGTATTTTTTTTATTCGGATCAAATTTATTATTTTCTCCATGGCCGAAACGGGCCATTCGTATCGTCAGTTCCTAATTTTACCTCTATTCTTTCTTTCGAGAAGGGTCTATGCAAAAAAATCCTTATTTAAGAAACTATATAATGAAATAAACTTGTTTTATTTTATTTAAAAAATGATATTTGAAAATCACTTGTCTATTTCGATTTTATTCAATGTTTTTTATATGTTGTAGTAGATATTTGAAGAATTTCATTACACTCTACGTCGAGATAGAGCAATAATGAACAAGAAATTTATAGACTTTTCGAAAAAAGGTAGAATTTTAAAAATTGTTGAAATATATTTTTTGATAACTTTCTAACTAATTTTATGAAATTAAGTAACAATTTAATTAAAAATGATGCTGATTGATTTTTGGGAAGCTTTTAATTTCATTTTCAGAATTAAGCAGTAATAAAACAGATTTCGTTAGTATCTTTTTTTCTGACTTTGTATCCCTTTGTGCAATTCAATAAAAAAATAAATAAAAATAGTATTGCAACAATTTTAGAAGACTTGACTTTTACCATTATTTCTCCGTTTTTAGTAAAACTAGGGTAATCGCTCCCTATTTCATCTCATTTGTAAGGACGTTACCTTAAAAACCTGATTCAGCCACCAAAATCACTACGATTTTTCCATATTTCTGCTTAATTCGCCTTGCTCCACATTGGGAATTGATTCACATTCCTTGGAAATTAAAATAATAATTAAAAAATCAGCTAAAACCACTTCTGATATATTCACTACTGTGCTTCTAATTTCATCTCAAAGGTTTTATATTCATCCTATCGTTGGTCCTTTATTCATCCCATAAATTAGCAATGGCGACAGCAATCAAAACCAAAATATTGCACTATTACACTCTCAGGTTCAAAATGTCAGAATTTTCGTTAAAAAGGGCCTAATGCCAACTATGGCACAACACACGATATTTTAAAAAACAGTTAGGAATCATTTCGATGTTTAAAATTTTTTGGATCGTTTTTATTACCTTTTGTTTCAAATTTAAAATTTTACTCTGCAGTTAATTTGAAGAACTTAAAAAAAACAAAAAAAGTATTGTTACTATTTAGGCATTAGCCCTTCTTAAAACAAAATGCAAAATCAGATATGCCATTCATACAGATTTATCTGTATTGTATAGATTTTTGCGTTCGCGTTCGTTAAATCAGATTACAGATTTTCTAAATTTAATACAGATTTGTAAAGGTTCATAAAAAGTGAGAAGTAAAACGTTAAACTTTCCTCTCTGAGTATCTATTACTATTTGATTGTAGTACTTCTTTAAAAGTTTATTAATCAACGAGCAAATCCCATGTTAAAATGGAAATCTTTTGTGCAAATGTTTGATGATGAACACTGATAAACATTTATATTACAATTTAAAAAACAAGTTTGAATTTAATTTGAATTTGATTCATTTTATTAGTGAAAACAGATAGAGCAGATACATATTTTCTATGAAAATATCTGGCATCTCTGGGCACAGCCGATGAAACACACACATTTAACAGTGTTATGGTGACGTATAGCGGAAAGAAACCAGTGCTACTAGATTTGCCACAATGGTTATTTGATTAGTATTTAACACGCTCTATTTGGTAATATTAGAGTCCGAAACAGTTTTAATTATATATAAATATCAATGATATAATTAAACTAATGTCACGGATACCAAAAAATACTTGTTGATGATAATTTAAAGAAGAAAAAATAAAATTTTTTATTTAACATTATAAGAAAACTTGGCAACCTTGCGATACGAAATGAGATGAAAACAAAGCGCAATCAAGTGAATTAAGTGCAAATGTTCATCTCATATTTTTCATTGCTTTTATTGCTTATCAGGTAATTTCAGAAGTCAAAAAACATGGAGTAGGTAGTGTCAGAGAGATATCCGTGAGATTGACGTAGGTCTGCATTTGAGATGTGTATAGATATTAAGTTATTTGATACCATTTCTTTAAAGATTTTGTAGTCTGAAAAAGGACCATTTGGTTTCAGTTTAAGACAGTTTTCTACTGTCGTTTCGCTTGATGTCAAACATAACCCAGTCTCCACCCTAACTGCCGTAAAACCGTTTGTTTGAAGTTAGTTTCGAACCTATTTTCAACGTTGTTGAACTGAAAATCGAGTCAGTTTCGAACCTAGTTTTTATATCAGGTTTGGTCGAATTCCCGTTGCTAAGTGCGAGCCTAACCGTGAGAGGTGTTTGATAAAACTACTCGGGGTCAGTTTCAGTTTTCTCAAGCGAAAACGACATTAAGTTCTTTACGTTCCTGGAACGAACTATTTGGTTACGGATGATTACGTTTGAATGCCGGTAATTAGGGTTCCAATTTAAAAGTATAGTTTATTTTTATTTCCGATTTGCATATATCAAAGAAAAAATAATCAGGTTAAGATGTTTGCTCTTCAGTAATTATTTGTAGTTCCTAAAAGGGCTGAGACGTGAAAAATCCTCCATCGTTGCTCACCTTTCGTTGTATTTTTCTCCAATGCAAACGACCAGGTGGATGATGCAATCACATGTTATTTGAAGCGAAACTCGCACTGCGAACGTCCCGCAGAAGTACTGCTCACAGTGCGGATTAATTCAATACTGAAGTAATTTTTGTGAAGGGTTCCCTTTCTTACGTGATTTCGTTTGTAGCTTTTTGACAAATAGCCATTCGTAACGGCCACAAAAGCAGCAACATACAGAATTTTGGTGTTGATATTTGTATTTCAGATTTGTATATTTTAACGAATTCAAAAAGCAACACGCAATTTATATCTGTTTTTCAGAAGGCCTTGTTGTGGAATTTTCTTCAATATTGATCACTTTTCGGTGCAACTGATCAGTTTTTTACATATTGGAAAATAAAACTCATGGGTGTATTGAATGGGCAGAATTCACAAAGTTTGTACATGTACTACAAACTTTGGGTGCACTTTGAAAGTTCACGGTTAATTAGTTCAGCTAAGTTCAACTTACGCAGGTTTTCAATGATTAAATCCAGTGAAATTTGTCGGTCGGAATCGGTCCGATTGTCGCAACGCGATGGCTCACGTTTCTCTATCATCATCATCACTTTCTGTAATACTTCATATAGTGGTGGAAAACTCCGACTTTCTTAAGAATCTGTATGTACTTGAAAATCAGAAGAATACTGAAAAATACGTATATCTGGTAACCCTGTAACTATATGTCATACCATTTAAAAATTAAGAAACCATTAAAGTTTTATGTCCATTCACCATAAAAATTATGTCCATTCTAGAAATTTTATTTCACATTTGGCATCCATCCATATTTTAAAACATTACACCTAAATTTTTACTACAAAGAAGACTATCGTAACAGAATCGCGCCTGAAGTTATACATGTCAATGCGCCTAAAATTCAGCAAAATAAGTCTATATAGTTGATGTTGATGATAAAAAATTTGAACGGTGGTGTTTTATCATATCAACCAACCATCATTATCTTTAACAGAAATCATGATTCATTTATAGAATCGGAATTCTACCCGTGAGCCAAATAATGTCTTACTGAAATGCTAGTTAAAAAAGCTACATGGAAGAACAGGAAACTAACCACACAAACATTGGTCACGGATGCTATTTTCGATCGTTTTCATGCTCGAACAAATCAATTGGTTTGACATTTAAAATGTAGATTATAGAAATCCGACACCTGTGGTGGTTATCGAAATAAAAGTTTCATCTTCGAACCAAAACTAAGCATCTATATCAACTTTGCATTTCAAACATCCCTCGTTGGTCCAAAAAATCACGGGTGAACTCTTAGGAAAACACGATAGAAAAAAATCAGACTTGTAAACAACGAAACCAAACATCGAACGTTTATGTTATCGTTGATTTTATTTGTAAATAACAGCAAAATACATCCTATGAGCATTTTCTTCTGCTTAATCTTCTCTGTGATTTTATAGAAAACTTATACATAAATAAACGAAAACTAAAGTTAGGGTGCAACATTCCAAAGTGGAATTTAGCTTTATTTTTCAACAGTCTTCTATGTTGATTCATCAGTCTACAGGTCATTTGCAAAACTAATGGTACGATCCTACTGACGCTAACAATCCTCACAGACCGCGGCTCGAATATACGGCTACTGCTTAACGAGATCAACGCTTAGTACTCTGAACCATCGTAAAGGGTCAGAAATACGAATATTTTTGTTGATTATAGTAAGGCATATCTTTTATATATTTTTATGACATGCATTAATCATTACCAAACATCTTTTTAGCATATATGGATCCCAAATATCGGAATATCACTTTAAAACTGGCTGGTTACATTGATTCCGTAATCTGAAATCCATCACGGAATCACATGGCGGTTGTCATCCATGCTTGCGCTGTCAACGGGTTGTGGTACGGCTGTTAATGTACCATATCTTCCTGCCCTGGAGCCTGCAGGCACAGAAGGCGGAATTCCTCCCCCCACCCCGAAGCGGTCCTGACACAAAACGGTGCTATTTCCAGATTGGTGATTTAGCAGATCTTAATTGAATTACGTTCGTCCGAAGCATGGCTCCCCTAATACTACTTTCAATTGGATGGATCCACCGAGAGCGACAGTGACGAAAGAGGTATTTGACAGCTTGAATGCTGTGTCAATATGACGATGTGGCTTTCGGCGAATAAGAACAGCATCGAAAGTGCAAATCCAATTAGGAATGTGGATTCCAGTCCCCGGCATTTCGCGTTCATCTGCATCGTGTTCAGTGTGTTGTTGTTGTTGTTGCCTCATTCAAACATCAGCGGCACACAACGGCACAGAGCAGGATTCGTCCGAGTCGGTGTTGGCAAAAACCTACACGCACACATACACCGACACATGCACACATGCCTAGGTTTACTTGACGATTGATAGCAGGGAAGCCCGAGGCGGTTTGCATTAGCATTAACAATTTTGAACTGCAATTGAACGAACGGTTTTGGAAGCTGTCCGTCCGTGATGTTAACCTAAATTTCCTATCTTGGCCGGGCAGTTGTCCGATAGCTTGTCGCTGCTCTGTACACAACAGCTGAAGAACCCCTTACTTGGACTACATACTTGTTGTTTTGTTGGTGTTGCACGATGGTCATCGGTGCCATTGGTCTGGAAAGCAAAAAAAAAAAGAATGAGAAAAGTCTGAAACTGTCAGCTTGAGAATTGAGTTATTTGCTTGCAACAGAAACGGTTTCGTAGGTTTTTTTTTGTCTGTTGTTTCACTACAACATCCTTGCTAGGAATCATAACTGAACGCGAAACCCTGTCCAACAATAGCTAGCTATTCTCGTTTGCATCTTGCAGCTCCTTATATGGGTACCTACTAAAGTACGCGATTTGACACCGACTGCGATCCTCGTCCGGTATGGACTGCGGTTTGCTGGGCTGCGACGATTGCTCGCTTCGTCGGTGGCTGGCTAGACTAATCCGACGGCAACAATGTGTGGCTGCTGCTTGAGGCTCTTCTCGGAGGCCATTCAATGAAGTTGTTAGTGTTTGCGGTTCGAGAACCGGAGAACGGAATTAGTGTCAGTGAATTTGTGAGCTAATGAGCTTAGATTGTTTCTAATTGACTGATACTACGGCACCGGCCATGTCGATGAGGGTTGACAACCGGGGGCTCCGTTGGCGAGCTTGACATTTTCCTTGTGACTCGATGAACAGAATTGTTTATCCTTGAAATGTTGAGATGTGATGGAAGCTGGGTTTAATTGGTTGGAATAAAACATGTCTAAAGCAAAAATGTTGTTCAGTTTAAAATATTTTAGAACATTTAGACTGTAAATTTTATAGAAATTAAAATTGCCACAAACCATGACTCTCTCTGTTCTACATGATTTGATTTTTTTTTCGGAAAGTGATCAGTAATCAAGTCCAGCGTTGTTTTGATTTAGAGAAGGTTGTCGAATAAGCGACGAAAGAACGCCTTTGTGAACTTCCCTATTCAGCTTGAATGGATTTGTGTCCAAAATGAGCCCAAATTTGTGTCTGAAATTATCTTCATGGAAAAATGACAGAATTGTGTACGAGACACGACCGATCACGTTGATATTAAAAATGTACAAGCACACGGGCAAAATTCCGATTCTAGAAATGAGCAAAACGAGTCGTGATTTGTGGAAAATGATTTATTTTCATGTTATGATAATATACCACGATTAAAACTTCTCGAATCATGATCCATTTGGACTGATTTCGCTGAAATTTAAACGTAACGCACGGGACGTTGTTGGGTATAACTTCAGGCGTGTTTCTGCTACGATGGTAATTTTTGTAGCATAAATTCAGGCGTTATGTGTGATTTTTACAACATGAATCCAGTGAAAAGCACGACGAACTTATTTTAATCAGAATCATTAACAATTTAAATATGTTTTTGAAAAATAACGCCTAAAATAACGTGTTTACTTGCGTTCATTGCTTCAGTTTTGATTTTGTGGTTTATGTTTTATGTTTTCAAAACATCGTTTGCCAAATTGTTTTATTTAAAATATTTAGGGGAATCAATACAGCTTGTGTTGTTATATTATATCTATGAAACAAATTAATCAAAGTGGTTGAACAAAATATGTTTCTGATTTTCGTTAGATGGTGTTCCAAATTCACTATCGAATTAATTTTTTGGTTTAGGCTAGCTCTCGGAATATTATTCTAACAACGGTTACATCAAATATGTAAGAATACATTGATGTTTGTCAAATGAAAAGCGTAGCCGTGCTTAGTCTCTTATGATGTCAATTTTCGATTCATTATTTTTATTTTCATGTTATGTTTAATTCTCTATCAGCCGGTGGGTAAAACAACACGATTATTAAATAAACATGCTTCAGAATCAAGTAAACATTTTCAGTAGGTCTTGCTTTTCAATGTCTGCTCTATACTTTACTATTAATCTATTAAACAATCTATCATATCACTTGAGGCTGAGGGTTCAAAAGTGATATCTGGATAGAAAATTGCAGTTACGAGCTTCGAAAGAAATACATTCGTCAAGCAACGCATTTTCGAACCATGATTAATTTTCATGGGAGAAGAGTTATTGCTCAATTTTCTAATCATGACTTCAGTAACGGATTTCTTTCCGTGCCACCATCTCTATGGCATTATCGAACCGTGCCGAGTGCAAGTCGGTTTGGGATTGGCCAGCGATGCCATCTGCTAGTTGTTATGTCATTTCTGTAGATTGAGTGAGTGTCAAGTACGAAACTTACAAGAGAAGATTTTTTTTTGGCTCGCTGCTGCCACACCGCAAAACGAGCATTTTACTATTTCTCGAGCGACGACAATGCGAATACTTCGCCCACCCGCTCTGCATAATGGCAGACTTTGGCTAACCAACAGCGATGCCAACCCTACGGATTTATCCGTAGATCTACGGATTTATGTCTTTTCTCAGATTCTACGAATGAATGTAGTCTAGTCTAGAATCTAGCGGCTAGTTTTTGATTTTTTCAATTGGCTCCCGGCTCCGTACAGTGAACTGTTCAATAGTACTTGATTAAAGTGCTGTAAAGGGTGATTTTTTTGGGCAACACTTGTTTGTTTTTGTCGTGTGTTATTGTCAAACTTGTTCAGTTTGGTCTGTTATTTAATCATGAATCGTCGTTTTGTCTATAATTCAATCAAAGTTGGAGGAAGATCCACTTTTTTATCGAAAAATTGTGTTCAGCGACGAAGTTAATTTTGGGTTGATTGGATACGTAAAATTGCCGCATCTGGAGTGAAGACCAGCCAGAAGCATTGCAAGAGCTATCAGTGCATCCCATAAGAATTACTGTTTGGTGTTGATCTTGGGCTGGTGGCATTATTCGTTATGTTGGAAAGAATGTGCCAAAATTGGACCTTGTCCCTGAACCTAAAACCTAAAGCAGAACCCCGGCCGACATTTGCATGAAATCATCTTCAAATCTTAAATTATGTTGATCGTTCTATCGATTCCAATGAAGATTTCATCAATTTGCTCATTTTTTTTGACTGTGGAGGAATTAAAGCAAGTGCATCATTCCGGTTAGTTTAGATCCAGAAGTCTTTTCAGTATTGAATAAATTGCGGGACGTTCGCAGATCCAGTTTTTCTTCAAAGAAGATCGTTTGTGTCATCCTGCTGCTGGTCGTTTACATTGGAGCAAAACACAACGAAAAGTGGACAACGATGGGGAACATTATATAAAATCAGCCTAATGGCTGTAAATGTTATGTAAAGAACTAAAAAGATTGCTTTTTTGCAAATAGGAGACAAATATCATCGTATTTGTGCAAATCTGAAATAATTTGATTTGATTTGTGCACTTTTCGCAGTGCGAATAAAGCCGCGTCCGAGAAAAATGCTCCGTACAGTCTCTAATATCTAAATACCGACCGGCATTATGATAGTTTCTTTCACTGAAATATGTAAATCCGAAATGAAATAATCGCCATCAAAATTTTCTATGCTCCTGTTTTTGTGGTCGTTGGGAAAAAGCTACGAATGAAATTACGTAAAAATAATCCTTTACCAAAAAAACTTCTGTATTGAATCAATTGGCACAGGACGCAGTTCTGCTGCGGGACGTTCGCAGAGCCAGTTTCGCATCAAACAAGAGCGATTGCGTCATCCTGCTGGTCGTTTGCATTGGAAAAAAATACAATGAAATATTTAGTTATTTATTTTTTATTTCATAAAATTTTATGATTTTAAATTTTTATCGATCAAATTCCGTTAAAATTGCAAACTCACTGATTTGAGCGATTTGATAAAGAATTTGATGATTTTTATGAAGAAATATTTATTATTTATTCGGCAATCAGGATTTTTTTTGAAATGTCATATTTAATTCATGCGACTAAATGAAGTCGGTGTGAATAAAATTTGGATTCTAAACGGCTATATGAAAGATAAATAAATGCAGTATATTTGTAATGGGGTGTAGTTAAGCAACAGAATAAACACATACATAACGTCAAACACCTATATAGATTCATTACTTATATTTATATCTGGCGTTGGAAATAATTCGTAAGCGTTTTTCATTGCAAAGTTTCATGACTTAATGTGAAAGTATCATTACAGTACCGTTATTTAAAGTATAGTCCACCGTTATTTACTACTTTCTGCAATCTTTCTGGTAAAGCTCGAATACCACGTTGACAAAATTTCTTTTCTTCAGATTCGACGAATGAATCGATCAAATTCTTGCTTGTTTCGTTGTTTTCAAAAGTGCTTTTACAAGTCATGGATTGAAGCGAATGGCAATCGGATGGAGCAATGTCTGGTAGATATGGCGTGTGGGGCGACTCTCTCATAACTCTCATTTACAAATAAGCTTTTACAACCTTCGGAACATGAAGTCTTGCATTGTTAAAAACCAAAAAATACTTTGTCGTGATGATCTTTCTATTGCGTCCACTAACCGCTCAAAAAATAAAAACATTTGGATAATTCCTTTTCAAGAAAATTGATATTTTCAAATTATAATAAAAAAGCATTTGCTTCAGTGTATAAATCTTCCACACAGCTTTAATCATTATCTGAATTATTACTGAAAAACCCAAATCAATCGCGGAATAAAAAAAATGCATAAGTCAAAACAAAAATCGTCCTTTTCCGATGACCCATAGCGAGCGGTGCATCATGTCACTTTTAAGTGACATCGAATATTTTTTCATATGTTCAATAGTATGTCAATATTGTGGGGTCGCCTCCAATTTCGTAAAGCGGTACTGTTCAAAAGTCTAGGCATCCCAAAAAAAAGTTCCTATGCTAAATTTGTTGCAAATTAGTTAATAATTAGTCATGGTAATTTTGAATTTTCTGCTCATTTTTTTTGTGTACTTCCAAATAAGCTTGAAAACAAATCGAGAGCCAGTGGATAGTTTGTTGCTAATTAGTTGCGGTAGTTTTGAATTTATTTTTTATTTTGAATATTTCGTTACATTCACATAAAGATAACAAAGAACCCCTCCTAAATAAGCTTGTAACAATTCGAAACCCAGTTGATAGTTTGTTTCTGGTAAGTTGTTAATTGGTTACGGTAATTTTAAATTTGTTGCTCTATTTTTTTGAGTACTTCACTAAGTTCATATGAAGTTAACGAAGCATCCCTCCCAAATAAGCTTGAAACAAATCGAAACCCAGTGGATGGTTTGTTTCTAAGTTGCCAATTATTCACGGTAATTTTGAATTTGTTGCTCTATTGTTTTAGTGCTTCACTAAGTTCATATGAAGTTAAAGAAACATCCCTCCCAAATAAGCTTGAAAAAATCGAAAGCCAGTGGATAGTTTGTTGCTAATTAGTTACTAATTAGTGACGGTAATTTTTTTAATGTTGTTCAATTTTTTTTAGTACTTCACTAAGTTCATATAAAATTAACGAAGCATCCCTCACAAATAAGCTTGAAAAAAAAATCGAAAGCCAGTGGATAGTTTGTTGGTAATTAGTTACAAATTAGTTATGGTAATTTTGAATTTGCTGCTCAATTTTTTTAATAATTCACTAAGTTCATGTGAAGTTAACGAAGCACCCCTGCCAAATAAGCTTGAAAACGAATCGAGAGCCAGTGGATAATTAGTTGCTAATAAGTTGCTAATTGGTTACGGTTATTTTGAATTTGCTGCTCAATTTTTTTAATAATTCACTAAGTTCATGTGAAGTTAACTAAGCACCCCTGCCAAATAAGCTTGAAAACGAATCGAGAGCCAGTGGATAATTTGTTGCTAATAAGTTGCTAATTAGTTACGGTTATTTTGAATTTTTTTTTCAATTATAGAGGTTTTAACATTAATGTCATTCGCCTCTTCGGGCCAGAAAAAGTTTCTGACCCTATGTGCGGGGTTGGCAATCGAACCCAGGCGGGCTGCGTGAAAGGCATCGACTTACCCATCACGCTATACCCGTCCCCTATATTTTGAATTTGCTGCTCAATTTTTTTTGAATAATTCACAAAGTTTATGTGAAGTTAACGAAGCACCTCTGCCACATAAGCTTGAAAACAAATCGAGCCAGTGGATAGTTTGTTGCTAATTAGTTACGGTTATTTTCAATTTGCTACTCAATTTTTTTTGAAGAATTCACTAAGTTCATTTGAAGTTACCGAAGCACCCCTCCCAAATAAGCTTGAAAACAAATCGAGAGCCAGTGGATAGTTTGTTGCTAATTAGTTACAAATTAGTTATGGCAATTTTGAATTTGCTGCTCAATTTTGTTTCAATAATTCACTAAGTTTATGTGAAGTTAACGAAACACCCCTGCCAAATAAGCTTGAAAACGAATCGAGAGCCAGTGGATAATTTGTTGCTAATTAGTTACGGTAATTTTGAATTAGTTGCTCTATTGTTTTAGTGCACCACTAAGTTCATATGAAGTTAAAGAAACATCCCTCCCAAATAAGCTTGAAAAAAATCGAAAGCCAGTGGATAGTTTGTTGCTAATTAGTTACAAATTAATTATGGTAATTTTGAATTTGCTGCTCAATTTTTTTTTTAGTACTTCACTAAGTTAATATGAAGTTAACGAAGCATCCCTCCCAAATAAGCTTGAAACAAATCGAAACCCAGTGGATGGTTTGTTTCTAAGTTGTCAATTATTCACGGTAATTTTGAATTTGTTGCTCTATTTTTTTAGTGCTTCACAAAGTTCATATGAAGTTGAAGAAACATTCCTCCCAAATAAGCTTGAAAAAAATCGAAAGCCAGTGGATAGTTTGTTGCTAATTAGTTACTAATTAGTGACGGTAATTTTTTTAATGTTGTTCAATTTTTTTTAGTGCTTCATTAAGTTCATATAAAATTAACGAAGCATCCCTCACAAATAAGCTTGAAAACAAATCGAAAGCCAGTGGATAGTTTGTTGCTAATTAGTTACAAATTAGTTAGTTACAAATTAGTTATGGCAATAATAATGAATAATTCACTAAGTTTTTGTGAAGTTAACGAAGCACCCCTGCCAAATAAGCTTGAAAACAAATCGAGCCAGTGGATAGTTTGTTGCTAATAAGTTGCAAATTAGTTACGGTAATTTTGAATTTGCTACTCAATTTTTTTTATGAATTCACTAAGTTCATTTGAAGTTACCGAAGCACCCCTCCCAAATAAGCTTGAAAAGAAATCGAGAGCCAGTGGATAGTTTGTTGCTAATTAGTTACAAATTAGCTAAGGCAATTTTGAATTTGCTGCTCAATTTTTTTTAATAATTCACTAAGTTCATGTGAAGTTAACGAAGCACCCCTGCCAAATAAGCTTGAAAACGAATCGAGAGCCAGTGGATAATTTGTTGCTAATAAGTTGCTAATTAGTTACGGTAATATTGAATTAGTTGCTCTATTGTTTTAGTGCTTCACAAAGTTCATATGAAGTTAAAGAAACATCCCTCTCAAATAACCTGGAAAAAAAACGAAAGCCAGTGGATAGTGTGTTGCTAATTAGTTACAAATTAGTTATGGCAATTATGAATTTGCTGCTCAATTTTTTTTTTGAATAATTCACTAAGTTTTTGTGAAGTTAACGAAGCACCCCTGCCAAATAAGCTTGAAAACAAATCGAGCCAGTGGATAGTTTGTTGCTAATAAGTTGCTAATTAGTTACGGTAATTTTAAATTTGCTACTCAATTTTTGTTTGAAGAATTCACTAAGTTCATTTGAAGTTACCGAAGCACCCCTCCCAAATAAGCTTGAAAACAAATCGAGAGCCAGTGGATAGTTTGTTGCTAATTAGTTACAAATTAGTTATGGCAATTTTGAATTTGCTGCTCAATTTTTATAATAATTCACTAAGTTCATTTGAAGTTAACGAAGCACTCCTGCCAAATAAGCTTGAAAACGAATCGAGAGCCAGTGGATAATTTGTTGATAATAAGATGCTAATTAGTTACGGTTATTTTGAATTTGCTGCTCAATTTTTTTTTTTGAATAATTCACTAAGTTTATGTGAAGTTAACGAAGCACCTCTGCCACATAAGCTTGAAAACAAATCGAGCCAGTGGATAGTTTGTTGCTAATAAGTTGCTAATTAGTTACGGTAATTTTGAATTTGCTACTCAATTTTTTTATGAATTCACTAAGTTCATTTGAAGTTACCGAAGCACCCCTCCCAAATAAGCTTGAAAACAAATCGAGAGCCAGTGGATAGTTTGTTGCTAATTAGTTACAAATTAGTTATGGCAATTTTGAATTTGCTGCTCAATTTTGTTTTAACAATTCACTAAGTTTATGTGAAGTTAACGAAGCACCCCTGCCAAATAAGCTTTAAAACGAATCGAGAGCCAGTGGATAATTTGTTGCTAATAAGTTGCTAATTAGTTACGGTAATTTTGAATTAGTTGCTCTATTGTTTTAGTGCTTCACTAAGTTCATATGAAGTTAACAAAGAATCCCTCCCAAATAAGCTTGAAAAAAAATTGAAACCCAGTGGATAGTTTGTTGCTAATTAGTTACTAATTAGTGACGGTAATTTTTTTTAAATGTTCATTTTTTTTAAGTGCTTCACTAAGTTCATGTGAAGTTAACGAAGCACCCCTCCCAAATAAACTTGAAAACAAATCGAAACCCAGTGGATGGTTTGTGCATATTAGTTACGGTAATTGCATTATTGTTGTTCCATTTTTTTGGTATTTCACTAAGTTCATATGAAATTAATGAAGAACCCCTCCCAAATAATCTTGAAAATAAATCTAATCCCAGTGGATCGTTTGTTTCTGATAAGTTGCTAATTAGTTAAGGGAATTTTGAATTTGTTACTATATTTTTTCGAGTACTTCACTAAGTTGATGTGAAGTTAACGAAGAACCCCCCCCCAAATAAGTTTGAAAACAAATCGAAACCCAGTGGATAGTTTGTTGCTAAGAAGTTGCTAATTAGTTACGGTAATTTTGAATTCGTTGCTCTATTCTTTTGAGTACTTCACTAAGTTCATATGAAATTAACGAAGCACTCCTCCCAAGTAAGCTTGAAAACAAATCGAAGGCAAGTGGATAGTTTGTTGCTAATTAGTTACGGTAATTTTGAAAAAAGGGAACCGGAAAAAGATTTTATATTGTTAATCGGGTACGGGTTGGATTCGGGGTTCAGAATTCGCAGTCCCTGTCATATTCACTTAACAGTTCGAAATAAACTGCCATTGTCACTTAACAGAACTTGAACTTCTAATGCACTGACGATCCGAAGATGAAAAGTGAAGAAAATTTTAAAAAAATGAACCGCTATCAGTTTAACAAAATTACTTCTCGACAGTTTTATGGCCGTTATCTGCAAAACTTTCTACAGGATCAATTTATCGTTAGTTTGCATTTTTTTCATTTTGAACCTGTCAGATCAATTTCCAGATCCCTACTGGCACACAGTGCATTTATATTTCGTTCATCGGAATGCACTTTACAATTTGGCCGGTCGCCAGGTTACATTCAACATGTCAGCTTGAGTGCTAGCAAGCAAAGTAGACATTCGCGTCTGACATTCGCTTCGGGTTCGAATAATGTGAGATATTATTTGATATTGAAGCACCTAGGAAGTAGAGATGGTCGGGTATAGAAATTCTTATACCCGAACCCGACCCGTACCCGAGTGATCAGCAAAAAAAATTACCCGTACCCGACCCGTACCCGATTAAAAATTTAAAAAATTACCCGTACCCGACCCGTACCCGATCAATAATAAAAAAAAATTACCCGTACCCGACCCGTACCCGATAAAAAATAAAAAATTTTACCCGTACCCGACCCGTACCCGATTAAAAATTACCTGTACCCGTACCCGACCCGAATGAGTAGTAAAAAGTTTACCAAAATTCAGGATGGAAAAAATAAAGTGTTTTAGATAGCGAGCTAGATAGAGCGTATCAGGCTCTAGTTTGTCAGTAAAATACATTAAAATGCTTGTTTACATTTAAACATATAAACAAAGACAAATAATAAAGACATGTATGTGCTTACAAATCTATATATATAAAAATGGATGTAAGTTTGTATGTTTGTAACGCGATAACTTCGGAACTACTGAACGGATTGCCACCAAACTTGGCACAGGTACTTCTTGTATTTCAGAGATGGTTTAGGGAGTATATTTATATGGGAGGGAGCGTAGCACGTGTCATTACCAAGGGCGGTCATGAAAAAATTCATATAACTTGACAAGAGTCGATACGTTTTGATGACCGTAGAAACATTTTGCATACCTTAGATATGACTATATGGGGGGTGGATGAAGCAAGTGTCTTTAAATAGGGGGGTGTAGTGTTTAAAACGGCATAATTCCGAAACTACTGAACGGATTGCCACCAAACGTGGCACAGATACTTCTTGCTCTTCTGAGATGGTCATAAGGATATTTTAATGGGGGAGAGAGCGTATTAAGTGTTCTTAACAGGGGGAGGTCATGAAAAAAATTGACTAATTTGACGAGAATAGATACTTTTTTAAGACCATAGAAACATTTTGCATGTATTAGATATGATTATATGGGGGGTGGATGTAGTAAGTGTCTTTAAAAAGGGGGGTGTAATGTTTGTAATGACATAACTCAGGAATTACTGAACGGATTGCTATCAAACTTGGCACATGTACTTCTTGCTCTTCAGAGATGGTCATAAGCGTATTTTTATGGGGAGATGGAGCGTAGCAAGTGTCATAACAAAGGAGGGGTCATGAAAAAATTCATGTAACTTGATGAAAACCGATATTTTTTGAAGATCTTAGAAACATTTTGAATACCGTAGATATAATTTAATGAGGGATGGATGCAGCAAGTGCCTTTAAAAGAAGGGTGTAATGTTTGTAATGGCATAACTTCAAAACTATTTAACGGATTGCTATCAAACCTGGTACATGTACTTCTTGCTCTTCAGAGATGGTCATAAAAATATTTCCATGGGGGAAGGGAGCGTGGGAAGTGTCCTTAACAAAGGTGGTCATTTAAATATTATCTAATTTGACAAAAATCGGTACTTTTTGAAGACACTTTTGCACAACTTAGATAAGATTATAAGGATATTCTGTGAAGAGAGGCTGTAGTAAGTGCCTCTAAAAAAGGAGTGTAATGTTTGTAACGGCATAATTCCGGAACTATTGCACGAATTGCTATAAAATTTGGTACAGTTATTTCTTGCTCTTCAGAAATAGTCATAAAGGTATTATTATAGGGGAGGAAGCGTAGCAATTATCATTAACAGGAGGAGGCATGAAAAAAATTCAAAAATTTGACAAGAATCGATAACATTTTCAATACCTTAGATATGATAGATATGGGGAGTGGATGTAGCAAGTGCATTTAAAAAGGGGGATGTAACGGCATAGCTCCGACACTACTTAACGGATTGCTATCACACTTGGCATAGGTGCTTTTTGCTCTTCAGAGATAGTTGTAAGGGTATTTTTAAGGGGGAGAGCGTAGCAACTATCCTTAACAGGGGTCATGAAAAAATTTATTTAATTTGACGAGAATCGATACTTTTTGAAGACCATAGATACTTTTTGCGCAACTTAGAGAATCGACATTTAGACTAGAAGGAGGGTTTTTGAAAATAAATTTTATTCTCCCATTTTTTATAAAACAAGAGAGTGGCAAGAATTTCAAGGTCGTATTTTTCTTTAAATAATTTTAAAAGTTCTGGTTCCATTTTGCGGGGAATTCAAAGAACTAAGGGAAAATAGTCTTTGTCTGTTTATGAACGTGAGTGTATTCAAGTCTCAGCATAACTACAAAACAACTAAACGAATCGCCATCAAGTTTGGCACATGTACCAAAGGTGGGAATCGATATTTTTTGAAAAGCATAGATACTTACTACACTACTCAGGGTAATCATGAAGGAGATCTGTAGTACGTTCACTGACAAATTTCTAGCAACTAAATGAGGTTTGTCGAGAAATGAAATTTATGATTATTGAGAGATCTGAGATGGGGCACTGATCATTCGCAATTTGAACATGAACGGAGTATTGTTCGATCGGGTTTCCGTCTAAGTTATGTTTCACTACAAGAGTATTTCACTAAGCAGGACAACTTCGAGAAGTTTTTTCGGTCTTCCCTTCACGAAACATTTCCGAGCAACGCCGGGTAATTCAGCTAGTATTAAATAAAAATCTGGTCCGTTCCCGGTCTTCTGAAATGACCGCACTCACCGCTTGGTGGAGCGCGAGATTAATTGCATTGTTATCATTTCGACCAAAGTGTGCCATGAAATCTCAATATATACAAATGAGCTAACGTATCGAAAGGGTTCTCACGGTTTGACATTGGCATTATGAATGCGATGATGGGAACTCAGCAGTGCAACCAATTTATCACCATTGGTGCCAGTTTCACGGAGGACCGTAGATGTGCGCCAAAAAAAGATCGTGACTGTCATGTCTGGAAATTCGTTTGTGATATAAATACACTGTGAAGCATGAATAGATTTCCAATGTCTTTGGTACTTTATACTCATTTACAAATGTCAACAAAAGGGAGTAATATCTACTCAAATTTTTCGAGAAGCATATTTATACAAAATGTCGTAATACCCATTCTATTCAATTTTTGGTAGGTATGGTTTTTACGAAACAGTGCGACTTTTGATCCAATTCTTTAGAACCACAAGTAAGCGTGCTCATTATCTTGACACACAAATAAAAATTCACATTAGAATCACTTGAAAAATCACGAACATCCCCTAAAATTGATAGAGTATCATCGGTTCGTTTACGTGAATTGACCAAACATCGAATAATTCACGTGTATTCCCGGTGTGAAAAATTCAATTTTGAAAATGGTGAACTGTGAGTCCTTCAAGTGTTAGTAGTTTGAACATTTGTAGGTACTTTGTAGGTACACGTGAAAATTAAGGAGATATTCACAAAAGAGAAAGTAAACAAAGAGAAACTCTCATTGGTTTATGTGCCCTTATGAAATGTTGACATCGAACTGGCAATATAGCTCAACTTGCTGTGCCATCAATCGGTGTCATTTCAAGTGAGGTGACACCACCCAGAAGTGAAGAATAAGAAGAACTTCTATGCAGATTTTCTGAAATAAATGTTCATGTTTTTATGGTTAGAATACTAATGATTTATATGTAAATTTTGAAAATCTCCAACCAATATTTAAAATAACAGTTTTCTGGTATCTGAATGTGATATGAGTACTACACTACATTTTATATATTAATCAAATAATTTTTACTGGATTGTGCATTAAACAGCTTTAAAATGGGAGCCCGCCTGGGTTCGATTCCCAACCCCGCACATAGGGTCAGAAAGTTTTTCTGGCCCGAAGAGGTGAATGACATTAATGTTAAAGCCTCTATAATTGAAACAAAAAAAAATGGGAGTCCATTAAAACCTACGTGGAAAGTAGGGTCTGACCGCAACATCTTAGAGCTAAGGCAGTGTATCTTATTAAATATGTTATAAAAAAGTAGGGTGGAAAATATTCACATAACTTTTCACGTAACTATGATTGATCGTTTTTTTTAAAGGAAGAAAAGAAATGTTTTTTTCTGGAAAAAGATGCCAGTTTTCAGGTCTGGTTCTAGGCGCGAATGTCAAAACCCCTTGAATCAAATTGTTTATTTTTCGGAACAACTGTTTTGCAATAAAAAATTCTCGTCAACGTGTAAACATATTTATGTGAAGTACAAATGCTCGGGTAATCGATCAGAAAAAAAAATTTACCCGTACCCGACCCGTACCCGAGTGAGTAGTAAATTTTTTTACCCGACCCGACCCGTACCCGAGTAAGCAGTAAATTTTTTTTACCCGTACCCGACCCGTACCCGATCGAAAATAAAAATTTTTACCCGTACCCGACCAAAAACCCGTCGGGTACGGGTACGGGTCGGGTTTCGGGTAAAATACCCGATACCCGACCATCTCTACTAGGAAGCAGAGCATATCCGCGAAATTGCAGAAGCGCAAAAGTTTAAATTTCATTCCAACGAAAATGAATGCAAATTGAATATTCCCAAAACTCGCTAAAACCCGCATAGCATTCAAGGGCTTTTCGCTGACCCCCGCCCGGCCTTCGGGTCCGGTTCCCGATTAACTATGCTGAAACCACAAACGGGGACTACTACCCGGTAATTAATGGGCTTGAGTTTTCTCCGAACAGATTGGAATCGGTGGTTTTCGGCCCGGTTTTCGGAACACGCGTTGCATTCGATTCGCCTGTGTGTGTGTGATGATAATGGACTTGTACTACACACACGGGCTGTAGCCGTACATAAATTACACGAAATCCCTGGGCGAGTTCACGGTGCTCATCACACGGTCGGACGTGAATTAGGACGTGAAGGTAAAAAGGATCTTCAAAATTTCGGTCAGATTTCGATAAATATTTTACTGGCAGTGGACATTTATTTTGTTGAGAAATTACAACCTATGAACGTTTTTTTTCCATTCCAAACTCAATGCAGTGGTACATTTTACACCCAGCTGCGTCAAACATGACATCCGCAAGGCTGCATTTGTTTCCCGATCCGCGTCAGCTCGTGCTCCAGGACTCCACCCAGACAGTGCGGCGCGTTTTGTGCAGTCCTTGTGTGGCATATGAACTGCACCAGTTTTGGTACTTTCTCGCATCCATAGATCCAGCGAGTAGAGAAATATGTGTTTCTATGTCAGTTTGAAACGCAGTTTGCCCCTGCCGGTATGCAAAAAAAAAGAAATCAAGCAGTATACAGGCTGCCTGGAACATTGTGTGGATTTCCGCAGTTGCAGTTGGGTTGCGGCTGTGCGCCTTCGGAACATGTTGGAATGAATTACTACTATGCTGCTATCAGTTCGGGATGCTGATGGATCTTCGAGTGGGCCGCAGCCGGATGGGTTTCAATTTTCGCTTGAACCCAAACGAAACGGAAATTAATTAAACCGCGTTCCGAGCTTTGACGAATTTCGCTCATCCCGAATACACCTAACCGGTTTTGTTACAAAGTTTCAACAAATTATTGCTGCACCCATGGCAAACAGTTTCCGGGCATGTGTGTGTGTGTGGAATCCTAGAAATGAATCTCCACACATCGCCGTGTCGGAGAAAACCGTTTTCCGTGTGAAGGATGTAAAAACCAATTTTCCTTCCACCCGAATAAGAAACTTGGCACTATCACCGGTCCGGATATGGGAGTCAACAAATTTCCACCAGGCAACGGAACAACGTCGGAAAAATGCCCCGGTTTAGGATAGTATCCCGGAGCTTCTACCATCGATGCCGTAAGTGGCGAAGAGCTCTGAAAGGAGTCCTAAAGAAAGCTGAAGAAATTATGATGAAATTCAATTTAATTTTACGACAGTGCCAAAGACGTTTGCCATAGAGGAGAAGCTCTCCGAGTCTGACACGGAAAACCTTTTCGTGTATGTCCGCGATGAGCGAGAAGTGCCAGTAGCAGCAGCAGTCAGCGCCGTGAAAATTGGGTGCACTTTATACAAACATCGTACGTCGGATTGCTAGACTAGTACCTACCTGGTGGCTTGCCGACGTTGTTCCAATCAGTTGAATGGCACCAAAGTGACTCTGGAACTGCGTCTCAGTAATTTACGAGGTGCGTTGGAGAAAGCAAGATCCGACAGTACTGCGAGAGTGTTCGCTAGGTGTTAGCTAGTAATGATTTTTTTCTATTTTGAAACATTTGAAGTATCATAGATACAAGATTCTCTGATGACACAACATTCTACGGCCCTACGCTGGCTAGTTCTGTTTGCACGATGAATTTTCGTTGCCTAGTTGTATCATATCTAATTCCTGAAATTGGAATTGTTGCAGTCTCCGCTCAGTGATTATCTTTTCTGTGAATGGGTTTTGTGTTTGTGGGACAAATGTGCTATTTCCGACGATAGCTTGCTGAGAAACTGGTCGCTGCTAATACCGTAAATAAGTTTCAGTGTTCCGAATCTCATTTGCAAACTCGATTTAAAACGACAGTGCGGTTTGAGGGGAAGTCGTTGAATAAAACGGAGAGATCCAAGCGAATTCTAGCTTCATTCATTTATTATGTCGGATAGAAATCTCTTTTTTACTTCCGCAACATGTTTGTTCTATCCGATTCTGCAGGCCTTTATTTATTCAAAGTTTCTTAAAACAATTCGGAGATTTGGCCTTTATTTTGTATTCGAAACTCATTTCTGGCTTTTTCTTCAAAATTTAAGAGAACATGTTTATGTTAAATTCAAAGGCTCCGAGATAGCTGATCCGATTTTAATATACTTAAATGAAATGAAAATCACTCTTATGTGTGTTTAACCTGTCCCAAGCCCCACCGTCTGGCAGCGGTTTACAGAAAAACTGGGTGGGTAATGTTAGAGACATAACTGGATGTCGTGGATACGAATAAAACTGGCACGCTTCCGAATATCAGTCAGTTGATCGATTGTGTAAATTGTACAAGCATTCCTTTTTTTTCACTACTAGAATTTATAACACCTACACTGAAGTACAGATAAGTTACATCAAACACTCTGCCACACAATTTATTATTATGAAGTAATTTTCATAGTTATTTATAATAAATAATGGTGGTTCTTAAAAGAACCTTTTATGAAGGCGTTCGTATTGGAGAGTGACGAGTTGAATTCGAATTCCGATTGATTCCTATACGCTAAGCTGGTTATATTCACTTCCGATTTGCATATTTTAACAAATAAGTGATTCTAATAGCTGTTTAGAAAACATTTGGAACCATTAGAAGGGCTGATTTTGCTAATGATTCCCAAGGTTGTTAACTTTTCGTTTTCTTTCTCTCCAATGCAAATGACCAGCAGCTCTGTATGACGCAACCGCTCTTGTTAGAATTGGCAATGGCTTTACGAACGAACCGCAACGCAGTGCCAAATGATGCCAAACTGGTTTAATTTGTCTTCTCGCCTTGACGACCGGAAGGCAAATGAAAACTACGACCTGAGCATTTGAGGTTCCAGTTTCAGTTCGTTCAGTGAAGACCTGACTACCTCAAAATCGTCGTCCTTGCGCGACAAAACCCAAGCGAAAGTAAAGAGTATTCCGGCTTTTTTTTCGAAGTTCAAGAAAACTTCATTTTTGAGTTGTTTGTGGTTATCTCACACTGTTCAAAATATTATCCTAAATTCCTGATCGTACTCAATCGAATTCCAATGACCCATTTCGTATACAGAGCAAATTGAATTCCGAGATCACCGTTCCAGCGACCAGCCCCTCCTAAATGTGATGCTTGCATCAAATGGATTCAAACATTACAGAAAGTTCCACGAAATCCGGAAATAGTGGTAAAATCCGAAATCCAGAAATAGTGGTCAAAAGCATAAAAAACGGAACGGAATTTTGATTCAAATAAAAGGTCTTGCGATCCTTTCCAAAACTTTCGGTTCCGGAATTACAGGGTAATGAGTGTTTGAAATTCTTAAGAAATGTTCTTTCACATTGGACTTAAAACCTTACGAACCGACTTCGGTTACACACTGAGGTTTTTTTTACTCGGTTTATTTCTTAAGCGGTTTTTTTACTCGGTTTTCCGAAGTTGTGCGGATTTACGAAGCAATGCGATTCTTTTTACGCGGTTTTTTGAAGTTACGCGGATTTCCAAAGTTACGCGGGTTTCTTATTTTGTCTTAGAAATGCATGAAGCGTCGAGATATGAAATTATCCCGGTGTGAGTCAACTCTCTGACACATACAAAATTTTTGATATTTAAAAAAAAATATTTCATCAAAATAAATTTCAATTTCGGAAATCTCAAAAAAATTTCAAGTTCGTTAATCGAATTTAAAAAAAATGCTTTTCAGATTACACCAGATCCGGACGCTTTATGCAAAAAACATTTAAAAAAAACATTTGGCATCAAAAATAAAAATTTCTTCCATTTGCGTTTTTTTTCTGCGTGGATTTCCTAAACTACGCGGTCTCAAATTCCCATTTAATTAAAAAAAATTGTTTTCGGATTACACCAGATCTGGACGTTTCATGAATTTCTAAGACATTTGGCATCAACATAATTTTTTTCGATTTCGGAAAAAAGTTTTAGTTTTTTTGGTTCCAAAGCCGATTTAAAAAAAAAAGTTTTTTGAAATTACACCAAATCTGCACGTTTCATGCATTTGTAAGATATTGGGCGTCAAAAAAAAATTCCTATAAGGAAATCTCAGTTTTTTTAGTTCCAAGGTAGATTTTTCCAAAAAATAAAATTATTTTTGAGATTACACCTAGACGTTTCATACATGACTAAGATATTTGGCATAAAAAAAATTCTTTAGTTTTGCAGTGTTTTTGCGCGGATTTCTGAAGTTACGCGCTTTTTTGCGCCTTATGTATTCCCTGCGTAAAAAGAGAACTCAGTTTTTCAGTCGCCGGAATGCGGTTCCGCAGGTACTAGAAATAGGAATCCAAATTTCTAAAGCGGAGCTCACTCATTTTGGTCCGAGGTAGCTCAACCAATTTTCATGAACAAAAGGCTCAAATGAATGTTATTCCGGAAATACAGCGAGAAGTGTACACTGAGGTCTGTTTTTACGCGGGGATACGTACTGCGCAAAAAACCAAGTAGCTTCGAAAAACCCGCAGAACTAAAGAAATTTTTTCGACGCCAAATACCTTAGAAATGATGGAAGCGACCAGATCTGGTATTATCCAAAAAAAAAAATATTTTGAAAAAATGGACTTTTGAACTTAGAGAGCTTGAGACCGCGTAGCTTCGGAAATCGGCAAAAAAAAAACAATTTTTTTAGCCAAATATCTTAGAAACAACATCCAGATCTGGTGTAATCTAAATTATTTTTTTTAAATCGAAAAAAATCGACTTGAACGAAATCGGTTTTTTAATGCCAATTGTCTTAGATATGCATGGAAAATCTTGATCTGGTGTAATCTGAAAAACAGAATTTTGAAAAAAATTGAAAATTTTTCATGTGTTAGAGAGTTGACTTAAAAAAAATTTAAACATAACACCAGATCACGGCGTTTCATGTATTTCTTAGATAAATCATGAAAACCGCGTAACTTTGGAAATCCGCGTAAAAAATCGCGTAACAAACCGCATACAAAACCGCGTAAAGAAAGACTTCAGTGTATGATAAAAAAATTATTTAGTCGTGGCGATCTTTCCCCTAGTTGTAGTCATTTCCTAGATATCTGTAAATGTAATTTAAAAAAAAATTAGTTTTGGTAGAATTGTGCCGTTTTTGTTTGATTCAATTGCACAAAGCTGCTGTCTAAGAAGTAGTTCTAGGATATTAATAGGGGGGCTTTAAAAAAAATATAATGAAATAAAAGTTTAATGAACTAGACATTTCATTTATTTTTTTTTGGGAGCAGGGAAAAGTCCGATGTAGAAGAAACTTCGCAATATCTCTCCAGCAGGCATAAAACCTCCTCATTATTTGTATCAACAGATTACAGAGATCCAACAGATACATTTAGGCTTAACACTACAATTAAAACTATTAAAATAACAGTTTAAATTGCTTCTCTAATTTTTGTTGCAATAGTTTTATTCTAAACCTAATAATAAAAGCAGCATTTGACGTTAATTTTAGTATTACATTCCTGAAGTTTAGGATGTCAAAGTTCAACTAAATTATAAGCATTTAAAAATCTTCGAATACTTGATGTTGAATAGTTATTTAAATTATAATATATATTATTTTACAGTTCATGGATAATAAATTTGCGCATAATGAACTTTTGCCAAGAAATATCTGTTCTCGAAACATTCTTCAAATTTCATTTCAGGTCAATTTTCTATGAGAAATATCATTATGGGCAAATTTATTGCCTTTGAGCAATAGAATCATGTTCCAGTGTTTAATAACTATTTCACATCAAGAATTTCAGATTTTGCAAATACTTTTAAATTGTTTTCACCTATAACTTCTTAAATTTTGAACAGGTTCGAATCACATTAGCGTCAAATATAGGTTTTAATGTCAAACTCAAAATAAAATTTTTCCAAAAAAAAATGAGATGCTGATAAAAAATTATTTCGGTAAACTTTTTAGGTTTTGAAAAATGATTTAAACTTTTTGTCAGTGCGTATTTTCTTCGAGTGTCCACTTGATTTCCAATAATTTATTCTTAAACACAATTTTTGAAAAAAAAAAAGTTACAATGATTTGAAGAAACGCTTTTTTAAATCAGTCTTTTGTGGAATCGGTATCTATGTAATTTTCAAATCAACTATATATCTTCCAATTACGTTCGATGATACATGTCGCAATACCAAAATTCCATCTGGTGTCAGCTATGCATTACGTGCGTTTCGTACGTGCCATACCGAGTCAATCCCATCATTTGTTATACTCGATCAAAAGAGTAGGAGTCTTTGTAACCTACGAAAATATGTAGATCACTTGGGTGTTTTCAAATAACTTACTTTCTACGGTGCACGGAAACTACTAAAAAATTCCTTCCACAAGCCGGTGGGAATTCTTTTACTCTTGAAAATATGAACAAATCAACATCAAACTGCTGCTCTGAGAAATACTCGAACCAGAAACTTCGGTTAACTCGGGATTATTACTGAACATTGAACAAAACAGAAATCTCAATATAACTATAAAACTAATCAAAGCAGCTTTCAGCTTATTGTCCTGCTCAGTACAAGTGGGAATTAAGGGAGAAAAATACGAACAATCGATTCCAGAGTTAAGTTTTATTTATCCTTCCCCATCTGGGCTAACTAACAGATGACGTACGGTTCAAACAGGGGCGATGCTGCGATGTAACTTATTGAACGAACTTTCGGTTGAATTCATTCCAAAGAAAATTTACATCCATCTGCAGGATTGGAAAACAAACTTTACAGTTGCTACCGGTTTTGAACTGCGATACGTCTTCTTCATTGTCGGAAAGCGCACGAAAGGATCTGCACCAACGCAGGTCCACGAGTTCCCTTTTCTTTGTGAGGCAAAATTTAAACAAATTGAACTGCAACCGTAGTTCGTTGCTGAGTGGCAGCATAAATAAAATACATCTTGATTCCCCATTGTAATGGTAATGTTGGAATTGAGCAGCCTGTGACACCAAAAGCGCCATCTGGTGTAGAATGGATGCGTAATGGATGCTCCAAAAGTTCACGTACAAAGTTGCCTGAGCATTTAACACAACCGCAGCAGTAGCTAATGGAAAAAAAAAGTACAACCGTTTCTCAGTAGAAGCGCTGTTAGTGTCTCCATACAGTAGCAAATATAGATTTATTTGATTTATGATTGCAGCCATCCACAGCCGCACTGAACGATTAGCGGTTGGCGGTTTTGCAAACGACAGAAGCTGGCGACAGAAAACTCTGTTCTCTGAGTGACTGCTTCTGTGTTGACCTAATAATGAAATCATCATATTGACGCATAGCACCGTAATTCATTGTTGCGTTAAGAAGGTATTTGATGGGGATGCTTGAAATTTCATCTTCATGAACGTAATTATCGTTTGTGGTGTTTGCGGTCAAACTCAAACCACGAATTAGCCCCAATTTCCTTCCTCTCCTGGAAACAGCCTGTTTGTTTATGGCTCTGGAAACTCGGAAATCATAAATTTTCAACATTGCCATTGTTGACTCTTGCTTGTGGCGTTTCAGCTAAACAGTTATTGATTCGAAACAACATTTCTGTTTATTATTTCATAGTCAGATAGCTGAAAAAGTTGATGTTTTCACATGTTGTCAATTCGTGGTTTACATTTCAACGTACCCTATTTAACATTATACAAAACCTAAAGATAAAGCTGTTGGTACAGTTACTATATTTTTGATGCATAATTCAACTATAAAATTAATGATTTAAGCAAAACGAACAATCCGCATTACCGATAATATCGTATCGGTTGACACAACTGGTTTCGAAAGCGTTCCTCCGTCACAAATTGCTTGCCAAACTATTAATTTCTTACCGACTTTTTCTGTAAAAATCGACTGATTCTTTGTCCATCAGGAAATGTCACGTCGAACTGTAGTAGAATATAATAGAAAACAGAACAGAGAAAAAAATTGTTTGAAAAATTACTATTATGTCGTATCAGTAACTTTTTGGACAGGTATAACAAAGGCCTAACAAAGAGAACACGATTTTTTTTGGTTCGAAATTAATTTTATTCATTAACGTAATCTTTATCAAGAGCAACGCAATCATTCCAGTGCCGCTCTAACATTTCTATACCACTTTTGTAGAACGACTTATTTTTTTGCCTCTAAATAAGCCTCAGTTCTAGTGAGAACGTCTTGGTCTGCGAACAGCCAGTAGTCTCTGGGAGCTAAATCTGGCGAATACGGTGGATGTCGGAGCAATTCGAAGTTCAATTCATGTAGTTTGTCATTGTTTTGATTGACTTGTGACACGGTACGTTGTCTTGATGAAACAAAAATTTTTTCTTTGCCGTATGCGGTCGTTTCTTTGCAATTTCAGCCTTCAAACGCTCTAATAACACTATATAATATTCACTGATATTGCCTTTCTCGAGATAGTCGATTAATATTACACCATGCACAACCCGAAATACCGAGGCCATAACCTTTCCAGCCGATTGTTGTGCTTTCGGACAGTTTGGACGAGGTTCACCAGTTGCTGTCCACACAGATGACGATCGTTTTGATTCCGAAGTGAAGAGATGAATCCATGTTTCATCCATTGTCACATATCGATGCAAAAATTCCGGTTTGTTATGGATTTAAACATGGCCAAACATTGTCCAGAATCATCAATGCGTTCTCGTTTTTGGTCAACAGTGAACAACGCGGCACCCACTTTAAACAGAGCTTTTTTATAGTCAAATGCTCATGCAATTTAAATCCAATACGTTCTTTTGATATCTTTACGATGACAGCTTACTCACGCAACTTCACTTTTCGATCATTCAAAACGATTTTGTGAATTTTTTAAATGTTTTCTGGTGTTACCGTCTCATTTGGACGTCCACTGCGTTCTGCATCATCGGTGTCTCTACGATCACGTTGGAAGTCAGCAAACCAACGTTTTATTGTTGTTTCTGATGGAGCGGAGGCTCCATAACACTTCAAGCCATTACTTCGCTTGAACGGCAATTTTTCACATCAAAAAGCAGTGTAAACATGAAAAAAGAAATTGTTTTTGATCCATAGCTTTGAACTATAACAAAAGTAGCATCACTCTTAGTATAATAACCTCACAAACTAGTGAATTGAATATCATGAAATTTTAAAAGCTGTATTTTAAAAGTTAACATTAGGTGCAATAAAACTAGCGCCATCTATGTATTAAGCTCAGGACTTTTCAGCCCATGTGTTGGAATACTTTATAATACCCAATATGCGGATTTCGAAACGGGAACCGTACAACTAACAGTTCGACTGAAAAGTTCGTATCGTTTAATAGAAACACACATTCTTTGGCCAAAATTCGTTTTTATTATTCAACGTAATTGCCATCAGAGGCGATACAGCGATTATAGCGATCTTCCAACTTTTCGATACCATTTTTGTAGTACGATTTGTCCTTTGCCTCAAAATAGGCCTCAGTTTCAGCGATTACCTCTTCATTGCTTCTAAATTTTTTACCAGCGAGCATTCTCTTGAGGTCTGAGAACAGGAAAAAGTCACTGGGGGCCAAATCTGGAGAATACGGTGGATGAGGGAGCAATTCGAAGCCCAATTCGTTCTATTTCAGCATGGTTTTCATCGACTTGTGACACGGTGCATTATCTTGATGAAACAAAACTTTTTCTTCTTCAAATGAGGCCGTTTTTTTGAAATTTCGTCCTTCAAACGCTCTAAAAACGCTATATAATAGTCACTGTTGATGGTTTTTCCCTTTTCAAGGTAGTCGATGAAAATTATACCATGCGAATCCCAAAATACAGACGCCATAACCTTACCGGCCGTTGTTTGATTGTTGAGTCTTTCCACTCACTTTTTTTCATCAAAAAGTAGTGTTTCATCAACACACGAAATTCCTTTTTTTCCATTTTTTTCACAATAACAAAAGTAGCTTCACTCAAAATGCAATATCTCACAAAGTAATAATCAGACAGCTGTCAAATTTATACACGTATCTTTTGAAGGTTGGTATGGATTTAATTCTAGTGGCGCCCTCTCATAGAAACGGTACGAACTTTTCAGCCGATCTGTTATCTCTCTAACTAAACTGATAGACAAAACCACAGAAGAAACCTACTCGAAAGTAGGGTTTGTAGGTGCGATGGTTTTAGATTTGAAAAATCTTTCGAGTCACGATATTCTACTAATCATGGCTCAATCACGAAATAGTGACTAGAAAGTATGAATTTTGGAGTTGCTAGCTGCATAATTCGTAATTGCTTGAAAAACATAACCCAATAACTGGTGTTCCACAAGGAAACAATATTGGCCCTTGGTTTTTTTGTACTGTACATCAATGACATACACAGCAGAAAATAATTTAAATCCGCGTATGACTCAAATCATAAGAACGTAATTCGTAAAATGACTGAATTTCACAAGAACGATTTACATATGTGTCGAATACACACTACTTTTACAGTAGACGAGTAAATTTACATTCTTCAACACTTGAAAATATATCAGAATGTATTAAATATGTGTTAGATCTACTGTAAAAATTAGTCACTTTTGACGCTCGTATATGTCGGTCTTAGAAGACGACAATTTACACAATATTTTTTTATAGGTAAAATTCATCTTTCTGATATTCCATGATTGCTCGCGGATGATACGGCTTTGTTTTATACCAATGTCAACCCAAACCCTATTATATGGTACATGAAAAGAGTCTTACAAAATAATACAAAAATTGTTTTCTAAAAATCTGCTTTCACGGTACTTACAAGAATCTAAATTAATGATCTCTAGATCGCCAAGGAAAATGATTTCAAATCATCACAATCTTGTCATGAGCGGCAATGTCTTAGAGAAAGTAGAAGTTTTCAAATATTCTAGATTCCAAATTTTCTTGAGACCAGTATATTAAAGAAACGGAAAGGAAAATCTCATCCATGTGTGGAAATACAAAATGTGTAAACAGTTTTCTCGCTCGTGAGATTTTACTCACGTTTTATCTATTTTATGTGTAAACCATTTACAAACAGCCAATCTTAATTTAAAGTGCTTCATTGTCGCATTAGAATCGAATTTTTATGACAATATTTTCTTTCAAAGATTATTAAATTCTCTAGAAGCTCAAGATTCATTTTTCTGTTGCAATGTGCTAAAGTTCTGTTATTAATTATGCTTAAAAATAATATTTTGATCCGTTTTTGATTAAGTAGTAGTATAATTTTAATTAATCAGTGATCTCGTGAAGTGACGGAGAGCGGAGTGTTACTTAATGATTTATTCTAATCCACCTAGTGGTTCTCATATAATCCCGGGTTGGCAGTTCAATGCATACGACGCTGGTCTTACAAGTCAGTTGTCATATGTTCGAGCCCCGACCAGGAAGAATTCATAGTGTCAGTAGAATCGTAGTACGTACTAGCCATGCAATGATGCTGTACGTTAAGAATCGTCTGTTGAAACAGAAAGGCCAAATTCCACAAAAGAAATGTAATGCTAAGACATTGTTTTAGTTCTCATATTACTCTTATTTTATAATATATAACTAAGCTAGGACTTAACAAAATCATTTGTTTTTTTTTTCGTTTATTTGGGAATAAAGTAACATATCCCTTTCAATTTGTAAAGGGTTATGAGTTAAATTTGGAAGATTTTTTTCGTTACTAGCATCTTTGTCTTTAGTGATGGTTAAAAATTGTAAGCTCACTTCAATCTCTAGTTCCGGAACCGGCAGTTGGATTTGGACAAAATTCAATAGCAGCTTATGGGACCTTAGGACTTTTCATGTAAGTTGCAGTTTGTGGAATTTTTTTTAAAAATGAAATGCATTCCATTATAGAGTTCCCATCTTTGAGAAAATGAATTGAACCACTACTCCCGAAATTTTCGGAACCGAAAACTGGGAATCGGTATAGCCGAAGCCGAATCATGCAGCAACCAATATAACCTACAAATTGAAAAAGTTTGCGGCCAACTTTAGAAGATTTTTACTCGTTTTTGTATCGTCGCTCACGATTTAAAATTTTTAACAAACTTCTCCATGTAACTACGAAACCAAAAGTCGGATCCGGAAGAAATTCAATAGCAACCTATGAAACCATAAGACCCTTCGTTCGATCCCAAGTTTGTGAAAATCGGTGTAGTTATTTGAGCAAAATAGGTGACATTATTTGACACATGCAGACATTGCTCAATTCGACGAACTGAGTCGAATGGTATATGACACCAATTTCTACGACAACAATAAAGGCTAAACAAAAACGAAAACCACGAATTTTTGACCACGACTAAACCAACTATGATGCAATCAGTTGATAAAGCAAAACCGCTTACGTTCGGGACAGAAGAAACCAAGTACAGTATTGTGTAGTGAACAATAGACCTCGAAAATGAGTGAACCAAACGAACAAAAGCTACCGCCGGTACGAAAGAATACAATTATTGTTGACTTCAGACAGTGCAAAATTCGACCTTCGATACGAGAACGTGAAGGTTTGCTTAAGGAGCAAATGCATCTTGACATTAAACGTGTGCATTTACTTCAATGCAATAAGACCAATAATGTTGTTTATATCCAGTTCTATAAAGAGTTGGATGCAATTCAATTCGCTAAAGACAATAATAATGTGCACTATGTGGAGCATGAAAATATCAAGTACAACATTCCAGTAGATATGGAAGATAGTGCTATAGAAGTGCGTGTGCATGATCTTCCCTCAAGCGTCATCGATCCTTATATTCGCCATACCATGTCCCAATACGGATCTCTATCGAAAAAGAAAAGTGGAAGAATTTTTTCCCCGGTATTCTAAATGGCGTACGTTTGCTACGCATGCGCTTGAGGAGGCCTATACTTTCTTATGTGACATTCGGTCAGGATACAAGAATACCGTGCAAATCACTGGTTACCTATGACAATCAGATGGCCACATGTCAATATTGCCAAAAGGCTGTTTACTACGGTAAGTCATGTGATAAACCGGACAAGGAGACAACTATACCAAAGGACAACGGTGCTTCCTTCACATCAACTCCAAGCAACCCCAGTACACCAGTGACAGTCACCAACAACAGGGAAGTATCCCCTTCAACGAAACCATCCAACGTAACTCCTATACAACAAAGTACACCAGCTGCAGTTAACAGCTTACCATCCAACCAACCAGCAACTGCAAACAATGTACAACAAGGCGCATCTACAGCAACTAGCAACGAAATCAACAACAATACCACGGCAATGGATGACGAGACGAGCCACGAACAAACTGCCCCTCAATCCTCGCAGGAGGAAAATGGAAGCTCCTCTCCCCCTAGAAAAAGGGTGACAACGAGATCCAATACAAAAAAAATTATCTGAAAACTCAGCTAAATTGGCCACGTAAAGCTTGTACGCAAATAGGCCTGAATAAAATATCTTATAAATAAAAAAAAACTATGATGCAATGGATGAATAACGGAACAGTGAGGATAATGTCCCTTAATTCTCGCTAGATGGAAATGGAAGTTTCTTTTTTTCTAAGAAAAATTATGACGTGGCTACGTTAAACTTGTACGGAAATGAACCTAGATAAAAATATGAAAAACTTTCTTAATCCACCTAGTAGTATAATGATGCCTTTCTTATATTACTTATATTTTCAAAGACATCACTAGAATATTCAGTCAAGATTTTTTTTCATGCTTGAATAAATTCAAAAACTTTCTTTGGCATAAACTATCATCACCTTTTCAATTTGTAAACAGTTATGTCAAGCTAATATAGATTTAAATGCGGCAATTCTGCAAGCTATACAAAATTGAACAAAGCACGCTGTATGCTAGGCACGTACCGATGCATACCGATTTTACATAATTTTGTATGACAGTTTGAAAGTTTTGATACCAATTGCCTTTATAATTTCGGAACCGGAAGTCGAATCTGGATGAAATTGCACAGTATTTTTTAAGACACGAGAGCTTTAATTTGAATCATGATTTGTGAAAATCGATGCTGAGAAATCTAAGTGGGTTTCGGTTCGGTTTTGGAGCTTTTCTTCACTATTACCGGTGCGTTCGGAAGCGCCAACCGGAGACTAGTAGTACCAAAGTAGATTTATATATTTACTAACTAACAAGGTTTGCCAACTAGATGAATTTACCAGTAAATTTTATAAAAATTTGCAGCTTGTTTCGTCATCACTTTGGAAAAAATCCTCATGAAATTGAAAATTTTGCACTGATCGTGCTGTATTACCGGAACCAAAAGCCGGATCTGGATCAACTTTTCGAAGACTTTTTAATGAATTTCAAAATTTTCCCTTTGAATCTTAGTTTGCAAAAATCGGTTAGGAAATTTCAGAGAAAATTGAGTGCGTATTTTCTCATAGATTTGCACATATAGTCTTGTAATTCTGGAACCGGAAGTCTATAGCTATTCTATAGCGAGCTATGAGACCATAAGTCCTTTCGATTGAATCTAGGTTTGTGAAAATCGGTCATGTCATCTCTGAGAAAAGTGGGTAGCATTTTTTTCATTTTTTGGTGCATATCACTCTGTGACTCCGGAACCGAAAGTCGGATCTGGATAAAATTCCATAGCAGTGTATGGGACCATAAGGCCCTTCGTTTGAATCAGAGTTTGTGAAAATCGAGTGACATTATTTGTCACAAACACACATACATACATATACACTCACACACATTTTCTCAGTTCGTCATGCTGAGTCGAATGGTACATGAAATTTGGCCTTCCGAGCCTCGGATCAAAAGTCGGTTTTCACGGTGATTACATAGCCTTTCCATGTAAGGCAAAAATACAGTTTTGTGAAGAAATTCAATCAAAATAATTTTTTTCTGAACTACAAGGAATCGATACCTTGTTTAACATTCTCCTTCAAATTTGTTTTGCGGAAAATGGCAGAATCAATTGTCAGCAAAACTCAAATAAAAAATGCAACACTACCGTTTCTCTGTGAAGAAATTTCTCCATCGGCTTTATTTCATTATGAATTCTTCTTTTGAGTACTCGGTAAGTCCCGGTAAAACTTAATCATTTTCAAACATGTGTGTAGACATGATAATGTGGTATGAAGTTTGCAACCAGAATAACATTTTCCTTTGCACAAATTTCAACCACAGAGACTTGGTTTTTCGAACGAAATGGCTCCTACATAGTCCACGTCTAGGATAATCCTGAGCATCAATCCACATTGAAAGTTTTCCAATAGTCCATTAGTTTCAATTAAAATCCTTCTGGTCCGGAAGTCGATCGATTGGGAATTATGCTAATCTTTCAGTACAGGAAACCACTATCGGGTTCGGTCAGGTAGAGGTAATCGAAAGAACAAGGCGTTGTGGTTGGCACCATGAGCTGTTTGATTGCAAGAATTTTTAGTGTCGGCTGAAAGGTTGACTCGGTAACTGGTTCGAACGTTAGAAATTGAACACGAAATTTGTCGACAAAGATGGTCATGTTCCGCCTTGGGATGTACCACCAAAGCTTTGTGTGTGTAGGGTAGTTCAACTTTTATGCTTTCCGTTCTTGTCAGTCTCTTCAGATTTTATCTTTGACGGTTGATCCAATAAAGATAGAAAATCGATTTGACTTTTTGGACGTTTCAATTTAGGAAGAAAAACTCATTTTAACATTTTTGTCCAAGTTGGCCATTTAAAATTGAACCACGCTAGCTCACCATGCACCATGCGAACGTGTGATGCAAGAGAGGAAGTTTTTTTGCGTATCTCCGGAGACCACATGCTGAGACTGAGGGGGAGGATTTGTCGATCGGATTAGGGCTTCCGTCATTCGTCGAGTCCTAGTCGTCGTCGTCGTCGTAGTCGTAGTCCGGAGCGCATTTTCCAAGCCGATCCGGTGAGTGGAAGCTTGTTGTAATTGAATCAATCAAACCGGCGGATACTTTGTCAGTAAAGGTACCGGTAACGGTTTTCTGAAAACTGAATGCAGAAAAAGCCGGACCGTCAGTCAAAGCGAATATTGATTTATTGTCGATAGTTTTTCTCTCTCTCGCATCAGTAGCAAAATGGCAGAGATTACTGGTGATTGAGTACCATGTTTGGCTTAGAAAATAATTTACTGAAATGATTTAAATTCAATGTTATACGGATAAGCTTTTCAGATGGGTTACAACACGGAACAAGTCGCGATCGCATTAGAATATTAGTTTGCATTTCTCTATAGAAAAGATGTAGAGCTGCTGGAAAACTAGACTAACAGATGGCATAACTTGATTTTTGTTTGCCTTCAAAAATATGCGTTGAAAAGCTACTGCCATACAGTTTCAGACTCAGTATGTGTCATTTAGCTGAAACGTAAAGGTAATGGGAATGATTCGAAAGGTTGGCAATTGGGTGTCGTATGAATTGAAGCCAAGGGACATCGAACGACGTTTATTCACGTTGGTCCAACTACTGCTTCAACTTCGGGCAAAGTATAGATCCGCCGGCCATGCATCATCATCGACGGCCATTCAGAATATTCATGGTCTAGAGGTTATGTTCTGTGTATGGTGGAACCAGCTTGGAATGAATATTATGAGCTACTGCAACCGAGTGGTCTACCAACGAAAATTATGGTCTATCAACGGCCACAATACACCGATAGATATGACGAAGTAGCTCTGCAATATGACAACGCTCACCCACTTGTTGCACAGCTGGTAAAACATGGAAAACAGGAATGACTGAAATGGGAAATTCTACCCAGCACCCGCCATATAGTCCAGACTTTGCTCCTTCCGATTACCATATGTTCCGATCGATGCATTTCGGCCTGGCTGATGGGAAACGGTAATGGCTAGCGATGGGCAATACTTTGAATATTGAATTTGTAACTATTTTTGCCTTTCTTTATAGAAAGGTATTAAACATGCTGGAAAAAATCGACTTCTGAACGAAGGCTCGGTAATCCATAGTGTTATATACCATTCCAATCAGCTCGACGAGATCGGGAAATGTCTGTGTGTATGTATGAGTGTGTACCCTATTCAAAGATTTTTTTATCGCTCAATTTTCTCGAGAATGACAGAGCCGATTTTAACAAATTTAGGCTCGGTTGAAAACCACGATTACACCATTGATCAAGTTCGAAGATCAAATGGCTGTCACTTCTGGTTCCCGAAATTCAATGGTATAAGTGACGTAACCGACAAAACGCGTTGTTTTTTTGTCGCTCAATTTTCTCAGAGATGACTGAGTCGATTTTAACACGTCTAGGTTCGTCTAAAAGCTACTACTGAATTGTGTATTAAGCTCGAAGATCAAATGGCACTTCCGGTCTCTGAGATACAATGGTATGAAGAACGTAAGCGAAAAAACGCGTTGTTTTGCTACCGATCAATTTTTTCGAAGATAACTGAACCGGTTCCAACAAGCATAAGTTGAATTGCGAAATGTCAAGTTTGAAGAGCAAATGGCTGTAGTCTCTGGTTCAGGAGATATAATGCTGTAAGTAACGTATCCGACAGAACGCGTTGTTCATTCACTGAACCATTTTCTCATAGATGGCTGAGCCGATTTTAACACGTCTAGACTCGTTTGAAATCTACTATTGAATTGTGGAACACGTTCGAATTCCAAAGATCAAATGGTTGGCACTTTTAGTTCCGGAGATATGATGGTATAAGTGACGTAACCGACAAAAGGAGTTGTTTTTTACCGCTAAATTTTCTCGAAAATTTTTGAACCGATTCCAACAAGCTTAGGCTCATTTGCAAACTACTATTGTACCATTGATTAAGTTTGAAGCTCTTGTAACCTCTGGTACAGGAGATATATTGCTTTAAGTGACGTAACCGACAGAACGCACAATTTTTCGATTTCAACTCATCTAGACCCCTTTGAAGCTAGTATTGAATTGTGATTTAAGTTCTAAGATCAAATGGCTGACACCTCCGGTTTCGAAGATATAATGGTATAAGTGACGTAAGCGACAAAATGCGTTGTTTTCTGACCGCTCAATTTTTTCGGAGATGACTGAACCGATTTTAACAAGTCTGGGCTCATTTGAAAGCTACTATATTACCATTGTTCAAGTTTGAAGCTCAACTGGTACCTCACCTTTCTTCAGGAGATATAATGCTATAAGTGACGTAATTGATAGAACGTGTTGTTTATTTACGGCACAATTTTCTTAGAGATGACTGAGTCGATTTTAATACGTTTAGGCTCGTTTGAAAGTTACTATTGAATTGTGGATCAAGTTCGAAGATCAAATGGTTGGCACTTCCGGTTCCTGAGATATAGGGTAACAGAGGTATTTTGGCCCACTTTAGGATTGATTTTATGTTGGCCCACTTTATAAAAATATCCACCCAATATTGTAATATCTTTAAAAACCCCTTCCGCAATAGGTAATTTAATGTGATTTGCTTCAAATTGATCCAAAATGAGTTACTTAACATCGATAAAATCCGATGAAATCGATAAAGTTTGTTAGGTGGACCAAAATATATGAAGTGGCCAAAATACCTCTGTTACCCTAATGGTATAAGTGACGTAACTGACAAAAGGCGAACTGATTCCAACAAGCTTAGGTTCATTTGAAAGCTACTGTTGTACCATTGATCAAGTTTGAAGCTCTAATGGCTGTCACTTCTGGCTCAGAAGATATAACTATATAAGTGACGTAACCGACCGAACGTGTTGTTTATTCACCGCTCAATTGGCTTAGAGATGGCTGAGCCGATAGTAACAAGTCTAGGCTCATTTGAAAGCTACTATTGAATTATGGACCAAGTTCACTTCTGGTTCCGTACATTTAATGGTATAAGTGACGTAAACGACAATGTCAATCAAATTTAGAAGGGTTATGGCGAACATGTGGGGGAGTTTTTCGTTCCTCCTTCCATGTTCTTTTATCCTTCCCTTACCATCAGGAAAATTATGAGAAGCCACGGCAAGGCACAAATCTCCAAATAACTAGGGGAACGTGCCAATTGAGCCAATTAGTTCTGATACACGCCAGTTTTTTATATCTTCGAGCCCCGACCTGGAAGAATTTATAGTGTCAGCAGCATCACAGTACTAGCCATGCACTGATTCTGTACGCTAAGAATCGGCTGGGAAGTCTGATGAAACAGAAAAGTCAAATTCCACATAAGGAATGTAATGCCGAGACTTTGCTTTGCTAGATTTCCATCTCCAAAAAGGCTGATAAGCTTAACTGTTACAACTACCGCACAAGGTACTCTTCCAAATCCTATGCCGTCGTCTATCACCAGTAGCTAAGGAATTCATAGGCCGTACCAAGCGGGATTTGCTGGGGCCCGCGCCATTACGGATCATATAAAATCAGAAATGTCATACGACACAATGTATACAGTGACGTGTTATGTCCAAGCATCTGGGACGATCTCGAGTCTCTTCGAATCTCAGGGGCTACGGCTCTCTTGTCTCTTGTTGAATATTCCTTTGGAAGGTGTAATTCGAAGAGCGAAGATCGTCACGAGTGGTACGGTCTACCGAAAGTTTGTACAAGATGAGAAGATGATGGGAACATACATCGGACTGAAAGCTGAAACTAGGCGTATCGGATTGGCTATAAATGCGTCGAAAACAAAATACATGAGAGGGTCTAAAGAAAAAACACTACACCACGAATATTCACAGAAGGTGACGATATGGAGGTGGTTGACGAGCTCGTGTATTTGAGTTCACTGGTGACCGTCGATAATGACACCAGCAGAGATATTCAGAGGCGTAGTTAGGTTCGAAATCGTGCGTACTTTGAACTCAGAAAAACCCTCCGATCGAGTAGAGTAATCCACCGCAAAAAAAACTGCTCACACACAACCACTTTTTCTGCATTTTACTCAATCTTACTACGTCATATCCGAAGATTGCAAACAACATTTTTTATTAAAAACTATCGCCTTGGTGTTGTACAACATTGAACCGAGTGCCCACTGTTCGTTTAGACATAAACTCGGTAATCAATATTCGCGCTGCAGAGCACATGTTTCTTTTATTAGACCCATACAATAAAAGTCACAAAAGAAACGTGACACATCGTTAGCTTCTGTCGGGGATCTCGACCGACCGCCTTGGGAACTACCAGAATGTTCGAATTCGTTTCGTGACGTTGAATGTACGCTACTGCAGTATCTGCTATCGAGTCTATCACTTTAAATAGACCGAACAGCGAAGATTCTACTGTCATGTACTATGGTGTGTAGTTTTATAATCTGTTTGCGAACGCCAGCCCGCCCGCACCATGTGACAACACAAAGCTTTTCGAACATTACCTATTACCGGGAGCGGGAAAGTGTTTGAAGCGCACGACGGCAAGAGTTAACAACTGCTCCGACAGTCTGGTGCTAGTTGACCGAAGCATCCTCGCTGTCTGCAGCTTCACCGGGAACCGGGCCATCTTCGGGAGTGTTCGAGTGGAGCATATCAATTTTACGTTGCCATTAAAGCTCAAACTAGTGCTAGACTACTGCCGATCCGAAAAAAAGGATGGTATAGAAATAAAAGATCAACTTTTACAGCTGCTCCGATGCTACGTGGCAATTCGTACGTCTGTCTAGAGAAGGAGGAGGAGGATTTGGAACCAAAGTATCCTTCGAAATTAATTCAACCCTGCTACTCTAGTAGTAGCAGCGAAAGCGAAGTTCGCTTCGGAAACCCACCGTTCTCGGCTCGTTTTCGAACTTTGTTCCCAACATCGTGGGGGCGGTTGCAAATGCAAGTATCCTACGACGAGAACGTGGTGAATTTGTGCAGTCAGCCAGCCAGCCACCCTGTCTGTGTAACAAAAGCGAAGCAATATCCTCCGAGAGTTAGTGGCCGGGTAGATTAAACGGCAAATGAATAGCTAAAATCGTTAAGTGAATGAAAGAGGTGAAAAGTTTTCAATTAACATGAGCAGCGCCCTGTCAGCGGTGAAACGTATAGCACCTTTACGGGATTAAATTGCTTTTTGGTAGTGATTGATAGCTTTGAGCGTAATTGGTTTTAAGCTTTTAGGGATCAGTGATCCCGTATGGGAGGGGGCTTCGAGGAATAAAAAGCAATGATTTATGCGTTTAGAAACAACACTCTATCGCTTGGAACAAAAACTTGAACTTTTGTTGCCTTCAAAACAAATTTACATAATCATTTGTAAGGATATATTGTAATATATACTCTAGATTTTATTAGAGACCGCCCGAGACATGAATCCTTTTCTTCGAGAAGCCAACAAGAGATATCGGAAAAGTTTTCTTTTCTGTTTAACAGTCATCAGCTATCAGAGACGATGTTGATCGGAAGGTTGCAAAATGTTTTCTGAAGGATCATGTTTCTGAATAACACACTTCGACTACGTCCGAATATAAAGTCAAACTAAGACTTATTCGCGACAAAATCTGGATAAATTAAATTTGGAATAAAACATCCTGACCCAACGACCTTAACCATTGCCTTATGCTAACTGAGTACTCCTGTAACAGAAACTCCCAGCGTTATGGTTCCACTTAATAATTTTCACCCGGCGTTAGAAGTAGCCATTTCTGCCACAGGTGAAATACGAAGAATTGATTCCATTTGATCGCTTCAACTTTCGTAAAACATATGATATTATATTAGTAGTTTCCAGCATGGATTTTTCCTTGGTCGGTCGGTTGAGACAAATTTTGTTTGTTTTACACCGAGTAAATGTCCAATAAATTCCAGATCGACACGGTCTACACTGACCTTAAGGCTCATATACCGAATGTCTTAGAAATGCACAAAATGTCGAGATCTGGTGTAATCTAACAAATTTTTTTTGAGAAACATCGTAAATTTTCTAAGTGCCAGAGAGTTGACTTAAAAAAAAAATTTATGATTTCACCAGATCTCGACGTTTCATGCATTTCTAAGACTAAACAAATCCGCGTAAAAAACTGCGTGACTTCGGAAATCCACGTAAAAAAGCCGCGTAAAAACCGCATTAAAACCTCGTAAAAAAGACCTCAGTGTAGAATGTTTTTGATTACGTGGAAAATAGAATTATTATTGCGCTTTTCTCATTTCAAAAAACCAGACCTACAAATTGGATAACTTTTTGGTAAATTGAGCAGATTTTCGGTGCTTTGAACGAAGGTTTACTATTTGAATTGGGATTTGACACACAAAAAAATTCCAAAACTATATTCCTTACAGCAGTTGCGACGACGAAGCAATGGACGAAAGCGAGAACAGCAAACCATCGCCCCCCTCAATTTGCAGGATAACAAAGTGTGTGCCTTCTATTGTACAAATTGTAAATAGTATGCTGCTAAAGGAATTAAAACAGGTTTTTTTAATAATAAAATTATTAATAATTTTTCGGCATTTAGACGTCTTATTTAGAAACAGTTCCATGAACAATTTTCACGAGCAGTTAAAGAATGTTCGAATTATCACAATCAAACATCGCTAATGATTTTCTTTTTTATTTCTTTACAGGTAACTAAAACTTTTTTGTTAAAGAAATTGGGAAACCAAATCAAGTAAGCTTATCCCTTGAAGTGTATATTCGCAGTTGATGCAGGAAACCGATAAAGTTCTAAAGACTGAAAAAACAATAAAAATTGGCACAAATGAATTCTGGACAGTTCAATTCTAGAACCGATCCATGTTTTAGCTTTTTCGTATTAAGAATGTTTCATAAACCGGAACAAGTAGATGTCGGAAGGAGCAATTTTGGTGCATAAAATCCATAGGCCAGGACATTTAGTTGAACTCAAAATTGCCTTGATCTAAACTAAAAAGAGATTTCTCCGTGAATTTATTTTCTACTGGTGGAAATATTGACAAGCTTTAAGTTTATTTTCATCTACACGAAATGAAACCGATATATTTTCAGAGCGATGATAATTGAAAATGAATGCAGGTAAAAAATGGTCTGATAAGATATAATATTGGGAACACCATTTTACTTACTTTGCTCACTAGTATATAGTATTACTTGTTAAAACTTGACACAAACTCAATAAGGGAACTGACCAAGATCTCAAGACAGCTGATTGACCTAAATTTATTTTAAATTGTTAGAATATAACCCAAGATTTTTCGCGAACAGTCAAAATGTACAAACGAATTGTTAAATCGGTTTTGTCTGTGTAATTTTATTCATTTACAAGCTGAATTACCTAACTTTGCTTGAAAATGGATATTCACGTTATTCATAAATATGCTCATTTCGAAAAGACAAGTATAGCTTCATTTAGACTTTATCCTATGTGTGTGCTTAGATCGCATTTACTTTTCTTTACGTTTCGTCTTAGACTCGTCAATGCGTAACAGTTAATGTTGAACTGTTATGCCATCTAGAAGCTAAGCTAGGCAGACATAAAATCGGTGCTATTGTACCGAAGTATAACTCGAGTATTCTGATTCTCAATTAAACTTTTTTCAGTACCTTAAGAAAAACATTGAAAAAATTTCGATGAATAAAATGTCAGAAATAAAATTTTAAATAAAATTAACTACTACTACTCTAAAACGTAATCTCTCTAAGAAAATGGGACTACTCTGGATGTGATGATATACAGCTCAGAAAGCTACCCAATTGAACGGAACTTCCGTACATATTCAAACTTTGCACATCCCATTTGCAGTTCGAAACTCATTTTATTTTCGGGTTCTAATTAAAAAAACATCTTTATATATACTGCCTAACCCCTGAATTTTGATTAATCTATGTTGGAAAATTTAGTTTTGAGGAAAATAACTTTTTTTAAAATTTTGGGCTAACGAATCGAATAATATACTCCTTTTTTATATCGTTTTTTTACCCCGGATTTAACCTTTGCAGTCGAATATACTTCTCATAATTATAATTAACAGGTTGAGTGGTCCAATTTTGCTATTTTTATCCAACAAAATCTTCGCGCGAAAAATGACAATTCGTAGACCCAGAACGCAATATTTTGTGATGTAATATCAAAATAAACACACTATTCAATACAACGAATGCAACAATTTGTTGGAAAATTATAGGTTTTTGTTTATCTCATTTCAACTAAGATCTTGATCTTGATCTTTTTTTTTTGTTGAAATGAGGATCACTTTGAGAATCATAGTTTCAGATAGTAGTTTTCGTATTTCACAGCATAAATCTTTTGTAGATGTCAATTTCACTCAGCTTTGTATAAACTCTCGGAAGTATCTCAAGTTACTTCTCAAGCCTTTTTCAGCTTTCCCTTTCCTTTTGCCTTTCATATCTTGATCAGATGAAATTGAAACTAGTTTAGTAGGTTCGGGTTTTCTGAATTGTCTCTCGATTGTAGTGGCAGTTTGCTAAATCTAGTCAAAACTTCATATGATGTTTTTTTTTAACGTCAGCCCAGCTATGTCTCCACCATTACCCCTTTCTGCCTTTCTGGTATTGTTTTTTTATACAGTCTTGATAAGCTACTCAAAATGTATCAGTGTTCTACTTTAATCCAGACTCACTACAAACCACTCCAGTTTGTATTCACGCATGTAATTCTCAGACGGACAGTTTGACGTGTGACCCAGAAGGGAAAGGATTATCTGCACCCCAGTAACTATTCTGACGTAGAATTACGTACTCATCACAATTCAAGAAACAAAAAGCAATTCCCTTGAGGGCCTTGCCTAACGGGTAATGATGATGGTAATGATAATCCAACGAAACGTGTGAGTGCCACTGCGGTAATTTCAGCGTCCCACCTCTGGAGGCGGACCAACCAGTAGTAGTAATGCTGCTGCTGCTGTTAGACGTGGAAACATCAGGAATTTGTATGACCTTACATAGCACCCAAAAGGGCATCATGATGGGGGTGGCTTGGAAATCCGTTTGCGAATTCCGTTCCCGGCTTCGGATGTGTATGCCACCTGTTTCTGTTAGTACCAGAATCGCAACAGAATCATTTAAAGCTTAGCTCATAACCGAAAACAGAACCCGGTAACGCAGCGTAAGTTCATTCCGAAAGGCTGTCTCCCTAACGAGAGAGTTTTGCCCTAGAAAAGGTAATTAGGGTAAATGCACTTATGATCACCCAATTATTCTAATGACAATTTTTTTACTTATGAGCAATTCCATTTGAATTCCATGGTCGATTTTTTTGTAATTTTCAATATGACTCTAATTTCCATCAGCTGTTCACATTTTAAACTCCAGCCTTACCTTTAAGATGGACCTTGGCCAGGGGTCGGGAACCTTTTGAGTCGAAAGACCCAAAAACGCTGTTAACAAAATTTCAAACTTTTTGCAGAACCACAAAATATGCGATTTTTCACAGATCTATAAGTTAATCATACGTAGAGTGATCTGCAGTCGCCTACAAAGAAGTTTAAATATTTTCAGTGATTATCTGTCAAAATGGAAAATTAAACCAAATGCAGCAAAAACGCAACTAAGTATTTTTCCTCATAAGCCAAGAGCTTCTTTTCGTAAACCAAACAATAATCACATTCTCAAATTGAATGGCTTGGAATTGCCATGGTCTGATCAAGCTAAATACTTAGGTTTAACGTATGACAAAAAACTCACTTTCAAGGATCACATTGAAATGTTTATATCCTCTTATAAACAGAAATTCTAAGCTTTGTCTAAAAAACAAATTTTCAGACCAGCCATGCTTTATGCAGTACCAATTTGGTCAAGTTGTTGTTCCACCAGGAAGAAAACGCTTCAAAGGATTCAGAATAAAATTCTGAAAATGATTTTGAAGCGTCCTCCCTGGTTTAGTACAAATGAGTTACACAGACTCACAAATATAAAACCATTAGATGTAATGTCACATAATATTATAAGCAAATTCCGACAAAAATCGATGCAATCTTCAATTGAATCGATTCGGTCTTTGTATTAGTTAGTAAGTTAGTATATAAGTTCCTTTTCCCCATTACACAATACAGGTAGGTTTAGAATTTTCCCTACACAAAAATCTCAGAATTTTTAATGATGTCCTCATGATAATAACCAAATCATATATATAATAGGGCTGAAAAGTCACCACTTGTGGCTGAACACCCAATTTAAATCTTAATAATTTCATTTTAACTCATATTCCAATAAATAGTTATTTAAAAAAAAAGTTAATCATACGTTGTTTTAAAGATTTTTAAAATAAGTGAATAATTCTTTTGTTTTAATGTAAATCTGGGTAATCAGCGAGGACGGTGAAAATACAGCATGAAATGAAATAATCAAATTACAATTACTGAGTTTCTGTAAATTTCATTAAGAAAAAAGTAAATTTTATATAAAAATTTGAAAAAATCAGGGATGTTATAAGCATTGTCGTGTTTACCACTTTTTCAAAAATTTTTTAGAGATGTATTTCTTGCACTGAAAATTTTTGAAACTCACTCGATTTTGGTGCAATTCTGAATTTTTAGTATTAAATAAATTATTTTTTCAGCGCAGTTGACCATAATATTCCATTTTTCCTAAAACAAAATTAAATATCATGTTTTATTAGTAGGAAACGCATGGTTCAAGCAGTTCCAGTAGCTATGCATCATGCGTTTCCTTCTAATTAAAAGCAAATCTTTCTAAATCGATTCTTTCAACACCGAGGAATATTTTTGCATGGAAAAACACTGGAATTTGTCGGATGCGTCACATATACGATTACATATCTCAAACCGGAAATATTCACCATAACCATTCCGAATTTGATTGACATTGTTAGCTTTCAAACAAACCTGAATTTATCGAAATTCGTTGAGTTCATCTTCGAGAAAATTCAGCGGATGAAAAATATGCAATTAGACGTACGTCACTTATAGTATCATTTCTTCAGATCTGTAAGCGACAACCATTTGATCTTTGAACTTGATTCACAATTGAATAGTAACTATCACACGGGCCTAGACTTGTTAAAATCGACTCAGCCATCTCTGAGAAAATTGAGCGGTAAAAGAAAAACAACGCGCTTTGTCGGTTACGTCACTTATATCATTATATCTCCGGAACCAGAAGTGATAGCCACTTGAGCTTCAAACTTGATCTACATTGAACTGTAAAAACATATTCGAGCTCTTCAATTATTAATTTTCTGCTGAAAAATTCTGAGTGGTACCAAAATTCGAAAAAATATGTTTCGAAATGTTTGAGTATTTTAAATGCAAGAAATACATCTTCAAAAAATTGTAAACTTTCCTGATGATGTCGAATTCTGATTTTCTACAAATTTCTCGATGGCTTCAAAAAGTTAATCAAAATGAAAATCCATAGCTAGCTCCGTAATTATGGTAGTTAAAGAATTGCATTTTTAGGAAAGATGTCTCCAGTCCAAGCTCCTTCAAGTATGGTATAATAGCACATGGACTGAAAAGTTCTGGGCTGGGCCTGACAGAGAGAACACGATTTTTTAGGTTCAAAACTTACTTTATTCATCAACATCTAGAGCAACGCAATCATTCCAGCGCTGCTATAACATTTCATTACTACTTTTGTAGAACGAAGTGAAGAGATGAATCCATGTTTCATCCATTGTCACATATCGACGCAAAAATTCCGGTTTATTACATTTAAACATGACTAAACACTGCTCAGAATTATCAACACGTTCTCGTTTTTGGTCAACAATGAGCAAACGCGGCACCCAGCTTTCTCATAGTCAAATGCTCACGCAATATAAAGCCAACACGTTCTTTTGATATCTTTACGATGTCAGTTAACTCACGCAACTTCACTTTTCTATAATTATAAATAAATTTTTATACAGTCCCCTTTGGCTTGTTGATATCGTACTTTATAAGGACTCAGTTTGAATGTCAGCGAGCCATTGTTATTCGTATTCACGTCGATCTGGTTCTGTTTGACATTAACCACCCGCCTTTTTACTCACAACTGATAAAAAAACTATGTCACGAAATAAGCAGTTCAGGCAGTCATTAAGAGTCATCGAAAAAAGATACAACCGATCAACTCACTCACAACACAGCACAGTAATCAACTAGGTTCTCATTCTCTGACCCGTCACTCGATTCTCATTAATCATATTCCAACAATCTCTTCCCTCTCATACTCATAATACTATGTTTAAGTGAAATGTATCATTTGAATGATTGTAATCTGTTGATGCAAAAGATGAGGAGGTTTTATGCCTGTTGGAAAGCAAGTTTGACAGAAACTAACTCCACCGGGCTTTTCACTGCTCCAAATAAGTACATAAACAAATACTCGCGTTTCAATCCTTACAACGATGAACGCCCGTTTAATCCATAATGGTCGAACCGTCATTGGTTAGGATCCTAAGTGAATAAAAAAGAAGCGAGACGTTCTAACTTTTCCCATTGAAATAGTAACGAATACATGTAAACTAAAGATAAGAGAGAGGTAATTAGTCTCCGTCAATATTAGCTAATAAAATTCGTGATTATTAATGCAGTTAAAAAGGTTTAACAGGTGTTTAACCTGTTTTAACACATGGGCTGAAAAAGTCCCGGGCCTAACAAATAGATGGCGCTTCATCAGATTTTCAGTTAATACTAACCTTTAAAAGACAGCTGTTAAAATTTCATGATATTCATCAGTTTGTGAGTTATTGTGCTAAGAGTGACGCTATTTTTGTTATTTTCAGAACCATGAATCAAAAACAATTTCGTGTTTTAATTTTACTCTGCTTCTTGATGGGAAAAAATACCGTTCAATAGAGAGGCAATGGCTTGAAAAGTGTTATGGAGACTCCACTTCATCAGAAACAACAATAAAGCATTGGTTTGCTGACTTCAAACGTGGTCGTAGAGAAACCGACGATGCAGAAGGCAGTGGACGTAAAAAAGAGGCGGTAACACCAGAAAATATTTTAAAAAATCCACAACATCGTTTTGAATGATCAAAAAGTGAAGTTGCGTGAGTTAGCTGACGTCGTAAAGATATCAAAAGAACGTATTAGCTTTATATTGCATGAGCTTTTGACGATAAGAAAGTTGTATGTCGCGTTTGCCCACTCTTGACCAAAAACGAGAACGTGTTGATGATTCTGAGCAGTGTTTGGCCATGTTTAAACGTAACAAATCGGAATTTTTGCGTCGATATGTGACAATGGATGAATCGTGGATTCATCACTTCACGCCGGTATCAAAACGATTGTCATCTGAGTGGACAGCAACTGGTCAACATCGTCCAAAGCGACCGAAAGAACAACAATCGGTGGCAAAGTTCTAGCCTCGGTATTTTGGGGTGTGTGTGGTGCGAAAGGGAATATCATTAACAGTGAATATTGTACAGCGTTTGAAGGCTGAAATTGCAAAGAAACGACCGCATGAGGATTTTTTTTTGTTTCATCAAGACAACGCACCGTGTCCCAAGTCAATAAAAACAATGGAAAAACGACATGGATTGAATTTTGAATTGCTCACACATCCGCCGTATTCGCCAGATTTGGCTCCCAGTGACTACTGCAGTTCTGAAAAGAATGCTCGCCGGCAAGAAATTTCGCACGAATAAAGAGGTTGTCGCTGAAACTGATACCTATTTTGAAGCAAATGATAAATCGTTCTACCAAAGTAGTATTGAAATGTTAGAGCAGGGCTGGAATGATTGCGTTGATCTTGATGCAGGTTACATAGATGAATAAAGTTAATTTTGAACCAAAAAATAATTCACTTTGTTGGGCCCGGGACTTTTCAGCCCATGTGTTAGAACTAAACAGCCGCTGCTTCACATCCAAAAAAAACCGCAAGTGGCTCACAAGCCACAGATTGCCGAGCCCCCGCTCTAACCAATGCATGCGATAATTGGTTGAACTAAGATGCATATGGGTACGGTTACCCTGTTCCTAAGCGAACATTTACGAACTCAACGAACACTGTTGTCCCTCGAGAATGCCTGTGTACACGTATGTATGTGTATTCAATTGCGGCAGTTGCCAACCCAAGGGACGCGTCAGTTCCCCAGTTCGAAATGAAACAAACAATCATAATCATAACCGTAAACAGCCCATGCTAAAGCGATAGCAATTCTGGATTCCTTCGCCCCTAGACCAGACAACGAACCGGTCACGGTTGCGGTTTTGCGGCACGACTGTGACAAACACCAACATCACGGAAAATCTCAGATAAATCCGTTTTCGAAACGTGTTGTCAGCCCATCGCACCCCAGCAGCTACCTATGTATGTACCTACCATAGCCCGTTACCATCCGAACATCCCGTGATGACGAACGAGTCCGGAGACGTAGAAACGTAGAAACCAAATAAGAGTTGCTCTGTGCTCTGCAGACGACTCCTCCAACGCGCTAGGATTGTGAATCGTTCTGCGGTAGCAACTGGGAGGAATGTGACCCGAAGCCGCCAACGTGGCTCTGGTGGGTCGCTTTTTCACCGGTTGACTGACAGTTTCACCGCATCGGTTGGGTTACCGCTGGGTTACCAGACAATGGCAGAGAGAGATGGAAAGACGATAATCTTCCCGTATTGGCACTTTGACATGGAATTTGAATGGAGTTTTTCGCTATTGAGTTCGCTGGTAGTTTGGAAATTAGTGTCAACTACATGTGTTTATATACGTACGTGTATGATTTCGTTGGTGCTGCTGCACTCGAGAATGCTGCAATCATCTCCATTTGCAAGTGTTCTCCGACCGATGTTTCCACCACTCGATTTCGCGACGCTGAAATGCAATCAACCAAATGTATCATCGTTCTGGTCCCAGCCGTGTAGAGCAAACCCCTAACAGCTATGCCAATCCGACAACGTCTTTCTCGGTCCAAGGTGAACGTGGGCTCATATTCACACAAACACATTCACGTGTGCGGTACAAAAGCAATCATCACCGAGCACAGCAACGGCACAGTAGTTCAGAGAACAAACAAAAAAAAAAAGAATAGAACAGAACAGAACAGTCGGTTTGAGACCTCTTGCCGGTTTGTGCCAGTGCCGATCTGACACTCCATGGCACCGAATAGCAAGAGGGGGCAGCACATCCATAAATAAATCCTTTCGCCAGTCGTATAAACGCATAAGCTGTCGCCAATAAATCAAAGGTAAATAAACCTGTCGCTTGCGATTACCATAATTTATATCTATTCGAGCATGGTTCTGTGCCTCTGTCCCGTAGAACGGCATTAGCTTTAACTGGCCCCGGCACCGATGATATGATGGGTTCTGCTCAGACCAACAAAACATTCACACAAACACATCCTCTGAAAGGACTTCGGAATCGCCCTCAACGCCACGGATCAGCACGGCCTTATCATATGATATAGGATTCTGTATTTTTATGCCATGAAATTTCGCCTCCACAGCTTTAAAACGCTTCACGTTTTGCCCGACCTTTTATCCCTTCCCCGAACTCCAACATCTCCCTCCCAACGAGGACGAGGCTAGATTGCTCCCTTGCCACTTCCCGTTGGATCGGTACTGCTTTATGCTCGATTTGAGCGAGAAAAGAAAAAAAGCTCAAAAAACGCAGCAATGTCGGGGAATTCATAGTGAAGTGGAGCGTCCCAACCTGGGATTGACCGACACTCAGGTAGTGGTAGATATCAAACGAATGGCAATCGGAAATTGAAGCATCCGGTCGAAGCTCTTCCGTTTTGGGTCAGCCTGCATAAATTTAACGCCGAACGTTTCTGTTGCACCGATTTTCGAGGATTTGTTACGGAATGTGTCACGGGCACTTGCTGCTCTCAGTTGGAAATTACATTTTCATGGTAATCTAAAGTAAAGAATGTTTGTTTTACTATTTATTCGTACTTGAATGCAATGAAAACACAGAAAAAAAAAATTGAATTTTTTCAGGTATCATAATTCTACGAACAATACAGTTCATAACTACTTAACTTGTCAAGTGACACAATATTCCATTCGTACAGAATTTTACTGGCTCCGAGTGTAATTTGCACTCGGTTACCAAGTACCGCTGTATGGATTTATATGTATCAATTATTCATTGAACAGACATGTGCTTCTGTGCCTCAGTCGATTAACGGTGTGCTTTGTGATCTAATGTTTCTCGGTTCAAGTCGCGCCATTGCTATCTTTTTTTTTGTTTATTATTCTACTCGATTTCAAGGCATGTATTTTTCAAATCACACAATTTTACATGTTCGTGAATATAAATTTGTGTGCAAAATGACGCTCCATTTATGTGCATCTTATAAGATAAAAAATCACCAGATTTTTCCGAACTGTGTAATGTTAAGTTAAAAGCGAACTGATAACTCGAAATAATAATACTGCAAATGTCTCCTTTCCATACTAAAGTATTAAAAAAATTCGAAAATTTGATTATTTTCATTCATTCTAGTCGGGGTTGTCGATTGGGCAGGAGGACGTATTAGCCAGAATCCGGGTTCAGAATTCAGGCTTGGAATTCAATTCCAGAATTCCGTTCCAGAATATTGTTCTAGAATCAGGGTCCAGAATTAAGGTGAAATACTCAACTTCAGAATTCAGGTCCAGAAATCAGATCCAAAATTCAAGTTCAGAATTCAGACCAGAATTCGGGTCTAGAATCCGGATCCAGAGTCCGGATCCTGAATTCAAGTTTACAATTCAGTTCCTGAAATCAGGCCTCAGAAGTTCAGAATTCGGACCAAAATCTGGTTCCATATTTCAGGTTTAGAATTCAGTTCCAGAATACTGTTTCGGGCCCAGAATTCAATGTAAAACTCAGTTCCAGAATCCTGGTTTTAGAATTCAGTTGCAGAAATTGGGCCCTAAATTCAAGTCTAGAATTCTGGTCCAGAATTCGGCCTAGGAATCGAAATACAGAATTCAGTTCCAGAATCCAGATCCAGACCTTAGTTCCAGAATCCAGGTCCAGAACTCTGGACCCAAATTCTGGCCAATTGAATAGTATTCCTGGATTCTGGAACTGGATTCTGCACGTGAATGTTGGACCCGAATTCTGGACACGCAGAACTCAGTTACAGAATCCAAGTTCTGAATTCAGTTCCAGGTCCAAAATTCAATTGCAGAAGCTAGGTCCAAAATTTTAGTCTAGAATTCAGGTCCAGATTTCGGGTCCCAAATTCAGTTCCAGAAGACAGGTTCAGAATTCAAGTTCAAAATTCAGGTCCAGAATTCAGTTCCATGATCCGGGTTCACAATTCAGTTCCAGAATTCAGGTCCAGAACAAAAGTTCAGAATTATTGTTCGAAATTCCATTTCAAAATCCATACTGGGAATTCAGTTCCAGTATCCAGAATAGTGGTTCTGAATTCAGTTCAAAAAGGCAGGTCCAGAATTAGGTTTCAGTAATCAGGTCCAGTTTCAATACTCACTGCCAGAAATCAGGTCCTAAATTCAAATCCAGAATTTAGGTCCACTGGAATTTAGTTCCAGAAATCAGGTCCTAAATTCAGGTCTAGAATCAAGAATCCAGGTCCAAAAACCGGGTTTAGTCAGAATCCAGGTTCTGAGTACAGGTTTAGAATTCAGTTCATGAATCCAAGTCTAAATTTCAGTTCCAGAAATCAAGTCCTAAATTCGAGTCCGGAATACGAATCCAGGATTCGGGTCCAAACCCCTGGACCAAAATTCAGATTTAGAATTCAGTTCCAGAATGTCAGAAGCAAAATTCAGTTTCTCCGAGTCCAGAATCGGAGTAAAAAATTCTGGTTTAGAATTCAGGTCCATAATTCAGTTCTAGGAATCAGGTTCTGAACTCAAGACCTAAATTGAGGTCCAGAATCCGGGTTTAGAATGCACGTTCCAGAACCCAGTTTCAGAACACAGTTCCTTGAACCGGTTCCAGAAACTGGGTCTAGAATTCAGGATTAGAATTCAGGTTCAAAATCTAGAATTCAGTTTTTAAATTTAAGTCCAGAATTCAGATCCAGAATTTGGGGGTTCAGAATTCAGTTCCAGAATCCCGGTCGAGTTTCAGATTCCAAATTCAGTTTCACGTCCGATAATCAGTTCCACGATCCGGGACCACAATTCGGTGCAGAATCTAGGCTCAGAATTCAGATCCAGACTCGACTTCGGAACATGAATTTTGGACCTTCCAGAAATAAGGTCCTAAATTCAAGTCCAGAATCCGGGTCCAAAATCCACGCGCAGAATTTAGTTACAGAATCAGAAGTTCTGAATTCAGTTCCTGAATCTAGGTCCAGAATTCAATTTCTGAAACCAGGTCCTGAATTTTAGTCAAGATTTCGGGAGTCCATGGATCCAGGTCCAGAATTCAGTTCCAGAAACCAGCTTCAGAATCCAGGTCCAGAACTCAGGTTCAAACTTCAGGTCTAGAATTCAGTTCCAGCAATTAGGTTCTAAATTTATGTCCGAAATTCAGGTTCAATATTCGAGAGTTAAGAATTCGGATAAAGAATTGGAGTCCAGAATCCGGGTCCAGAATTCAATTCCAGAATCCAGGTCCAGAATTCAGCTCCGAAATGCAGTTCCAAGATTGGAGTCAAGAATCCGGGTCCAGAATTCTAATTTCAAATTCAGGTCTAGAATTCAGTTCCAGAATTTAGGTCTTAAATTTATGTCCAGAATCCGGGTCCAAAATCCACGCGCAGAGTTTATTTTCAGAATCCAAGTTCTGAATTCAGTTCCTGGATCCAGGTCCAGAATTAAATGCCTGAAGCCAGAAGATTATTCCAGTTCCAGAATTCAGTTCCAGAAGCCAGGTTCAAAATTCAGGTGTAGAATTCAGCTCCAGAAATTAGGTCCTAAATTTATGTCCAGAATTTAATTCCAGTTTTTCGGTACAGAATTTAGTTTCAGAAGCCAGGTTCAGAATCCTGGTCCAGATTTTAATTCCAGTGCATTTTAAAGATCCAGGTCCAGAATCCGAATCCAGAATACAATTGCAAAATTCAGTTCCAGATTGCAGGTTTATAATCAGGTCCAAAATTCAAGTCCAGCATTCGGGTCCAGAATCCGGGTGCAGAATCCGGGTCAAGAATTCAGGTTTAGAATTCTGTTTCAGCAATCAGATCCTAAATTCAAGTCGAAAATTCAAGACTCAGGTCTAGAATTCAGTTCCAGAATTTAGCTCCAGAAATCAAGTCCTACATTCAAGTCTAGAATTCACGTTCCTGTATAAAACTAAAAAATGACTGAAAATAGTTTCAGCTGTAACATTTTCACTTTTCAATAGACGCTAATCAAATTGGCCTCAAATGGGGATTTGAATCTCAAGTATAAACTAAAATTATTTCAAACATGTCGTCAAAAGGTGAATTAACTAGGTGCTCACAAGTTCTTATATCATGCCTCCCCATGTGTCTAGGACGAAATTTGGACGGTGTCGACTGGGTGCTATCGCCTTCTGCGTTAATAGCAGAATGAGAAGGTGCGAAATGGTTTGTATGTGATAACTTTCTGGGAATACGAAATTTGTTTTAATTTACCCAGACATTTTATCAACCTGTTTGTATAGAAACCGGCTGGAAGGAGTGTATCGAAAATAAGCTATCCACATACATTTGTGTTGTACGCATGTATTTGTGATGTTTTTTTATGCTCAGATTACAGCATGCTGGCTGTCAGCGTTCGTTTGTTTACTTGTTTGTGCGGTTGAAATTCTGCGTTTTCAAAATTTCGCGTATTGAAAAGGAAGTGAAAATTAAGGTTCTGGACACATGGCTAAGAGAGAAGGGTATTACTATGCGAAAATTGGCGAAGTGGTTTGGAATTCATCATGCCAGTGTTAAAACAATCATCATTAATAAGTTTGGGGAGCACTATTCTTTGGATGAGCTACCAGGAAGTAGCAGAAAACCCGGTTCTTCCAACCCAAAACTGGACCAGAACGTGGTATCTCCAGGGTTGATACGGTCGCGCGGTTTCCGCGGATTTCGCGATTTTCGCGGATTTAGCACGCTTTCTGCTAAGATTTTGATGCTATGGCGCGGATTTCACGCGAATTTCAAAAAACCATCATTTCACATTTGTGAATCATTTGTTCGAATAAAACATATTCTTGAAGCTTGTGAGTTTTATAAAACCCTAAAAAATTAAAGATGGGCGAACGTTTCAGCAATTGGTCGAGCTGGCCGAATAGATGAATTTTCAACTAAAATTTACTAGATGGCGGTTCTAGCAAATGATTTCTTCAGTGGACAAATTTCGAATCCATGCTCTTCGATCTCGAGTAATACAAGTTGCTCTTTTAACAGAGCTGTTACCAGGAATTACAAAAACTTTCGATATATGCACGGGTAAAACTCGATTGCCGGTACCATGATTTTTTGAATCGAAATTGCATTCTTAAAGCAAATATTGCCCGACAGGCTTGCAAAACGAAGTCCGATAAGAAAAAAAACAAAGAAGTTCTGGGATTCCATCCGTGGTGATAAGAAATTGTTCTGATAGTTTCTTGGTTCCATTATACAACATTTTCAATTGTTATTTGCGTTCTGGAGCTCCACCTGAAATATGTAAGAAATCCTAAGTGAACAAGGGTACAGTATCCAACTATCGTGGAATTGCTACTTTGTGCGCTGTATCGCAGCTGTTTGAAATTATAGTTCTAGATTTTATAACACATAGTTGCTCTGACTACATATCTGAGACTCAGCTTGGATTCATGCCAAAGCTTTCAACTACCCTGCTGCGTTCGACGAAATCAATCATCACATTTGAATCTCCAAGTTAAGTAGACTAGGATTAAACGAATCATTTTTTAATTGGCTTCGATCCTATCTAACTAGTAATCAAACGATAGTAAAAATAGGAGCCTCACAACTTCACCTTGTGCTGTTACCTCTGGAGTTCCTCAAGGAAGTCAGATTGGACCGTTCATAATTTTATTGAATATCAACGATCTACATTTTTCGATCAAGTGTATAAAACTATCGTTCGCCGAGGACTTTCATATTTCAAACTGGTTTAAATGCCACTAAATGCTCCGTCATTTCTTTTAGTAGCAAAAAGTCTGTATTCAAGTTCGACTGTAATATTCCACAAACTGTTCTCGAACGCGCATCGTCTGTTAAGGATCTGGGTGTTCTGCAAACAAAGTTAAATTTTGAAGATCACATAGTGCTTTGACATTCGACGTCGTAATTTTCCTATTTTTTCTTCAGATTCCCTATGTTGGAACTAATTATGGATATAACGAGCCCATTGTTAGCATGTGCCGCATATTTAACAAATGTTTCAGTTCTTTCGACTTCCATTTATCACGTAATGTTATCAAGAAATCGTTTCTTATGTTACTGTCTCATTAGATTTAGTTACTATAGAAGCACTAGATTTAAGGAAATTTCGCATTTGGATGATTTTAATCTATTGATGCAAAAGATGAGGAGGTTTTGTGCCTACTGCAGAACAAGTTTGGCAGAAACTAATTCCAGTGGGCTTTTTCCTGATTCAAATAAAAGAATAAAATATGAGGAGGAAAAGAAAGACATTCAGAGTGAAATCTGACAACAGAAGAAGGCGCTATTATAATTATTAAAAACAAGAATATTAAAAAGCGTAAATCAAATCATCCTGATCTACCTAAAAATTCATACCAAGAAGGAAATGTTTGCCGAGCAAGAAGTTCAACATCAAATGTTTGACTTCTTTTAAAATCACAATTGTAAGCATTTTTATTTTTACTGTAACATTTTCCGTACATCAAAGAGTATTAATTAACTTAGGACATCAAAAAAGACCGAAAATAAAAATTAAATCGTTTTCATGGGGTTTCACGAAGTGACGTGTTGTATGCGGACTTATTTATTGTGTTTATATGACAAACTTATGCAGATTTTTAGATTATATTCAAGTGGATTTTAAAGTTCTGCGGAAAGTGACACCTGCATAAAAAAAGTTGTCTAACGCTTCGCTCGAATATCGCTCGTTTTAGTTTTCGACTTCGCGCGGATTTCGCGCGTTTTGATTTGGAAATTTTTCGTAACAACCCTGTATCTCTAATCATGCAGAACAAATCAATGTCATTACGTGATTTGGCCAAAAAAGTAGGAACGAGTGTCGGAATGATCCAGCGTATCAAGAGGCGAAATCACCTGAAGACCTACAAGAAGCAGAAAATCTTGAAACAAAGTGTAGAACAGAAGAAGCGAGCAGCAACAAGGGTCCGGAAATTGTATTCGCGTCTTTTGCAGTGTCCGGATGCATGCGTTTTGATGGACGATGACTGTCGTCGTTGGGGAGGATGTGAGCGATGCGGACAGATCGATTCAAGAAATTCGGTCGAAAGGTACTGGCATGGCAAGCAATATGTTCCTGTGGTTTGAAATCAAACATTTTTTACACTACCGGAACTATAAATGCCAAAATCTATCGATCTAAGTGTCTCCAGAAGAGATTGCTGGCTTTATATATGAAGCATAGTACACTTCCACTGTTTTGGCCGGATTTAGCGTCGGCTCACTATGCCAAAACCACTCTTAATTGGCTTGCGGAAAAGGGTATACATTTCGTTGAGAAAAATATCAATCCACCAAATTGCCCTCGAACGTTACTGGGAAATCGTGAAGAGGGTCTTCAAGAAGACTGGTAAGGCAGCTGGGAACATGCAAAAGTTCAAAAAAGTTTGGGCTCAAGCGTCCAAAAAATGCGATGCAACACTTGTCCGGAACTTGATGAAGAGCGTTCGATCAAAAGCTCGAAAATTCGTGAATGAATAACCTTAATTTTATCCGGTTTTCATTATGCTCAAGTACCGTAAAGGATCAATTTTTAGTTTGAATAAAATAAATCGTTTTTTATCATAATTTGAAAGAAAAATTTGTGAATAGCTTATTTTCGATACACTCCTTGTATTGAGGCAAAAGATAAATCGTTCTACAAAAGTGGTATTGAAATGTGAGAGTGACACTGGAATGATTGTGTTGTTCTTGATGGAGATTACGTTGATAAATAAAGTTAATTTTGAACCAAAAGAAATCATATTCTCTTTGTTAGGCCCGGAACTTGTCAGCCCATGTGTTACGTATAGCATAACTCGAGATATTCGTGATCAAAAACATGATGAGTTTTGAACCATGATAAAACAAAACGTATTCACTCTCGAAACCGTCCAGGCCCTTGGGCAAAATGTGCTCAACTCACACATCGAGCCGATTACTTCGGAATCACATTCAACATGGAAATCTACCGTTCGTTTTTTTTTTTGTTTCTTTGTTTTCAATATAGCAGTGAAACGCGAAAGCATCAATGAAAGAAAAAGCCATCAGGATTCAAGATGAAATGAAGCAGATAAAAAATCACCAAAGAAAAAATAAGTTGCTGTGAATTCGATAAACGCGTGTCTCTCTGCTTCTTAGACACGGTCTGCTGATCGGCTTTGCCAATGATGCACGGTGAGCCTTCCCGTGGTGGTCAAAATTGACTGTGAAAATATAGTAACCTTTCCGTTGGAAATAAATCTCTGAATCGAAGGAATGCTTGTTATGCAAGTTTGAAAAATTGTTCATGCTCCCCACTCCGTTGCCAACGAACCCACCGTGCGCAGTGAAGATTTGACGAGACTGAAGGAAGTCAGCTAACCAGAAGCTAGAGACTGCTACCTAATATAGCAATAGCCTATAAATTTTGACGACGCGGGTGTCTTATCGTATTTTGTCCTGAAAATATAGTAACGACGTTCTGTGACTTTCAGCGCATCCGGCGAAGAAAGTCATTTCGAGGACGAAAATTGACGGTTATTGCTGTTGGGGACCGAGCAGCGAAGAATTTCATTCGATTTTGGTCCTTCGGCGCTCGAGTCCAAGTGTTCTTTTCTATTTGCTTATCGTCTGTATCCAATATCCGGCTCGATTGCCGTGTGATGGGATCTGCGATGGTTTACTAATTATTTTCCATCATCAGATATGAAATTCTTTATTTCTGTTTCCGTCGCCATGAAGATTGCGGGTTGAACCACGAATCTGAAAACGTTTCCTGTGTCTGACATTCAAATGACTTGCCATGCTTTTTCGATTATATAATCTAGCAAGCATACAGCGAGCATAATTCAAATTACCTTCATAACTTCATACACGATGCTCATTTATCGGTAAAATTAGATAATTGGAGTACTTGACATGCGGAACCTTTTCGACTTGCCAAAATCGACTGCATGCTCTAATTTAATGGTGTACTAGTGGCAGGCCACAACTGGAGCACTCGCGCACATGTGCATATCAGGGCTCCTCCGATCAGATCTCTGCAACGCTGAAATGAATTACGAACCTGGATGCCTGTCTGTCTGTCGAACTAGACGAGCTGGGTTTGTGTTTCTGAACTATAAACTGATTTACGCACTTACTGGCTTTTCTGCAAGGGAGGAAAATTTCAATTTTGATCGCATAAATCGACAATACCGAGCGAACTCCAAATGTTTCCAAACTGCAAAGTTAGAATTTATTTTCTATCCCGCGGCTATCACCGGTGCTGGTGCACATTTCCAACCGGTGCTGTGCCAAATATGCGTTTCGGTGCTACATGGCGGTAAGGATTATTGTCCGTTGTTGGTCGGTCGGTCGGTTATGAGCACTCCGATGGGGTGTGGTTTGTTTCGGTTGGTTATAATGAGCATGATTATGGAGGAAAATTTTCGATTATAAAATTACTAATTTTGTTTCCCGGTAACACAAACACCTGATTTTCTGATACTGGAAGTGTTCGATGGAAATAGAACAGAATCAATCCGAGCTTTAATTGAATTATGTTTGAATAATATTTTTGTTTTCCTTCTAATTTTATTTATGGATCGTCGTAGCCAAAAAAAACGTTTTTAATTCAATACAATCACTTTAAAATCCAACTTTTTAACCGAGTGTCATATACCATTCAAATTGGTCAGTCGAGAACGCAAAATATCTATACATGGAATCGTAAAAATGCGTAATGTCCCTTTAGCCATTCAAACAATTCTTATATTATGCATGTTTTGTTATATATGTTAGTTAACACATTTTTTCCGGTATATCAATTTCCATTTACCGATTGCGAAAATACCGGGAATAGTGGTCACAAAATCTAAGACGGAATTCACTTCATTTTCTCAAAGATGCCTAAACAAGGAGTCGGGGGAAACTTTTGTCTTGAAAGAGTTGAAAATGCTATTTACAAAATTTCAATTTTATCAAAGAGTCACAAAATATGTTCTTAGCAATAATAAGTAGTATTTGAATAATTTTTTTTATAAAAAACTAATTAACTCCAAATGACTCAAAGTGGATGTCGTTACTGTTTGTGTTAACAGGATTTACTTTAAATGTTCGAGTGGTTTTGTTGACTTTGAATTGCTCAAATCTGTATTTAAATGCATCTCCATTTTTACCTTTTTTATATATATAAAAATAGGTATAGAATTCGCTCAAACTTTAGAAAATTTTTCCGAGGCCCGGAGGGCCGAATGACATATACCAATCGATTCAGCTCGACGAACTGAGCAGATGTCCGTGTGTGTGTCTGTATGTGTGTTGTCAACTAAGAGGTCGAGATCTCAGAAATGACTGGACCGATTTTGATCAAACTAGTCGCAAATGAAAGGTCTCCCCGTCACCCTGTACGCTATTGAATGGTTTTGAGATTGGATGTTTACTTTTTGAGTTATACGAAGTTTTATGTCAAAATTTTCAGTTTTTTGACAGTATCTGTCACAATTGACCTTAAAAACAGAATATGTTTTCAGACTTAGATTCCGGACGGTAATAGCTATCCAACAAGCCATAGATTGTTAAAATCCGTCTATTTTTAACGGAGATATCGAAATTTTTGTGTAAACGACTTTTCCCCTTATTCCAGCAGTAGAAGTTTTGAGCGCTGTATGACAAATAAATGCTTGGGAGCAACGGAAAACACGATTTTTTATACTGTTACATACAATTGTTTCTAAGTACCAAAAAGACTGTGTACAGCATCCTTTTTCATGACAATTTGCCTTGGACCGATTTCAGCATGGTTCGTTTTTGGCAACATAATCGTTCGAATATGTCATATGTAAACCAGATGATATCAGCATTTTCGATTTGAAAGTAATTCCATAATTATATTGATTTAAACTACTTACAGCAATAAATGCTGGAAGAACATAACTTCCATATACCATACGACTCAGTTCGTCGAGATCAGCAAATGCGTGTGTGACAAATAATTTCACTCAATTTTCTCGGAGATGGCTAAACCGTTTTCTACAAACTCAGATTCATATGAAAAGTAGTATACTCCCAAACAAGGTTCCTGAATTACGTTTGGATCCGACTTTTGATTGCGGAACCACAGGATGATATATGAAACGAAATTAAAATAATGTTAGGGCTGAAAAGTCACCACTTGTGGCTGAACACCCAATTTAAATCTTAATAATTTAATTTTAACTCATATTCCAATAAATAGTTATTTAAAATAATGCAATTCATTTTTCTCGTAGATGGCTGAACCGATCTAAGATTCAAATGAAATCTAAGAATCATCTATGATTCAAATGAGAGGTCTTAAAATCCTATAAAATTTAATCACGTCCGATTTCTGGTATAGGGGCTGTCCATAAAAGACGTCACGCTTTTTTGGACGATTTTTGACTCCCCATCCCCCCTTTGTCACAAATTGTCACAGAAACAAAGACCCCCCACCTCCCTATGTCACATGTCACGAATTCAAAATAAATAAAATTCATCTCAATACATTCTCAATATGTATGACAAACCATACAAATATGAGGGAAAAATCGATTTATTACATGCTGTCAGTAGAATAAAAAATATCCCTAAAACTACAAAATCATCGGAATTATTTTATTAATATCAATTATATAAATTAACAAAAGTATTTGGTTAGAATTCATGAAACATTTAAATCATCTGTTTTATTCCTCCTAGGGGTACACAGATATATTATTGTTGTAGGTAAAGAATAATATTTCCTTAGTGTAGTGACTAAAACCTCATCAAAACGAGATCACTGCCGGAGAATCTTCAAGATCAGTTGATCAGTAATTTTAAATCACATCGATCAATATCGGTACTGATCTTCCGTCACACAATGGGTAGTGATTTTGAGCTAAACTGATTCTTGATTTATGTAAGTTCAATCATTGGATGATTCGATAAGCTTTGATGTTGGTGGAGGAAAATCACATATGATAAAGATAAGACATGACATGATCTACGTTTGAAATCGTTGATCTCCCGCCCTTTTTCAAATGGAGTACAATTGAATAAACTGCATCAGAATCAAATAAGAGAAATTCTTATGATATACTATTTTCAATGCTAGAAAAACAAATTACTGAAAAAATTGTCAGTGCATAACTTAAGTTAAACCGTTTGAAGGCATCTTTTTTTACTCATATTAGGCAAAATTTATAATTTCGCTAATTTACTCGCTCCTCCATGCACGTTTGCTGATCACAACAGAAATGATTTCCTGCATCACTCATTTCCGAATTTACAAGAAGAAGATTTACATCAACAAATACACGTTTTCCTATAGAATGTAAACGTTTATTGTGGAGATTTTTTCAGGAAATAGGGCAAAGCAGTAATATAATTAGGTATTTCAAAAATGCGCTCATTGAAAATATTGGACGTCACATTCCAAAAACCTCCCCCCCTTCCCCCTGTCACAAAAGGTCACGTTTTATGGAACACCCCCCCCCCCCCCCCTTGCGGCGTGACGTCTTTTATGGACAGCTCCTTAGGAGATACAGGGTGATTAGTATAAAAATGTACATTTCACATAAATTAATCAGGTTTATCGGGTTTGCTGATTTGGATAGTCGATTACGAAATAAATTTATTTCAGTTTAAGCGGTATTCAGTTTTCGATTCGGAATGTACCTCCAAATTTTAATTCGCACTACGATTTCTTAAAGATGTCTACACACTCCTCAGGTGAATTTAACTGATTTCGGCTACACCGATTTTAGAATTCCGGTTGCAGTATCGAATCGTTTCTCAAAGCTCAATCATTTTTTCAAAAAGGCCAAATCGAACTTCAAAAACAAAAATTCAAATTAAAGTATTTAAGGTCCCATACAAAATTGGTGAATTTTATCCGATTCTGGAATTACAGATCATGAGTTTTCAAAATTCATACCGATATAGAAGATGTAAATTATTTGGCGTATTAATTTAAGGCCATTCGAATCATTTTGGGTTATGCTAGTTTCTGAATACCGGCTCTGGAAGTACCATAAATAATAACGAAAACTCAAAAGTGGAACTTACTTCGACATCTCATGAAATGTTCAATCGATTGTCACACGTTAAGATTGAAATTCGATACGATTTGCAAATTCGACATTACAAAGTAATGAGTGATTAAAATCTCAATTTGCCTTTTAAAACGACGATAATTAAAATAATGTCATGAGAACTAAAACACCTAAGAATATACATGCAAATAACCACATGCGGATTGATAAAAAAGGTATCATCTCACTGCTAGGTGGATTAATCACGTTTTTTTTTTTCTATTACGGTACTGAAGTAATTCGTGTCAAAAGATGCACTTTATGGTTTTTGGTTCTATCGCAATATTGGTTTAGAAATGAAGAATAGAGAAATTTTAATTCTTCATAATAATCCCGATCAGATGCACATAAATAAAAAAAATCATAACACAAGTATATCAACAGTTGATATGTATAACAATTTGTGTTATTTTAAGATATTTAACAAATGAAAACAGTTGAAAGTTAAAACTTATGATAACAATATAATAACAAAATCAGTTATGATGTTTTATTTCCATTTTCAAGATGTAGAAAAATGGAGTTCTTCCGTTGCTTTATATCGAAATATAATGATCAGACATTTGAAAAAAACTAAAAGAAGAAACCAGATCAATTAAAAAATGATTCATTTAATGAAAAAAATCATTCAACCATTTTGGATTGAAACGATGCTCAAAGTTGGCTGTGATATAGTTTCTCTGTGTTAAATTTGCTTTCTTATTTATTACAACTATTATTATAAGTTTCTGCTTTCGGACTTCTGTAGTATCAAATTCAATAATAATTATGCTACAAACGTTTCAAAATCCGTTACGATTTTGTTCCCGCTAGAGTCTTTTTTGTCATTATTTTTTGATATTTTAACAGCTTACCAGCCAAAAATATTTCAAAATTTGTTGCAAAATATTTCACAAATAAATTACTCCAGTTGTTATAATTCTGTTATTACCATTTGATCGGGATTGGTTTACCTTCTTTCAATTTGGAAACAGTTATGTCAAGTTGATATAGATTTAAATGTGGCAACCCTGCACGCTTTACAAAATTGAACAAAGCACGCTGTGTGCTAGGCGGTGGCCTTTTCTTCTTTCATAGCAGCACGTACCGATTTTGCATCATTTCGTATGACAGCTTGAAAGTTCGGATACTCGATGAGAATGCACAGTATCTTTTAAGATCTGGATCTGGATGAGAATGCACAGTATCTTTTAAGACACTGAGAGCTTTTAATTGAATCATAATTTGTGAAAATCGTTGCTGAAATGAGTTTCGTTTTTGGGACACTTTTCGTTTTTGGGACACGTTTTTGCTGAAATGAGTTTCGTTTTTGGGACTGGGCTTGTAGGTTGAAGCCCATCCTAAAATGCAGTGTTTATCATAGTATATTACAACATATAATTCTGTTGTTTATTACATCATGTATTATTATTATTATTATTATTATTATTATTATTATTATTATTATTATTATTATTATTATTAGAAGAGCGTAACTTACATTACGACATCAACTGTTATATTGTATCATAGCATATTATTTCATATATTATCGTCTTACACTATTTTATGTTATTATATAACATGTTGTATGGTATTATACTGCATTGCATTATATCATATCATATTGTATTATATTATATTATATTTTATTATATTATATTATATTATAGGGTTTATTATGAGTAGTACTACGTACCTCTGCGCAAAATATACATTTGTTTTCCTTATAAGTTATCATTTTTAAAGTAACTTTCTACTAAATATCAAGGTCGTCACAAGGTGAGCTTGGTCCTCACTGGTTCCTGTTTCATGCCTACACGTGTATCTGTGGTGACAATTGGTCGATGGAATGCGTTGATGGCAGAATGAGAGGATGAGAAATGACATATAAATTCAAGTAATATAATATCATAGCATATCGCAACATATCATTTTATTTATTCTATTATTTATTATATAATTCATTGTACTATATTATATTGTTTTTTATTGTTATTTTCATAATTATATTTATTGTTATTATTATTAATTTGTCATCAATAATAATAACATATATTATTTTTATAGATGTAGATATTATTATTGTTATTAGAAGAGAAATATTCTACTTCCTGCAGTATTGCGAAGATAGAAGAGCATAACTGACACTCTACATTAACTGTTATTTTATATCATGTTTTGTAATATATTATATTATATTGTATGACATTGTATTATATTATAATTAATTAAAATATATTATATTATATTATGTTATATTATATTATATTATGTTATATTATATTATTTTGTAATCTATTATATCATTTTATGTTATATTAATTTCATTACACTATGTTTCATTGTATTTATCAATATAAAACATTTTGCACGGGGGCGTAAAGGGGAGGGAGCATCAGGGCATCGGACGAATTGATGACTGGACGAGGGATTGTGGATAGCCAGCCCAAGTCACTTGAAGGAAACTTGTTTCCTTCTGAAGGTTTGAAATGAGTCTGACGCGCCCTTCTCAAACAAACCATCAGGCGGGTTCAAGCATGTATAGCGATATGCTTCATCCATGCACTGGATATTATGGTTGGAAGAGCATCTTTTATTCCCGCGGAATACGAGTAAGTGACTCTACTTACGTATCCGCCCAACCCTTTTTGTTCGCTTTTCGGTAACAGCTATAGTAAGAAGGTGAATGGATGAGTCATATCGGGGCTACTGTAAGTCTACCCGCATCCACTGGCAAGTCCTTGAACTGATGGTGGCTTCACTTCACATCACATCACATACACAACGGACATTTGCTCAGTACGTCGAGCTGAGTTGAATGGTATATGACATTCAACCCTTCGAGCCTCAGTCTAAAAGTCGATTTTCACAGTGATTGTACAGTCTTTCTAAATGATTTTTCAGATTTCTCAGACGAAAATGACATAACATAGTATTCATACAAACTTAAGAACAAAATCATGCACTCAAGATCAAAGCAAACCAGTTAAATATTCAAATCGCTTTATGATACTTGCTGTCTAGCAGCAATTTCCCCCTGACATGTTTCATGTGAGACTGAAGCTATAGAAATAGTTTTTCCTATGTTTAAAGATTCGCGTGTTTCCACAGTTTCACTTTTGCGTTGCCTTCCAGCTGATAAATCGCTTGCTTCTTTAAAACCATCGTCTTCGTTATGGAAGTCCAGTAAAATCTAAGACACTATGTCTTAGAGTTTTAGCAGACAAAATAGGACACTGCTCGCTAATAATCAAAATTTCTTATATATATTTGAAACTATGTGGCTTGATACATTCAAATCGTATCTTAGAAATATTTCCAATCAAAAGTGTTCAAAACCTGACTACATTTCTACATGTGTTTACCCTTGAATTTTAAATTTGCACAGAAAACAAAGATATGATCCATATAATAAAAAAAACAGGGATATTTTAGGTGTGGTCGGGAATGTTTACAATTTTTTTCAAAGTTATTGGATATGCATTTCTTGCATTAAAAATTTTTCAACATTTTGAAACATACTCTCTCACACTTCCGATTTTGGTACCACATGGATTTTTTAAAATTAAATAAATAATGTTGACTGCGTTAGAGTGCTTCAGTTTTATATTTTTTAAATGTGGACTACCCCGATTTTTCATTTTTTCTAAAAACGTTCTACGTTTCTCTTGAAGCTCTATTAGAAGAAAACTCAAATATTGAGCTATTCCTAAATCCAAAATAGTACCATAATCGAGAATGTGAGAAAATATGTTTCAACAATTTTAAGTATGTTTTTAATTTTTTGGAAATCTTGTCAAAATCTTCAAAAAAAAAACGCAAACCTCCCTAAAAATCTCTAAAACATCCCTAATTGTTTCCAAATTTTTCGATGGAGCAATTGCTTTAAAAATCATAAAATGAAAATCAATAGAACCACCCTAGCTCCGTCAATATGACAGTTAAAGGGTTGACATTTAGAGAAAACTATCTCCGGCCCAAGCTCTTTCAAATATGGTAGACCGATACAAATCCCCTCAGGGGACAGATTTCACATGCTTGCCCAGCTATGTTTGAACAGTGGCACTTAGTCCCCATGTGCACTTCGTACACTGCACAACCGGTGAAATTGAAGGATTTAATTGCATCCCCATCTGCGTTCAATTATTTTATAAATTCTTAATTTATTAGATGAAAGCAGATCGGATGGTACCGAATATGAAATAACGAGCGATTTTGTCCACAGCACAATATGCACAAGTTTCAAGTATCTCTAGTCGCTGTGTTAATGTCTTTTCTGTGCACATAAGTTACTGCACAGATTTAAAAAAATGGACTTACTCAGCTCAGCTTTGCGATGTGTTGTAAAAACATGTATGCACACCTTCAGGAAAGGTTTCAGTGGCTTATGCTTATGGCAGTTGAAAACAAATTGCTGTCTCAGTTGCAACGTCAAAGCGGTTTAATTGATGACTATTGCATATTTACTCGACGTGCAGAGCGCTGAATTTTTCTATTGTATCAATGATATGAAAAAAGTTGAATGAAAAATATCCATCCAAAAGTATATCGTTATTTCATTGTGTTGGAAAACACAAATGAATATCCATTCCTCAATCGTTAGTTTTCATTTACAAAAAACTGTTACATTTGATTTCATATCACATAGGCAGTGCACACCCTGTAAATTTCGTTACGAGACGCCACTATGTTTCATAGTTTACATTATTGAGAATCTACTTCGTAAAAAAAGTTTTGTGTAATGAATGTGGAAAATCTTAATTTTTTTCCTTAAATAACTTCAACAAAATCGGTATTTTCGGAACGAACTCGATGATTAGATACCGGTCATCATCATGAATTATGTTCCAAAATTCATGATGGTGACTTCCGGTTAATTGAAATTTTCGGTATTAACTCATCAAATCCTGTTTCTAAAATATGCATATAGGTTTCAAGAAACATCAGTAAACCGGAGATCGCCATCTTGGATTTCGGAACGACCTGAAACATCGTCTTCCGGCATCTATTCATCAAACCCGTTCCGGAAATGTCCACTTCATGTTCGTTTTTTTATTGTTTCAAGGAATCTGGCCTTAACGAAGTCTTGAAATTTTAAGCACTCGTCACCCAGTAATTCCGGAACCGGAAGTCGGATCAGCAAAAAGTTTAGGAGTTATGTATGGGACTGTAAGATCTTTCATTGTGTATTTCGAAAATTTATCCAGCCACCTCTGAAAAAAGTTAGTGAGTTCCGTTTTGGAGCAAATGACCAATAATTCTGGTGCTTCAAGAACTAGAAACCCGGAACCAGTATAGCCGGAATCGACTTGTTTGGTCGTCTACTGACAATGACTACCGATTGGAATGGGTTTGAATCCAGTTTTGAAGATTTTCACGTTTTTGTTTTTCTCATATCGAAAGGCTATACAATCACTTTGAAAACCGACTTTTCAACCGAAACCCGGTGGGACGAATTTCATATACCATTCGATTCAGCTCGTCGTACTGAGCAAATGACTGTTTGTGTATTACATGGAATGAAAAGTCCCGGGTCTCTCACAGAAAAGACGTGGATATTTTGGTTGAGAACAAGCCTCTAGATGGCCCAATACCAAATTTCGTGACAATCTATCCACTAGTGTTTGAATAACAGCTGATCGTGTCAGACGAATTTTTGTTTTCATCAAGCTATGGAAAAAGACGAATTTCGTGTCTTGATAAAACAGCAACGGTGAAATTGAATGATTTGCACTATCCCCCGTATTCTCCAGACCTGGCCCCCAGCGATTATTATCTAATTCCAAATCTGAAAAGGTTTCTCGGGGGAAAGAAATTTTCGTCGAATGCGGAGGTCATTCCAGAAACGGAAGCCTATTTCGAAGGGCTTGACAAATCCTTTTGTTTATTTAAATGGTACCAAAATGTTGGAGGACCGATGGATCAAGTGAAGCGCTCTAGATGAAAAGTTTTCACGGTAAAAATCAACTTTTTCTTTGTTAGGCCCGGGACTTCTCATTCCATGTAGTATGTGTGTGTGTGAAAAATATCACTCAATTTTCTCGAAGAAGGCTTAGAGGCTTAGATTTAACTGAAAGGTCTCACGGTCTCACGGTCTCATTGCATTTGGATCCGACTTACGGTTCCGGAATGACTGGGTGATATGCACCAAAAAGCTGAAAATAATGTCTTTCTTTCGAAGATGGCTCAACCGATTTTCACCATCTTAGATTCAACTAAGAGGTCTTCAGATACCATAAGAATATCACGATTATTCTTGAAGTAATATAAAGCTGGCTTCAGATAGAATTGGAAAAAAGACAATTGCCTGTATTTCAGTTATTTATTATTGAATTCAAGATCTTTTTTATACAAATGTAGCGTTTTCTTCATACTATTAAGAAAAATTTCTCGGATTTTTCCTGTAACACAGCTTATTAGGCGGCGCACACCTTCTTCGTCCATCGTTTTAGCTATCTTATTCCATCAGGTCGTCATCTGATTGATGTCTTTGACAACCTTTCCCTTTGCCTTGAGTGTCCTCTTCATGATTGCCCAGTATTTCTCGATAGGGCGGAACTGGGAGCAGTTGGGTGGGTTAAGGTTTTTCGAAACAAACTGGACCCCTTTCTCTGCATACCGTTCTTGAACGACTTTGCTGTAATGAAAGATTGCCAAATCTGGTCAAAACATTACGGGATGGTCGTGGGATCGAATGAACGGCAAAATTCGTTTTTGGAGACACTCTTTTTGGTATAGTTCCGAAAACTTTCGTTTTTTTTTGCCACAGCTGCAAATGCCCTGCCAAATCATAAATTTTCTTGCAAATTTGTCGGCAAAAACAAATTTAAATTTGGCTGGAACATCCTCCCGAGCCGTTGCCAAGTGAAATTTTTAACCTGGGCTTCGTCCGAAATCAGCCTTGACATAGGTTTCATCGTCCATCAGAAGACACCCGTCTAACTTGGTCAGCACCTGGTCATATAGTTTTTGAGTACGAATTTTAATTTGTTTTATGGTCCGATTTGGCTGTTTGCTAGCTCGATACGACTTGATTCCTTCCCGGAGTCGAGTTCTCCTCACGGTACTAGAGGCAGCACCGAATTTTCTGGCCAAATCACGATCCGACAGATTAGGATTCCTCTTAATCGTATTCAAAATCTTACTACGCAGTTTCCGATCGACAGTTCCTCTCCGACTATTGGCTTGAGGCTTCCGAATCGTCGTCAATGTTTTCTTACACCATTTGATAACGCGCCATACGGTATTTCTGGGCAATTTCAGCTGTTTAGCTAGCCTAGATGCAGACCACAATGGATTTTCCAAATAACTGTGCACATTTTTTTCCCTTCTTTCGGCTTCCATGTTGATTGTTTACAAATGGTACAGTCGATTTGCGGAATGTCAAAATTCCCGACACGTGGGCGCCAAGAACGGTCAAATCCGTCCACCAGAAGCGCCACAATGTGAGCAACAGTTTGTTCCAATTCTAAATGAAGCAAGCTTTATAAGAGATAATGGATAATATGAGAAAGGTATCATTACACCACTAGGTGGATTAAAACAGGTTTTACTTCGCCGGTTAAAGTAGCACTATAATTTTTTTAACACTCGCCACTCTGTAATTTTGGAACCGGAAGTCAGATCCGGATGAAATTTAGAAATTCCGTTTGAGATCAGAAGATTTTTGGTTTGTAAAAATAAGTCAAGCTGAGAAAAGTGAGTGTGAACCGGAAACCGGTATGACGAAGTCGGTTCTTTTACCCGTTAACTAGTAAAGTCTATCGATTAGAATGAATTTGAGCCCAATGAAACTTAATTTGTACGAATCAATATGGAGCTGTGTGGAATATCTCAATTACAGTTAATTTGAAACATATATTTTCAATCAGTATTAGTCAAATTTTTATCGAAAATATTTTTCTATGTTCGGATTCTGCCACGAACGACCTTCATTATTGGTATTACATTCGATTTTCCTTTATAAAGCTCCTACTTTATATTCATCATTCGGATAGGCTCAAACACTGCACTGACTGAATGCAGTTCCACCGAATTGAAACGTTGTTATTCTAGAAAAAAAAAATTACCGATTCAACTTATCGGATGCTCGCGAATCTGCAATGGTTACAAAAGAGGAAATCAAACCGAAGTTTACCGTCGTAACCATCGTACATTTTATATAGGACTAGCAACCAAAAGAGCATCCCGGAAAAGTGTCGATGCTGTAGCGACCTCGATAGACAAGCGGAGAAGAGATAGACGGAATGGCGTAGTGGGGGGACGTGAGAAAAAAGACATCAACATCAGCTATGTCACTAGAATCACGAATGCAAACTGTGAATAAATTATGTCATAACGGTATAATGAAGAGCGAACGAGAGATGAGCAGTTCTCTTCGTCGTCTACAGGATTTTGCAACCAGGAAAGATGCAAGTACTTCTGTACAAAGTGCATCAGCACCACCGGGACCTTCCAATAATATCCAGGTGAAGTCATCAGTGAAGAGTACTGCATAAGTAATTAGAAACGTTTATAGATGCAGAAGCTCACCTTTGCTAATCTCGTTGTCCTGTAAACGTCGGTGAACGCGAAACCCCTTCCGGACCGGTTCGGCTTCGAGGCCGTCTGTTTCGATCTCCAACCAAGACGTCCGTTTGTTTTTTTCGTCTGTGCCACGGTAATTGATCTCCGAACGTGCTGAACGTGGTGATACTTGCCAGCTGGAAAGCGGTGCCGTTTAAAATACCCTCGGAAGCCGACCCCTCACTACTGGATGCATTCATCTGACCAGAAGAGCCGTATGCACTAACCAACAGCTGCAACGGTTTGGTGCCAACGTGTTTCACGAGATAACGAAGCGGGATACTCTTGTCACCGGTGTGACCGTCCGTTCCCAAGGATCCTATTTTGTCTGCCATCGTCACCTTTTGTCAGTCCCATTCTTCAGCGGAAAATGGCGGCTTGTACGTGATTGCTGGCGTTGCCTCTCCTCCCCTGGGAACCCAACGATCTGTGCTCTGGGCGGAAGCGACGATTTACCTGTGCTGTGCTGGTCTCTGTTTACTGTCTTCGGATTAAAGTGGTTGTTTAAATGGATTTGGGACTTTTGTTTTACGGCGGTGATGCAGCGTTTCGCGATGGTAGAGAGAAGTTTTTTTGTTGTTTTGCTTCTCTGGGATGTTAATACTTTATGTAGTGAATGTAAATTCCGAAACAAGCTGATAAACAAACCAAACTTGCTTCTCTCGCAAACCAATTGGTTTTACTTATTTTGACCTTTGATTGCACGACAAGTACATCTTTACCATTCATTTTGTTCAATGTCAAAAAGGAACACGTGTTAATTTGCTATGGGACACCTTTTCAGAATAAGGCTTTTGGAAGGGTAGAAAATTATTGATCTTGTTGCAATCAATGTAACAACCTTATGTTGTCTTCGAAAATATGATCCTCAATTTTTGATATACTTTGAGTAGTCAGAAGTTACCATAATTGAATCAAAACTGAAGATTTCTAGTACATTTGGAATCCGTGTGTATTGAAGTTGGGAAGCAGGTCCTTTCTCCCAAAACCATTTGGCCGCATGGGCTCTTTCCTCATAATGTACAAAAGCATAAATATAACTTAAAAATTCAGACCACAAATAAGTTATTCCGTTGCCTTTTTCATTAGGAAAAGCTATCAGAACAAATTGACTCAAGTGGTACGTTCCCCTAGTTATTTGGAGAACGTGCCACTTGAGCCAATTAGTTCTGATAGCCTTTCCTAATGAGAAAGGTAACGAAATAACTTGTCTGTGGTCATGTGGCACAAATATCACCTAAAAAGTTCAGACCACAAATAAATTATTTCGTTGCTTTTTTCAATAGAAAAAGCTATGCTATCACTTTGAAAACCTACTTAAGAACAATTACAGTTCGACGATATCATAAAATGCCTGTGACGGTGATGAATAATGTAACTCAATTTTCTCGGAGTCGACTGAGCCGGTTTTAACAAACTTAGATTCAAATGCAAGGTCTTCTGATTCCCACGTCCGGTTCCTAAATTACATGGTGTTAAGAAATAAAAATAATGTCACTCACTTTCCTCGAAGATGGGTGAACCGATTTACATCATCTAAGATTCAAATGAAATGTCTTAAGACCTCATAAAAATCCTTTATTTTAACTAGATCTGAATTCAGGTTCCGGAGACACAAGGTGATTGGTGTAAAAACATCAATTTGCATTTCTTTTTTTAAGAAGGTCAGAATAAAAACGTAGAAACACACATATAACCTGATTTAATCCACCTAATGGTTTAATTATTCCTTCGTATTGTTCATATTATTCCAATTTGATATAAACAGTAGTGTAGAGAATATGGCATGCCTAAGTTAGTAACCAAAACTTTGTAAATAGTTCGGTATGACGACATACATGAAAAATAAACATGATTTGATTCAATGCCAACTAGTCCGTTTGCCCCACCTTTTTCGTTGCGTTTGCCCCACCTTTTTCTATCACATTGATATTATTCATTATCTCCTTTATATTACAGCAAGATTCATCAAAATACCACAAATTGAAAAAGTTTAGAAAACAGTTTTCAAGATTTCTTTAGCATAACGTTACTACATTTGAATATAAGTTAGTGAAAATCGATTCAATCATATGCACAAATAAAAATGTTTTGTGAATTTACTTCAATTTTCATGAACATATTTGAGGCAGGCAATTGAATGGAAAGCTGCTTCACAGTTGTTTATGATTCAATATACTTTAAAAAATGATGAGCGTTTTTTGAAATACACGGTTTTGTTCCTTGAAAAATCAATGCACTCCAATTTCATTTTACACTGAGGTCTCTTTTTACGCGGGGGATACATAATGCGCAAAAAAAAATCGCGTAACTTCGGAAATCCGCCTAAAAAACCGCAAAACTAACGAATTTTTTTTATGGCAATGCAATGCATGTCTTGGAAATGCATGAAAATTGGAGATCTGGTGTAATCTAATTTTGTTTAAATCAAAAATTTTCCAAACGTCAGATAGTTGAATTAAAAAAAAATTCTGGATAACACCAGATCCCAACGTTTCATGCATATCTAAGACATTTGCCATCAAAAACAAAACTGTCGATTTCGGAAAATCTCAAAGTAGAATTTTTTGAAACTCGGAAATCCGCGTAAAAAAAACGTCTCGTCGAAAAATCGCATAAAAAACCGTGTAAAAAGACCTCAGTGTATATCGATCATGGATAGATATAGATTTTTGGATTAACCGATTTTTTTTTCAAAGTACTATTTATTTACATGTGTGAATTTGATTATTTTTTTCTGTGTATGAAAAAATAGATGGACTCTATTTAAAAGATTTTGACCACTATTTCCGATACTTCTGGAACCGAAAGCTGATTACCGGTATAGCAAAACTCGGTTCATTTAACCATCAACTAACCTGAACTAGAAATTGGAATAGTTTTGAGTCCAACTTAGGAGATTTTTTACGAATTTGCATGACGGTTTGAAATTTGAAAAACGTATCACCTTGTAGTTTTAGAACCGGAAGTCGGATTTGGATAAAATTTAGCAAATTTTTCATGGGACTATCCTTCTATTTGGAAATGATTTTATTAAAATTTGATATGAGTTTATTTAGTTATAGACTATAATGATCTACAAACTAGAGAAACATATTTATTTATTTATTTGCGAGCAGGGAAAAGCCCACTGGAGCTGAAATTTACAATCACTCTTCAGCAGGCATAAAACTTCCTCATCTTTTTATATCAACAGATTACAAAAATCCAACAGATATATTTCCTAATATCAAGGGCTTTATACTGAGAGTGTGAAAATTAGTGACAACAGTAATCCTTCACTACTAAGCATAACGCGTGTCTATGAATCTTTCAAAGTCATCGACAGCTCCTTCAACACTCCTTATCATCAGAGTTGAGAAAAAAAAACATTTTCGTTACGGCATGATTTACGTATTTACGTATTGATTCGCAATAAAATGAACACTAGATTGAGAGACGAAAATGCTAGATGAAGATTTCATGAAAATAATAAGTTTGGCCCATAATCACATTGATTTTGTTAATTTGACAGAATTCGCTACGCAATACGCAATTTTGCAGTGCAAAATTAGTTTTAAACAATATTCCACACCACTTAAAGATTATGTCGACAAAACACTTTCTTTTATTTCCAGTTGGTTGATGCTGATGATGATGTTCATGCTCTATTTTGATTAAACCCCCATTAAAACTCTTTTTGACATGAATTTGATTTGTAGAAGTAACAGGAGCGCAGGTTTTCGCAGTTTCAAAGACACAGTAGGCGCAACGTTTGAGTTGGCGTAGCAAAATCTTGCACTCCTGTTACTTCTGTGCATGATATTCAAGCTAAATAGGGCAAATTAATCAGTTAGCTGCATAACATAATTTGTTATTGAGCCTGGTTTTCTTATTATTATAATTATTATTAATCACAGCATATATGGTAATGTTATTTGCTAGCGACCAAATAAATTCATTGAAATTTTTTCATTCTTTCTGCCATTCTGTCTAATCAAATGACTATGATTTTTGTCGCAAAAAAAACCGCGTAGCTTCGGAAACTCGCGTAAAAATCCGCGTAACTGCAAAACTCAAGAATTTTTTGTATGCCCAATATGTTAGAAATGCTTGAAACGTGCAGATTTGGTGTAATCTTAAAAAACAAAATTAAAAAAAAAAACGACTGAAACGACAAAAATGGAATTTGAGACCGCGTAACCTCTCGGAAATCCACGTAACCTCGGAAATCCGCGTAACCCCGGAAATCCGCGTAACCTCGGAAATCCGCGTAACCTCGGAAATCCGCGTAGAATAAAAACCGCAAAATCAAGAATTTTGTTTTATACCGAACATGTTAGAAATGCATGAAATGTCCAGATCTGCTGTAATTTAAAAAAAAACATTATTAAAAAATCAACTTCAAGACTTTTGATTTGGAAATTTCGAGATTTCTGAAATCGAAAAAAAAAATTTTCGCTGATCCGTCTGTGAAAAGCTTGAAACGTCGATATTTGGTGTAATCTGAATTTTTTTCCGAGAATCAGCGTTGACTTTAAAAAATTCGAGATAACACCAAATCTCGACATTTAATGCATTTCTAAGACAAAACAAGAAAACCGGATAGAGGGACAAGTATAGCGTGATGGGTTAGTCGATGGCTTGCACGCAACCCACCTGGGTTCGATCCCCAACCTCGTACATAGGGTCAGAAGTCTTAAAAAAAAAAGTCTAAATTGGAACGCTCTCCGCCTTCTAAAAGATGGTTGCACTGATTTTCATAAATTTAGAATCAAATGAAGGCGTCACAATTTCTTAGGTGCCAAATGAAAGGTGTTACAATCTCTTAGGACCTTTTCACCGACTTCGACGCAAATAGTGCTGAAAAAACGCCAAAGTGAAGCTCACTTCGTTTTCTCATAGACTTCCCGGATTTCATAAACTGGTATCCGAACAAAAAGACTGATAGTTTCATAAAATTTTTTTGAATATTATCTGATTCCGACTTCCGGTTCTGGGTTAGTGGGTTATGAGTTTTGAAAATGTTGAATCGTAGAAAACGAGGATACCATACACTGTAAACATTCTTCGAAGTTGGGCTCAAAACTGTTCCAATTTGTTGATCGTGTTAGTGTGATAACCATACGAGTTATTTCTTGTTATACTGGTCCCATGATACCGATTCCGGTAGTACCGTAAATAATTCCAAGAGCTCCAAACCGGAACTAACTTCCATATCTTGTAAAATACTTAATCGATTTTTGCAGTCAAAGGGATGCTCTTATGGCTTTATGCAAAATTTATTATTATTTTTCTTTTTGATCCGAGTTGCAGCTTCGAAAGTACAAGGCAATGAATGATCGGAATTTTTAACCGTCACTTTAAACGATGGTGCAAAAATCTTTAAAATTCTTCTATATTCTGCTCAAAACTGTTTCAATTTATAAATTGTATTAGTTGGTGATTAAACGAATTGGATTTAATTATGCGGACATTAGTTTCAGATTCCGGAAATAGTGGTCATAACATTTGAAATGGAACTCACTGTTATGGTATTCCTGAACATTTTTAATTGATACTGTTTTGATGAATATATAAGCCGTAATATATTTAAAATAAATAATAACGTCTGCATTTTAAATAATGGACAAAAACTGCCCATTTTCCATGGGTTTATTTTCACCAGCGCTAACGAAACTACCCATGCAGCATCAATCATTGTGATCCATGAGCAGCAGACAAGATTTGACAGCTCTATCAGTCGAACTCTAACCGTGATGGTAAAAACAGTGAAACAACTCCGCTCAGAAGTGTGCGGCACTTTGTAGATTCCGGATACGCCCGTTCTACAACATCTTGACACTATTAGACAACAATCAGAGCATCAAAAGAAAGCTCGGCTCCGGACGGCTGACGACCCTGAGTGACAAGGAAGCTGAAGAGGCTACATCGGTGCGTGGAGGACAGTGCAACTGACCAAACAGTGGCCACTGCAACAGGCGAAACAGTGGCCACTGGTTTCGGAGCTGCAGGCAATGACGCAGCGGTAGCGACTGAAAAAAATGGATAATTCGATTTTCCCGGCGAATCGCGACGTGGCGGTGGTGATGGACCACGAAACCTATCTCACCCTGTATGGCAACGACTAGTAGGGCACAAAGGAAGTGAGCTCCGAGATGAAGTTCTTCCAGAAGGGGATGTCAAAGCCGCTCAACTTTCGCTCCGAACTGACCGTGACCAGGTAAATTTTTGGTATGAAATGTCTGCCGGAAGTTGCGTCGTTCATCAAGAAATACCATAAGGGCGAAGCCGCGGTGTTCTGGTCGGATCTGGCTTCGGCCCACTACTCGAAGCGATCGTTGGAGGAGATGGAGCGGCTGAATATCGACGTTCAATGTCTTCCAGTCGCGTCCCATCGAGAGAAAAAAAGAATTCGAAAACATGCCTACACACATGTTTTCGTCCGCCATGGCGAATGTTCCGTTTAACTGGTCGCTCGCAAGAGCATAGATTTTTTTGCAAGTATGCTTAAAAATAATTACCTTCCATGGTAAATATATCGAAAGCAATTATCTATCTTAGCAATTTTTTATCACCATCCGAAAAAAGTTCATTTTTTTATTGCAAATATGTTAGTACGAGAAAGGCATCATTACAGTACTAGGTTGACTAAAACAGGTTTTATAAGGATTTTTCATTTTTGGGACGCAGTCTTTAACTAAGTTTGGATCACACGCTCATTTCGTTCAAACGTTTCGAAAATTTATTACCACATCTTTCAATGATTGATTCAAAGTTGTAGGTTGAAATTTAGTTGCAGTCCTTGCAAGTATTCAATATCTCAGATTGGTTTTTTAATGCATAGGACGCTGTTTAATTAGATATCCTTAAGTAGAGCTTAGCGGTAATAGCTGAACTGGTAAGTTGAGCTAGCAGTTCAATTTTGAACTGAATAGTCGAAGACGAGATTCAGATATGAAATACTTATTGTTTTGCTAATCAATACTTCAAATTAGATGAATCAGTTTTTAAACATTACAACCTGAACAGGGTTAGTAGTTCTCATTCCAAACAATTTAATGAATAAAGAAGAATAATAAATTGGAATAAAGTTATCCCAAAATTCACATAATATTAGTATACTTGATCCTACCATTTTTTACTATTTCTAACAAACGCCTTTTGTTTTTGTTCTTCTCCGCCTTGCAGATATAGAAATGGCACCAATCACCAACAGCACAACGTTTTTCCAGAATGGCAATGCCGCCCAGTTCGAGTACATGCTCAGCCTTTACCCGCAGGTCCTGAAGCTCAAGGCGGACAACCGTGGGGCGAGCAAGAAGGCCGAAAAGCTGATACGCCTGGACGAATGGTACCAGAATACGCTGCCGAAGTTGATTCAGAAGCGCGGCAAGGACGCACATCTGCTGCACGAGGAACTGGTACAGACGATGGAGTGGAAGCAGGCCCGGGGGAAATTCTTCCCGCAGTTGACTCATCTGATCAAAATCAACACTCCGCGTGCGGTCATGATGGAAACGAAGAAGGCATTCCGCAAGCTGCCCAACCTGGAGCAAGCGTTGAATGCCTTGTCCAACTTGAAAGGTGTAGGTATTACGATGGCGTCGGCTCTGCTGGCGGCCGCCCTTCCGGAGACTGCCCCCTTCATGGCGGATGAGTGTCTGATGGCACTGCCGGATTTCGAAAGCATCGACTACACTGCCAAGGAGTATCTGAAGTTTGTAACACATATTCAGACTACGATGGATCGTTTGAACAAGGAAGTTCACGGTCCGGAAACCGCTGAGAGCAACGGCGAAAATCAACCGAAGAAATGGACGGCACACACGGTCGAATTGGCAATGTGGTCTTACGCCGTAGCATCCGATTTGCAACCGGAACTGCTGAAAGACATGCCGGATAGCAACGGGATAGTCCCGCCGTCCACTAACGGAGCTGCGGTCGAAACGGATCTCGATGAAAACTCACAGAATGGAGCTCCATCGGACGATAGCAATCTGGACAGTGAGAGTGCATCGAAGGACGCGATCATCAGCATCAATGGAAACGCGAATGCCGACAGTTTAGAGGGATCGGAAAATGGATGTTCCAACCAGGAAGACGCTATGGCTGCTGAAGCAAACGATGACACCAATGGCGATGTCATTCCGAAGGCTTTCCCAACGGACAGTCTAGACGATTGCACCAAATCCGGTGACAGCTTAGATGAACCTCCGCCAACGGCAGTGGAAGCGACTGCTGCAGCCGTGGCCTCTCTCTGCACAGGCGATGCCGAGGGCGCCGTCGACAGCGATTCGCAGAGTAGCAACAGCCAGAAACGTCCGCTGTTCTGCGATGATAATTCCGAGGAGCAACCAGAACTGAGTGCCCCCAAACTGATAAAGCTGTAGAATCAATGGTGTTCAGGTCCAGCAGCAACAGCAGCGAATGTGTGAACATTTTCCCTTTTTTCTCACCCTTCTAAGATGGTTTTCTTTTTTCCGGTATGAGCGATTGCGAGCGCGAGTTCAAAGCAAGAATTTCGTTTGATTGAGAGTGGAAGCAGCATGAGTAGTTTCTTCATTCTTCATCCACACGCATAAACACACACACGCAAACACACCAAGCCACGTATTTATGATGTCCTAGGTTTTAGCAACAAAGTTACATTCACAAAGAGTTCCCCGGAACGAAAAAAGGAAAATCGCTCGCGTTTATTTAAGCGAAGGTTAGATAAGTTTCGCAAAAGGAACAGGCAACAATTCTCCCCTCCCCCACTTTCCGGTTCGAAAGCATCTACTACACCACTTGCTGACTCTTAAATATAATGTATTGTATTCGTAATTATTTTATTTACAAACCAGCATTATCAGACTAGCGGTAGACATTGCAATGCGCAAAATTTTTTTTTTAATTTAATTGAACATAACTCTCGAAAGGAAAATAAAAACAATGAAAATCTACATGAATAAATGGAACAGCGCGCTCATGTTAGGCCTTAGTTTAATGGACGGCTGGACAGCAGCAGCACACCAACATGAAGAACACGAATAATCCACAGGAACACGTTTCGTATTGTATCCCCATCTCATACTGATTTTTTTTTATTATTTGTGTGTTTGTTTTAGCACGCAGTAGGAAAGCATGTTTCGGATGAGCAGTGAAAATCGATTCCTGCTTTTTAATTGTATTTTTGTTTGAATTGTGGAAATGATGACAAGACATGAATGCTAGTTTTTTCCCCCCTGTGTGGAAGCAATCAAAATATTCTGCATCGGGGAACGTCAAAGGTTGATTTCCGCCGCTGCATACATCAAAAAAGCCACCGAAAGGTAGAAAAGCTCGGATTTCGATAGCAATTTAATTTCTGGTTTGCTTGGCTCGAAACTTGAAAGTATCGTTATTCAGAATACAACCTGCTTCAATTAGTTAGTGAGGTTGTTCCGAACAGTGCTGGAAGAAACTGTTGATTGAAATTTTAAATTTTAAAGACTGTGTGGATGCTTGAAAGTACGTTGCCTGCTTTCCGGACAGTCCTATATGAATGTCGCGTGTATCACCCAAATGAATGTCACCTGTGACACAGTCATGAGCCGGCGCCGGCATGAATGTAGCGGCGAATGGATCACTCGTTTGTTTTCGGTGAGAATTTTATTACTGTTCATGTAAAAATGAAAATGTTGTATGAAAAGTCAAGATCTGATGTTATCTCGTCAAAGTTAAAAGTAAACAGCATTTTTTCAAAATGGCGCCACATGTCTAAGAAATGTACGAAACGTCATAATCAGGAGTTCTCTTCAGAAAAAAAAATGGAACAACTTCTACTCGGACTTAGAATTTTTCCATTGAAATGAGATTGTAGAACTAAATTCCATGAAAAGCAGTAATTTAAACCCCAGCTTCAATTAATTTCAGATGTCCAACGAAGTTGATATTTTTTCTATGTAACACCAGATTTCGATTTTTTAAAATTTTCGATTTCGGAAATTTGAGATGAATCGACATTTACCCATGTCCGATTCAAGTCAAATTTTGCAGAGACTAATTTTGAAGTGTTATTCGATATCTCATCACATATAGTCAATTTACATTGGTTGGCAAACCATTTGCACCTTAAAATGATACAGGTCTTGTAATTTTTGACGGAAAACAGTAGTCAAAAGTCTACTGTTTTCCGTCAAATGGTTTTTGAATTATTTTTTTATCAATCTTAGCTAATTTTTACTGTTTGACAACCCTATGCACCTTGACAATGCAACAGTCTAACAATTTTCAATCTTGAAGTTCTTTTCCATCCAATTATTGTTTTGACAATTTCCCAAATATTTTGACAACCCTATGCACCTTAAAAAAGGCAGAATTCTAGTGATTTTCGGTCGCAACTGAGTTTTCTTTTTCATTCAAATAAAAGAAATTTTTTCAACAGTATACTACTACTCGAATTCAGTGGTTTTCGATCAATATTGAGATCCTTTTACAATTTTATTTTTAAAAATTTGTAATTTATCATTGGTAGACAACCCTTTACACCTTGAAAATGTAGAATTCTGACAATTTACTGTCACTATCGATTTCTCCTTCCATTCAAAAGATAAATTTTTTTTCCATAAGTAATTAATTGTTATTGGTTGGTAACCCTATGTACACTCAAAATACGTAAATCATGTAATTTCCAACCACTTGACTTCCCTTTTCATCCGATACTCAACATTTTTTTCAAAGATAGTCAATGTTTTCTAGTTGACAACCCTATGCATGTTGAAAATGTTCAGATTTAGTGATTTTTGATCAATATTAACGTTCCTTATCATCAAAAATTCATCTCATCATCGGAAATCATCATTTCCGTTGGTTGTAAAAACGCTTAAATCACGCGTTTTTATTTATAACGGCCAATAAGCCATCCATCAACATTCACTTTGAGAGTAATTTCGAATGACTCGGCACTCGCTGAGAGTAAGTCATAATAGTAAACAGCATGCAATTTCTTTCGAAAGTGGAAGTTGACAGGTGGCTTATTGGTCGTTGCAAAAAAACGCGTGAAATCTAGTTGTTTTCGATCAATATTGTCGTCCTTTTCCAAACCGATTCATGTTAGAAAAATTTGTATATTTTCACTGGTTAACTAACCTATATACCTTGAAAATGTGGAATTCTACTTATTTTTCTGTCACTATTGACCTCTCTTTCCATTCAATAGATATTTAACATTTTCCGTAGGTTATTACTTATCGCTGGTTGGCAACCTTATGGACATAAGTATAAATCTTGTAATTTCCGACATATTTCTAAAAATAGTTAAGAATCCCATAGGATATAGGACATTTATGCGTAGAACGGCAGTATGCAGGTTGAAAATGTTTAGATCTAGTGTTTTTCGATCAATATTGAAATTCTTTTTCTTGCAAATCATTTTCTAAAATTTTTCAAAATTAGTGAATTGAATTCTAGTAGGATAACAGAGGTACTTTGGCCACTTCATATATTTTGGCCCACCTAATAAACTTTATGGATTTAACGGATGTTAAGTTAAGAAATTTGGAACTAACCACATTAAATTACCTCTTGCGGAAGGGGCTTTCAATGATTTTTACAAAATTTAGTGGATATTTTTACAAAGCGGACCAAAATAAAATGAATCATAAAGTGGGCCACAATACCTCTGTTACTCTATATTTCTGTCACTATTGACTTCTCCTTTCATTCATTGATCAATTAAATCTTGAAATTTTCGACCTCCGTTGACCATAGTTTTCGTTCAATAAATGTTCGATTATTTTAAATCTAGTAAATTTCGCTCCATTTTGACGTCCAACTTTGAAAAATCCAACTCATGTTTCAAACATTTTTTTTTCGAAAACTATAAATTTCCGTTGGTTGAAAACCCTATGCATCGCGAAATTGTTGAATTTACGTTTTTTCTTTGCTATTGATTTTTCATTCAATTATTATTTGAAATTTATTCAAAAGTAGTTGATTGTCGATAAATATTTTCATTCTTTCCATCCAATTCAAGTACAAAAATCTTCATAATTTGTAAATATTCTCTATGCATTTTTTTTTTCAAAAGTAGCTAATTTTCACTAGTAGACAACCCTATGCCCCTTGAAAAAGAGAAATCGTACTATTTTCGATCTCTGCTGACTATCCTTCCCATGCAATTAATCCTCCACATTTTATCAAAAATTTTCAATTTTCTTGTCAATTTTCGCAATTTGGCCACCATGTTGAAAATGCTATTAACGTATTTTCACATCCAATTTATGTTCTACTTTTTTTTAAGTATGTGAATTTACATACATTTAAATTTTTATATATTTTAATTTAATTTCCGTTGATTAACAACTCTACGTACCCTGAAAATGTTGAATTCTAGTAATTTTCTGTCACTATTTACCTCTCTTTTCATTCAATTAGTATTTGAAGTATTTATTCAAAATTAGTTGATTTTTGCAGGTGACAACCTTTTGCATATTGAAATGATCAAATCTAGTGGTTTTCGATAAATATTGACATTCTTTTCCTTCCTTTTCAAGTGCATAATTTTTCAAAATTTATGAATTTTTTCTTTGCATTTTTTTTTTTGTAAATGTAGCTAATTTTCATCAGTAGACAACCCTTTGCATTTAAAAAAAGAAATCTAATCATTTCGAACCTATGTTAACTTCCCGTTTCATTCAATCGACGCTCGAAATTTCTTCATAAGCTGACAATTCTCGCATATTGAGAATGCTTGAATCCAATGTTCAGTCGTTCAATGTTGACGTTCTTTTCCATTCAATGTTTGTTTTTTTTTTAATTTGTGAATTTTCGTTGGTTGACAACTCTATGCACCTAGAAAATGTTGAATTTTAGTAATATTCTGTCTCTATTTACCTCTTCTATCATTCAATTTATATTTGAAAGTAAACAAACAAACAAGTCTTCAAATATCCTTTTCAACTAAATCTCATGTTTGATGATTTTTAATGCGTGTATTTTTATTGGCAACTTAAAACTGTTGAATTCGGGTAATTTTTAAAATTAGTTAATTTTCTCTGGTTGGCAACCCTATGCATAAATCTAACTATTATTGACTTTCATTTTACTCAATAAATGTTAGATTTTTTTCTAAAATGGTCAATTGTTTGTAGCATTTTGTGTAATATTATTTCGAAATGTACCAGAAAATAGTTAGAGTGTAATGACGTGGCAATATCGCACAACCTTTTTTTGCGCTCCTAGTTTTGTTTCGGTAACGATGAGATTAGATTCATTTGTTAGTTTGAACTGAACACACAGGCCATGTACGATCTGACAACTTTTTGTAATTAAATAACTTCAACAATAAATATAGTCTAGAAAAAAGTCTACATGTTGCTGGTTGACAACCCCATGTCTGTGGAAAATGCTTAGTTTTTGATATATTTTGCTGTCCTTTTTCATTCAAATCATGTTTCAATATTTTTTCAAAATTTGTGAATTTTCGGTGGTGGCAACACTATGCCTATTTTGTGTTACTATAAATTTTCTCTTTTCATTCAATTAATATTAGATTTTTTTCCGAAAATAGCTGGAAAGTACTAAAGCCTAACAATTTTCCATCTCGGCTGACTTCCCTTTTTATTTAATTTATGCTCGATATTTTGTTCAAAAATAGTCCATTTTTGCTGGTTAGACAACTCTACGCATGTTAAAAATGTTTATCTAGTGGTTTTCGATGAATATTCACGTTCTTTTCAGTCCAATTCGTGTTCTAAAATTTGTAAGAAATTGTGAAATGAATAGTAACTTTTCATTAAAATAAAATCTGATATTTTTTCAAAAGTTGCAAAGTATCACTGGTTGCCAACCCAATGCACAAATCTTGGAACATTCGACCTCTATAGACATTCATTTTCATTTCTTAAATGTTCGACTATTTTTAAAAAATGGTCAATGTTTACAAGTGCTTAAATCGAGTAATTTTCGATCCAACATTGATCGTCGCTCTATTTAGTTTTTTTTTCTATTTAGATGGTTAACTTCAGCTGGTTCACTTCCATGTGGATCATAAAAATATCTAAACGTGATTTTTATCAACATTGACATCCCATATTTGCAATAATGGTATGAGATTTGACCATTTCACGGCACAGAATTTGTTTATGAAAGATTTTTACTAACAGTTAAATTCGCACCGAAAACAAAAAAAAGCCCATCCTGTTGTTGATGATCATTCGTTTGTTACGCTCATCGCCCAATTAAATTTTAAACCGAACATCACATAACCTCAAATTCGTTGAACGAACATCATTTGACTGCTAACGGTGGCTAGTTTACACGTTAATTCTAATTTGAATACGTGCTATTGGAAATGTAAACAAATCACCAGTTCATGCCAAACATGAGCGTTATTCACCATGAATTCATTTGTGATGTCATCTCGTAACAGCGAAACATTCGCCAGTACATTCATGTCGGCACCGAGTCATGACTGTCATAGGTGACATTCAACGCAACGTGAGTGTTCGCATGTACACGGCATTCAAAGAAAACATCTTCAGTTTTTGGCACCAAATGTGGAATTTCTCCTACAACTGTCACTTGAACGGATCGTTTCCAGCCCTGTTTCTGAGCAACAGCTTAATATTTTGAAATGCAAAGTTCAAAGCTTATGGGCACAAATTGCCAAATAACTAGGGAAGCGTGCCACTTGAGCCAATTAGTTCTGATTCCTGATGAATAGTAATATTTTGAAAAGCAAAGTTCAAACAAATCTAATGGGTTCATTTCGATGATATTTCCACAATGAGTGCTATCCTATAGTGTAGACAGAACAAACACCAATTTAAAATTTTTATAAACGAAACTTGAGGCTACCACCATCATATGACAATAGTTCAGCTTGGACGGTTTCATAGAGAAAATATATATACTGAAAATGCAAACACACAACTTCGAATTAGTTACGAACGTAATCTTTTCACTAAAAAATCCATCAAAATATCCCGTTTATATTAAAAAACAAGTTTTTATAACTTAACTACATTATCAAAGAACTGAGCAAAACAAAAATAAAACATTGTTGAGTAGCTTAGATTTAGTAACATTCTCGACACCGCCCCTAAATCCCCGCCAATCACTGAACCGGTTTCTTTTCGTTTGGTTTTGGGAAACCTTCTTTCTTTACGGTTTAAGCAGCAGCAAAGTTAATTCAAACTGACAGAATGTGACTTATTAGAAACTAAGGTAAATCATCCGACACGTTTTCAGCCCGACGGCAGACTGATGAATGGAGGGGTGACATTTGACACAACAGTCCGACAAAACTTCAAATGGTCGTGTAGTTTTCCCTAGCAACAAAATCCCCACAGACAATTTTAATAAAAAAAAAATCTACCGTAAATGTGGGATCGGTATATGTGACTGTTGACGACGTCTAAAATCAGCCAGATTCTGCACTCTTTGGCTAATAGAATTAAGCAACACATTTACAATGTAAGGAAAGGACAACGGCGAAATATATTTGAACGGATATATTTTTGATAATCTATTTATAACCGAATATTGAGCAGCGTTTTGTCCAGTTTCGAACGTGAAGAAAACAACAACAAATGTGTTTGCAAACCTTCCAAATGCTCCCGCGCAATCGGCAGGGCCCATACAAGTTATTTAGGATGCCTAAACTTCTACTTACCGAACCTAACACGATTGTCAAAAGTGCAAAACTAATAATAATAATATTCACCCGGCGGAGCAATCCGTTCCTACAATTTATATTTTAAACCGAGCGAGGACGTGCCGTTTTGGTAGATTAAGAAATGAGAGAATCAATACACGAAATCAGAAGACACGAAAGATACAATTTCCTAATTGTAAGATGATAATCAACAGAATCGTAAATATCTTATTATCTGAAACACAATAGGTTACGAAAACTAGCGATATATTGAATAAACAACCATCCAAAAAATAGGCAAAAATAAAAAAAACATTGTTTTTATTTCATCTGAGAAATCTTCCCTGTTCAAACAAAGGTGTGTATTTCCTAGTTAACACGTTGACTGCCACGACCATTCTCAGAATTCCGGTCTGAAAAGCCAATTGCATTTAATCATTTTATATTATTAAAGACTATATGTTTATTTATTAATAAAATTTCTGTTCATGTCGCCAACATTGATTTTTTGTTCTCTTCCCAGAAGCCATCTATCCATATTAGCACTGATATGCTACGAGTTTAAGCGTAAAAATCATAAAAGAAATATCAGTTCATTTAGTTTGTTTTTCTAAATAAAATGATTACTTTTTCGTGAAGGTTTATCTAGCGATAGCGGAGAACTGACTGTTTTCCCCAGATTGGCAGTAGAACCTTAAATAAGTCTTCTCTAGTTGGGATATTGTAAATGTAAACTAGCAAATTATGTCTAACTGAGCATGTTTGCTAACGTTGCTTACAACTTGATTTTTTCTGTTTTGGATGTACTGCTTTAGTTTGCGAAACGAGGTTCTCTCTTCGTTCTTTACCTTTATTGGATCTCCATTCCGTGAAATTTCTCCGGATGGTTGAGCGACAAAAGCACATCAAAAGATTTACTACAATAGCAGCATAAACTGGCTTACATAAGATTACAGTTTGAAGAGCTATTGAGTATGCACATAACGTCACTCAGATAGATACGGGTTTCTTATCTCCAGCGTCAGTTATGTTACCGTATGAAAGGGCACACCCTTGAGCCATTGGGCGAATTGAAGGATACTATCTGTTGCTATAGATTTTATCGCCACCCACAACAGGAATACGAGTAATGGTGTTTCACGAATCAATGAACATGAATCACGGTCTCTTCAGTACTTCTATAAGTTTTACTAGACTGCAGAGTTTGTCTCCACAGTTTCGGACTGGAATAAAATAAAATCAATTAGTGAATCATGTTGGTAGCAGAAATTTTGCTGGAAAAAAGAGATACGACACACATTACTATGATACTAGATCTGTTAGTAAAATAATATTTACAGACTTTCTAAATTACCGTGGCCAGGTTCGCTCGCTTAACTAGAGGACTTGAGACCCGCTGACTCTTTTTTTCTGGAGCTCGCCAACTTTTCTAAACTTCTCCAAAGATATTTGAAACTTTGACCTGGCATCTTTGATAACGATGATCTCATCGGATGCCTAGATCGCTGGTTCAAAGGATGTGCTGCTCCGATTTGAGGACGTACGAACAACAAATTACTTTGCATACGTTTTCAATATAGCATTTGTTTTGTATGGATGGAGAGACCGATTCGACTACAGACTAATTTTGAAAAAAAAATTGCCCTGGGCGCAACAATTTCAGGGGGGAGGCAAAGTAATCCTTGGGACCTTTTTTTTTTGTTCGCCCAAATCATCTTTCCGGAGATGGAGTTCAGCTTTGTTTTTTTTGCTCACCAAACCAACCATGGGGGAGGCAAATCTCTTATTTTGCTCCGGGCGCCAAACTTCCTCTGTACGCCACTGCCTAACACTGGTCAATCGATGCTGAGGCAGTCATTGGAAAGACGTTGTGAAATACATAATGAAGCTTTCACGGTGACAATCAGCGAATGTGCAAAGGATAGTGTCCCAGAGGTATTCATTAGTCATCTATTTTTCACACACATATGAACTAGTCACTGACACTGGATTCAAATGGAGATATTCCAAAATATTGGTTTTCTTATTCAAAAGATACATTTGAGAAAACCTGCTATTCATCACAAATTAAAACGAACAATTGTAAAAGTTCAGTCGTGCTGTTTGTTTCATTTATATTACGTCTTATTGTTCAATGTTACTCTTAAACCAAGAACAACACTCACAGATTTTTAAAAGGCAACAGTCAATAGTTTGGCAAAAGTATTTCCGGATTCGCAGTAAAAATAATGTTTTTTTTCATCTCACACAATTTTGTTTTCATACTACTTTACATACTAATTTTTAATCATAAAATTTATTTTAATTATTAATAAAATAACCACCTACTTATAACTATCCCAAACCTAATACGTTCAAATTTTGAATTATTTGTATTTCAGAGATTGAGCACCTCTCTTCAAATTTCGTGCAGTATTGTTCGAATTTTAGTTCTAGTAAATCCTGAGAGGCCATCTCATGTACTTCACTAGTCCTTGTCCAAGCAAAGCAAAGTCAAGACATTCCTTTTGTGGAATTTGGCCTATCTGTTTCAACAGACTTCGCAGCCGATTCTTAGTGTACAGAATCATTGCATGGCTAGTACTATGGATCCTACTGACACTAAGAATCCTTCCAGGTCGGGGCTCGAACATACGACAACTGGCTTGTAAGACCAGCGCCCTATGCATTGAACCACCAAGTCCTTGTCCAAGGAGGTAGATTTAGAATCATCTTTAAGATCTTACTTTGAATGCGCCGAAGCCTAAGTTTGTGTGTTCGTGCACAGCCCCGCCAAACAGGGACTGCGTATTCAATTGCGGGGTAGATGATTTGTTTATAGACAGTCATCTGATTCTTCAGGCACAGTTCAGATGTTCTACAAATCAGCGGATACAGAGACCTAATGAGTATGCTGCATTTTTTAACGATTTTGTCAACATGTGACCTGAACATCAGATGTCTGTCAAAGGTGAGTCCCAGATAGATAACTTCGTCGGACCATTGGATGACCTCATCACCGAATCGTATTCGGCATTCGTCTGTTGGAACAGGTTTTGGAGATCTTGAATGTGGAAACAAGATGACCTGAGTTTTTGCTGCATTGATCACAACCTGTCTGCAGTTTATTCTTCAGAGAATTAATGACACGACCTTTGTAAATAATGGCAGTATCATCAGCAAATTGTGACAGAACACCACCACCCGGAAGAGGTGAGATGTCTGATTTAAAAATGTTGTATAGAATGGGACCTAGGATACCTCCCTGGGGTACACCAGCAGGAATAGTAAATCTTTCTGAAAGTGCATTATTCAGAGAAACCTGGAATGCTCTATCTGTAAGATAATTTTTTATAATTTTAATAAGATGCATGGGAAAATTATACCGATGCAGTTTAAACACCAGGTCATCGTGCACAACATTATCAAATGCCTTTTCAATATCCAATATTGCCATGGCAGTCGTTTTGGACACTGATTTGTTTTGCTGGATGACGTTGTTAACCCTTGTGAGTTGGTGTATGGTGGATCTTCCTTTCCGGAACCCAAACTGTTCTTCCAGTAATATATCCTGTTCATCTGCGAAAGCAAGGATTCTTCTTTGTATTGACTTTTCAAACAGCTTGGATAGGGCAGAGAGTAAGCTGATGGGCGATAGCTCTTGGAAAAGGAAGGATCTTTCCCCGGTTTCAAAACTGAGATAACTTTAGCTAACTTCCACTTTGACGGGAAGTAACCAAGCTCCCAGTACCTGTTAAAAAGTTTAGCTAAGAAGACAAATGAGCGAATACTCAAATGTTTCAGCTCAATGTTGAATGTGTTGTCGAAACCGGGGGCCTTCATATTTTTGGATTTTTTCACAATAGCCATCAGCTCATTCGCAGTGATTCTACTTTCCTCAAGAACTAAGCTGTCTGATTGGTCAACCTCAGCTACTCTATCTGCAACGGCTCTTTTGTGTGGACTAACAATGTTGAGTCCTAAATTGTGAGAACACACGAACTGCTGGCCTAGCGCATTTGCCTTCGCTACTGGTGTGATTAAAGGTATTCCTTCAGCTGCGTCCTGGGGTGACATCAGAGAAGGAATAGGCCTCGGTTTTTTCTTAAGCACCTTCGTTAAGGACCAAAAGGGCTTTGAATGTGGAAGAATTTCTCGAAGCTTTTGTTGGAAGTTCCTGTTGTGAAGCTCAGATATCCTTTCCTGGATTATCCTAGTAAAGTTGTTATAAGAAGTCTTCCTATCTAGGATGCCAGTTCGTTGATACTGCCTCCGGTAGATATTTCGAAGTTGGATGAGTTTCTTGGTGACACTGTCAATTTGAAGAGAAAAGCAAAGTCTTGGCATTACATTCCTTTTGTGGAATTTGGCCTTTCTGTTTCAACAGACTTCGCCGATTCATATAGCGTACAGAATCATTGCATGGCTAGTACTATGGATCCTACTGACGCTAAGAATCCTTCCAGGTCGGGCTCGAACATACGACAACTGGCTTGTAAGACCAGCGTCCTATGCATTGAACCACCAACCCGGGACGAATTTTGCAATTTGAAGAGAGGAACTCAGCATATGTTGTACTGGAACCGTCCTATCACGAACGACTGTGATTGAATGCTGGAAGGAAGATAGGGCCGCATCGATTTCCATCGGGGAATCAAGTAGCAAATTGATATTAATAAGTTGGTCGGCAATTTGTTGAAATTGGGCCCAATCGGTGCGATAATAGTTCCTCCGAGGTTGAATAGGCACTGTTTCTGGTGAAGATCCCAACGTCAATATTACTGGAAAGTGGTTGGAAGAGAGCTCGTTGAAGACAACCGGAGAGCTGTCTATGGCGATGTTGCTGATAAATATATCCAAAGTGGAATGAACTCCCGATCTTGATGGTTGATCCGGAGCGAGGATGTTGTACTGTTCAGCTTCGTAATCTTCGGCAAGTACGAATCCGTCTCGATTCTGTCTTTTGTTTCTCCACAGCTCATGCCGCGCGTTCAGGTCCTCGAAGATTGGTTTGTTTGGGGCAGTACGCTGCAATGATGATGATGGGTCCCATCGTCGTTGTAATCCCAATTCCGATGCCTTCTATAATTTGCAATTTAAAGGCTTGCAGAAGCCTGTGCTGAATGGATCGTTTAATGGCAATGGCAACTCACCCTCCTCTGGTAGTTGTCCTGTCGAGCCTGTGAATTCTGTAATTGGAAATAAAAATAGAAATTTCAGGTTTAAGATGAGTTTTAGTTAAAATAGCAATATTGGCATTCTTCTCTTGAAGAAAATCAAACAATTCAGCAGTTTGGTCCTGAGTGAGCAAGCATTTCAATTTACTACAACCAACTCATTATATTGCATATTCGATGATGAATTTGCTTAAGGCCTTTATTTGATCTAACCGCGTTCTGCAGTTTCGTAGTTTTGTTGTAATTGATTCAAAAATAACGATCAGTTGTTCCGAGTCATCCTCTCATCCTCAATTCAGGAGGGATTTTGGAGGAAGAATCTTTTGGATTGCTGCGAGGAGGTGGCGGCAAATTTAAAATATTCCTCTACGGTGGGATCCGTGGGAAATTAATTTCATCCTTCTGTGGAACATTCTTGCGAGTTGTTTGTTTACGGGACGCCTGTTGTCGAATTTTTGTGAGCTCAGCACGTTTGGGACACGATTTGCTAGTAGATGGATGGTCGCCATCACAGTTCACACATTTTACTGCGAAGTCATCGATGGTAATCGTTGGTATTGTGTGATTCGACACATTTTATGCACCGACTTTTCATGTGGCAATTCCTCGCTCCATGGCCGTAGTTCAAACAGTTCGTGCACTGTGTGACATCCCGATGTACCGGCTTATACTTTTGCCATTCGATGATTATATGAAATAATGATTTTATCGTTTTCAGTTGACTCATGGTGATGGAGCCCTTCTCCAGATGAATCAAGTACAGTTGATTTCGATACTTTCGATTGTCCGTGTTGTGTCGTTTCATTTTAAACACCATCACAGGACTAAAGACTAAAGATTCCAGTCTCCGAGAGTGCCTGCTTTAGTTTGGCCTCCATCATGTCGGGTAGTCCTCGAAATACAACCTTCATAGGTTTGTTGGCGGCAATATCGTGTGTGAAGTATTCCGGTAACATCCCACTGCTTTGTAGTGGTTCAAAGCCGGAACAGTTATTTTGTAGCCTTCAGTACATAAACGGATTGTTGCCTGTAGTCCTTTGCTGATCACCAATGATCGCCAACCTATTCCTGCAAATGTGTGGTTCTACAACAATAATCTCGCAAGCAAAAATAAGGAGGATTATTAGTGTAAAAGCTGCAAAAGTGTTGACAAAATTGTTTTCATTGATCACGGTTATGGTTCCGGCCAACTGTCACAGAATGTCGAAGCATTTTTTGTAAAACGCAACATAAGATTGAAGAAATAATTGTTCCATTAAAATTTACATTCGCATTTTTTATCGCCTAATGAAAGTAGTCCTATTTTGATGCATTTATAAAGTTGTTGCTTTTGAATAATCATTTTTGGAGTTACACAAAATTTTTGCCTCGCGATTTTTTTTTTCCAAAAGTAACAGCAAAAGAATAACAGAATGTGATATCAAATGGAAAATAGATGAGCTGAAATCAAATTGAGATTTCAATGTGATGTTTCTATCATAATTAGATTTCGATTTGCTCTCGTTTTGATGTTTGACTTTGCTCGGGTAGGTACTCGAAACACTTCTTTGGTGCGCCTTCAATTCACCGTTGACCATCCCAGAATTCCAAGGAAACCCTGAAGCATTATGCACTGTGATCAAGATAAAACATAGTAATCATTAAAAAATTTCTTTCACAGTTTTACATATTTCCAAAAAAGGCGGTAACGTCGACCGTAGCGCGGTGGGCAATGTAGTACAATGTCGGCCCTCCGCAAATCAGCTTCGTTCCGATCCCGGATACCGGTGCGACGAAGTCGGATTACGTCTCGGCGGTGCGTCAGCCCACAGCCGTCCATGTCGACGGTAACCAGCACCGGGTCGATCTACTGTGGCAGTGAGTATGGTCCCGGTGATGGGGCTGCCGATGTCGGTCCCGGCAGTAGACAGTGGTACGAGCGGAGATACTCGTCGAGCAGTTATTCCAGCAGTGACGAAAGCCACGAGTCCGAGGTGCCACTCAAGGTAATTATTAAATTCTGACTCCTTTCCGTAACTTGAAACTTTCATTTCGAAGGGTATGTGAATCATTTTGTGAATGAAACTTCTTGTAAAGATTTAACATTTCAATAATCATTTCTTGTCAAGTTATTAAATCGCTACTCCCACGACGAAAGAGCCTAACTGCAAATGTCAGTTTCTGTTTGTTTACATTTTCTTTCACGGTTTACCGGATTGATTTTCAATTCGACGCCTTACTCTTCGCAAAACTCTAATGTTAAAACCACAATATACATGATTTATAGTGTTGTGAGATACATAGTGAATTTATATATTGACGTGATATACTTATAACAGAATTAAATGGTAACATTAAAAAATTTATCCTTGTAAAATCATTCTGTTCAAACACTCAAACGAAAAATTAATAAAATCACAAGCTTGCGATTTATATTGAAAACTTCCGAGAAATTGTATTAATGGTTCCGTAATAATCAAAAGAGAAAGTAAACATAAAGAGGTTCTCAATTGCAGTTAGGCCCTTTTGCCGTGGGACAATCGAAATATTACTTACACTACGAGTACGAATTTAAAAAAATTTACTGATGGAAATTTATTTTTAATCGTAAATAAAATATTTACAATTAGTATTGAAGAATCCAACCAACTCTTTAGCGATCGCTGCGCTGCCCGAGTGGCGAGCTTTGAACTAAGCGATGGTGATAATTTTCAGATTTTGCTTGAAGATTCGAACAAAATGCAGGGTTTTTTTTGTTATGAATCGAATACTAACATACACAAACGAGTGAAAATTTGGTAAAAAAATCGATCATTAATGATATTTATGCAGAAATCGTAACATGAAATACCAAATTCGAAGAAGTGAGGTTGGATACTGTTTTCATATCTGGGATATTCTTTGTTTTTGGGTTGGATTTTGGGATTAATTGATAAATTATGATCAAATGTTTTATGACTAGTTACTCATGTTTTATCATCTAAATCAAATCTGTATGTGAACTGAAAATTTCAAATTTCATTCCAGATTTTCAAGAGTATAGGACAATTTATTTATTTGTAAGGTTTTGCCATCTACATTCTTTCAAACTCAAGTAAATTTAAGAATTCGTCAAAAATCTTTCTAAATACATGGGATAAGTCAAAACAATCACCATAACGCTATCTCGTGGTGACCACGCTGATTGGATTGTTCAATAGTAATTGCAATAATATCACCATGTAATTCTGGAACCACTAGTCGGATCTAAATTAAATTCGATAGTTTCATGCCTCTTTATACGAAGGTTAAATAAAAACTTACTTCTACTTAGCATGGACACACCACATAATCATAAAAACTTTTCATTCCTTGCTATTAGATGTTTTATCGTGACGTCACAAATTAACAAGAATTCATCCGTTGACAGTTCAGCGGTACTGTTTACAAACAATCTGAAACAAAATCGAGGAATACATCTCAAACAATCATCTTCACACTTCACAACTAGTCACTTTTATTAAATACATCTCTGAAACGAACAGTATCGAATCACAAACAAGTTTCCAGACATGACAGTCACGATCTTTTTTTGGCGCACATTTACGGTCCTCCGTGAAACTGGCACAAATGGTGATAAATTGGTTGCACTGCTGAGTTCCCATCAGCACGAATGTTTTGAAACTCTATTTAAGCAATATGAACCGTGATCGGACTCATCCTTTTGTCAACAGACAAAAAAAAGTATGTTTACAAACAGTACCGCTGAATTGTCAAAATGTGTTCATCCGATTGATGTTAGCAGTGACGGTAAAAAACCTAATAATAACAAGAGGCACCACATGAATTTAAGAGGATTAACCATATATTATCTGGAGCAGTCCTGTTTTTCAATAAATTGTTTTGGAAACTTTTACTCTCGAAATCTCGAAATTTCCTTGAATTTCCTCTTATGATACAGACCCGGTTAGCTAAAATTCGAGTTCGGAAATTCGTCATTTCATCGAAATAATCCCATTGTCTACCAATCCCGAATTAGTGTAAACTTCTTTTAGGACTAAATGAGAGTATAGCTCAACATGGATTCTCTTTTACACGTCAGTTTTTTTTTTCAAGACATTCTCACTGAAGCAAATTTGAAAATGGTATTGAAATATCTAGTTGGTTAGTTTTAGTGTCTTTGAAAGAATCTTTAGTTCGCTTCCATCATGGACTGAAGTCAGCTATCCCCATGGAGCAAGACAAATGTAGGTCCATTACTTTGCGGGATTTATGAAACGTCTATTCCACGGATTAGGTTTCCGCCGTTTGAATACCCGCGTAACAACGGCAGCAGAAAAAAAAAACACAATTTATAGCGAAAATCCGAAAAGATCCTATTTATTCCCAAACACGCACGATTCCCAGAAAGCTGAGGATAACCTTTCGTCACTGTTGGTGCCCGCTGACCGTGAACTAAAAGCAAGGGGATTTTCCGTGCCGAAAGTAGTAACGGCCTATTTCACGGTTCGCCTTTCTTGCCAATGCAATCTCCGGAAGGCTTTTCCCGTGTGATTTATGCCAAGTCAATAATTTAGTATGTTGACAGCGCAGCTGTTTCGTGCCGGCCCGGTGGTGCCCAGTGTTGCCTTCTGATTTATCGTATCTGGTTAGTTGGGAGAACGTAGCGAATGTTGCGTGCCGATTACGCGATTCTGAACATACCGAATTACTCCAGAACAGATTTTCTATCTTTGACGTAGGATTTCGTTTTGCTTTACTGTACTACACTGAGTGCATTCTCCTAAATTCAACAACGCGAAATTGTTACGAAATAACACCAGATTTTTATTTTTTTGACTTAGTCAAAAATCTGCACCACAAAAGTGAAACTATATTCAGCATTTTTCTTATGCTACGTGCTCGAGAAAACGGAGGTCTAATTCACCGGAGGAATTTTTTTGATAACAGCCAATAAACTTCGCATAGTTCTTTGGGAATAAATTAATAGTTCTAGAAGGAATCGATTTATAGAATTCAGTAACAGACATCCGGCGAACGACCATAACCCATACCATAAGCCGGGTATAAATAAACGGTATAAATAAATAAATAATTGAGCCTAAGTTCAGAAACTAAATAGGATCAAAATCTTTGAGCTCAGGCAAAGTTTAGAGTGATTTGTCCCTAGTGTGAAATCAATTAACCCAATCAATCCCACGGGAAAAGGGCCTAACTGCAAATAACAGTTTCACTAAGTTCACTTTTTCCCTCGTGAATTACCTGATAGATTTTATATATGACGTTTAACTCTTCACAAAACTTTCAAACAAAAAAACCCCAATCTTGAATCAACGAAACTTTTTCGATAAATATTGGAAATTTTGAAAAAAAATTCTTTACAATTCCGTAATGATCAGAAGGGAAAGTAAACAAAAACCTCACAAGATGAACAAAATGAATTTTAGCTGTTTGCACTGTGGAACACGTTTTTAACAGGCACTTTTTCGTCAATTTTCAAGTTTTATTTTGCAGTCGCAAAACAAAACAAACACACGGCAACTGTCAAAAATGAATTTGATTCATCGACAGTTCATTTGTCTCGTCATCGTGCAAAACCTGATGAGCCAATTAGGTTTTTTACCGTCACTGCTAACCTCAATCGGATGAACACATTTTGACAGTTCAGCGGTACTGTTTGTAAACAGACTTTTTTTTGTTTCAATTATAGAGGCTTTAACATCTTAGGTCATTCGCCTCTTCGGACCTGAAAATCTTTCTGACCCTATGTGCGGGGTTGGGAATAGAACCCAGGCGGGCTGCGTGAAACTTTATTTTGTTTGCCTGTTGACAAACCACGGTCCATATCGCCTAAATAGAGTTTCAAAACATTTGTAAACGATTCGATATAGTTCGTTTCAGTGATTTATTAAATAAAAATGGCTAGATCTGGTGTGTAAAGATGTGTTCCTCGATTTTATTTAAGCTTGTACCGTTGAACTGTCAAGAATGTATTCTTGTTCATTTGTGACGTCAACATAAAAAATCTTATTGTCAACATCCCACTTAGAAAAATAATTAGATTTGTTATCGTGACATCACAAATGAACAAGAATTCATCCTTGACAGTTCAGCAGTACTGTTTACAAATAAGCTTAAACAAAGTCGAGGAACACATCTCAAACAGTCATCTTTATACTTCACAACTAGCCACTTTTATTTTATTAATCTCTGAAACAAACCGTATCGAATCGTTAACAAATATTAACTCTTTTTAGGCGATATAGACCGTGAACGGTCTCATCCGTTTGTCAACAGACAAACAAAAAAAAAGTCTGTTCATAAACAGTACTGCTGAACTGTGAAAATGTGTTCATCCGATTGAGGTTAGCAGTGACGGTAAAAAACCTAATGGCATTTGACTTATGACCAGGGTTGTCACATTTATATCTGTATTTCGATAGTCCCACGACAAAAGGGCCTAATTGCAAATGAGAGCCTCTCTTTGTTTACTTTCTCTATTGATTATTACGGAGCCATTATTGCAAATTCTCTAAGGTTTCCAATATAAATCGAAAGCTTGTAGTTTTACCTTGAAAGTTTTGCGAAGAGTAAAGCGTCAAATATAAAATCAGTTCGGTAAATCGCGAAAGAAAAAGTAAACAAAGAGAAACTGTCATTTGCAGTTAGGCCCTTTTGTCGTGGGACGGTCGATTTGTCAAGAGAAAAATCTGTACATCTGTATCGGGAGATCAAAAATCAGCATTGAAAATCTGTGTATGAAAATTCAAAGAAACCAAAACTTTTCTTCGTCTGGATTTTATGAGTTTGTAGTTGAAAATACGTTGCTAGTGAATTTTGCGTTCAATTGTTGAAAATCATTCAAAATCCAATCTGGAAATGGCAAATTGTTCTGTTAATTTTCACTATCGTTTATTGGGTGGGTTTATTAGTGGTTCCCAAACTTTTTTGGTCGAATGCCTACCAAGTAGAAAAAAATTATTTAATTTCTTCGACAATCAATATTTTTGTAGGTAACTCGAGATTAAAATATAAAATAGATAGAAATGATACAAAAAATAATTTGCTTTCTAATCCCAATGCGGTAAAAATTAATTTAGTTATCGTTCAAACATTGGGTAAGCAAAACAACAACAAAACCTTGCTCAACCGAAAAAATAGAGTGAGGTCAACTGGTAAAGGAATAAAGTTGTGGGGTGCGAAATTGGATCGCTGGGGATCAACTAAAATGTGAACTTAACCGACTGTGCACAGTCAAATCAAATACCAAATTCTTTTCCAGTGGAAAATCTTCTGAGTTGTGTATCATAACATCCACAGTAGCTCAGTTGGAAGAACGACTTCCCCGGTTTAAAGAAGTTTGCGGACGGAATTATAACTGTTTATTACATTTGTTAGTATTTGGTTCTATGATTGTTAGAAAAACTTGCAAGTCCTCTCATTAAGGATCTGGATTCTGCTCCTGAACACTGGATTAGAATACTGAACTATGCTTTATCCGAATATGGATTTTGAACTTGAAGCAGAATTCAGCACTTATATTCGAAACATGCATCTGGATTCAAGACCTGGAGTTAGATTGTGAATGTGAACTCATGAAAGAGACCTTAACCTAGATTCTGGACCTGGATTCTGAGCAAGAATTCTGTTTTTTGAACTTCTGACAGTTTCTGAAACTAAGCTTTGAACCTATTTTGCACTTGGACTGTGAACCTGGATTGGATTCTGGATCTGAGTTCTCTAGAGTTCCTCAATTCTAAACTTGAACCAAAATTATTGACAGAGATTCTTAACCTAGACCAGGATTCTGAGCCAGGACCCTGGATTTGGATATCCGACAAGGTTTCTGAATACTGAATCTGGACATGGTTCTTGAACGAAAATTCTGACAGAGATTCTGAACCTGAGGCAGAAATCTACACTTGGATACTGAGCATCGATTGGGATCCTAGACCTGAACATGATTTCTTGGCTTGTACTCTTGATGAAGGTTTTGGGTCTAGATCTGGAGCTGGATTCGAATTTCAAACAAGATTTTTACTCAAAAAATTTGACAGAGATACTGGGAATGAACCAACATCGTGAACCTGGAACTTGATCCTGATTTTGGATTCTGAAGTTGGATTCAGAAACATAACTCTGGACTTTGATTGTGAGTCCAAATTTTGAAGCATGATTAAGGACCTGGTTTCTGGATTTGAGTTCTGGACCTGCATTCCGACCTTGGATCTTGATTCAGTATTCTGGACCTGAGCCAGAATTCTTTATTAGGATTCTAAATCTGGACCTGAATTCTATACATGCAGTCAGAGTTGCGAATTGTCAGTCATGCCAAATGGCCTTGACAGACTGACTAAAATCATCGACAACTGTAATCGGTGCGGTCAAAGTATCTGTCAAATGGAATACTCGATAGTTCTATGACCAAGTAGAAGTATACTCAGTCAAAGACAGATGACTTTATTGTTTTCTCTCCCATTCTCCTATTCCCTGTTGAAATAAAAATTTCCATGAGAGTACTAACATAAACAAAAATTGATAAAGTCATCGGACTTCGGAGTTCATTGGTGTAAATGAATCTAATTCAATGTTTATGCTGCTTGATTAATATTTAGTCACATAGTAATCAAACAGTAACAGGAGAAATGAAGATAATATCAATCGGCAATCAATGAACGTCCTGGTGAGTGTCATATCAAGAGAATTTAATACCGTTTTCGTTTTAGAACCTACACGCAGGTGACTCTGACTCTGAGTAAAACGAACACGTGGTACAACAACTCATATAAAAAAGAAAAAAATAAACAAATTCGCATGAATGCGTCTTGCGACCCGAGAAAATTTTCAGAGCGAAACTACGCGATTTGAGTCCGATCTAGAGCGACCCCAGGTTGCTAAAACAATCTCATCAAAAGTTATTTTGGCGACTCTGGGTCAGCTCTCGGGCTGCTCTGATCAATAAACGAAAACGATATAAGTTATGACAGATCGGCTCTCAGACATTCAATATATGATGATTGGTACACGGAAAATAAAAACTACCTATTATTTGAGTTCTTTTTACTTAATTTTGAGTTCTTTTGAATCTTTTCTTCCGTTCGCTCCTTCCATTTTTGTCAAAATACAAAGAGCAAAACCACCCAACAGCGAGAGTTTCGTTCAATAAGCCAAAATTAAGTAAACCGTACCAACTTGAAATTGAGTCAATACGACTCAACTGTAGAGTAAATATAACTTACCATTGAGTAGATATAACTAATCTTTAAGTATTTTTTTCCACGTGCCTTACGGAAACTACCTAGAGCCACTTTACCAAAAAATAGGTTATTGAACGGAACCCCCAAATTGGGTGGAATGTACTTAAAATTAGGTTGTTTTGCTGTTCCGTGTAGAGTCTGGTTGGCAGCAGTCCAGTGACATAAACTTTCCAATCTTCGTCGTTCATAGTTGCTAGTTGATGGTGACATTTAGCAGCTCTGCAATCTGAATGCCAGGCCAGGATTCCGTACTATAATTGGAACTCAAAACCTGGACCTGAAATGAGTAACCTGACCTAACCTCTGAACATGAATTTGTGATCTGAGTGCAGAATCTGAATTTTAACCTAAAATCGGGACTACAATTGTAGACCGAAATTCTGGTTTTATGGATATGAATTCTGAAACTGGACTCAGATTCTGGACTAAAATTCTGGATTCTGGAATTCAATTTTCAACCTAGACTTGGACTTTGATCCTGGGTTTAAATTCTGACCCCGGGTCAGCCCCTGACAGAATTTTAGAACCTGAAACTAGATACTGAATGTTGACTCTTCATCTGAATTCTGGACTTAGTTCAAGGCCTGCATTGTAAACTTGGATTATAGACCTGAACTCTTGACAGGAATACATAGGTTTTCGTGTGTTTTGGACATGAGTTCTAATAACAGGCCTAGATTCTGGGTCTGATTTTCTGACAGAAATTTTGGATCTGAGCCTAAATTCTGAACCAGGAAGCAGGGTTCTGAATCTGAATTCCGAACATCTGAATCTGAGTTCAGGATTCCGAACAAAATTTTGGACTCGAATTCTGAAGATTATTCTGACCATCTGGATGTTGAACTTGGACCTGAATTTCAGTATTTTGTATGAATAGAATTTGGAATATAGACATGATATGAATATCTAATGAAACATTAAACTATTTACACTCAATCTTATTTGACCAATTCTTGGTCGTAACAGCACTTAGATTCTTCTTACTTGCGTTTTCTTTCTCACAAATCTCACAAGAAATGAATGATGCACTAATCACATTATTTTTGCAACTGATAGAGTGGAATGGAATTGTTTTCCGCAATGATATATTACCCACATGTCTTTATAAACACAGAAAACAGATATACAGGCTCACATATGAACTGTGTGTAAAATTTGTTCAATCTGCATGGCGAACACTTGCAGATGTCACCACGATCGACACCAGGTGCCACCACGATTTGGGTGCCGCTTTCACATGAGACACAATTTTTGGTGCAACATTCACTTCACTCTAGATTTTTGTTTTGCTGTTGGTTAAAATGACAAGTTTATTTTTGTTTTATTCCGATCGAATTCTGCGACATGGAAATAAAATTGTCTTTAACACTTAGGGAAATCGTGTGATAACAGTTCGGCTGAAAAGTTCGTATCGTTTAATAGAAACACACATTTTTTTGCCAAAATTCGTTTTTATTATTCAACATAATTGCCATCAGAGGCGATACAGCGATTATAGCGATCTTCCAACTTTTCGATACCATTTTTGTAGTACGATTTGTCCTTTGCCGCAAAATAGGCCTCAGTTTCAGCGATTACCTCTTCATTGCTTCTAAATTTTTTACCTGCGAGCATTCTCTTGAGGTCTGAGAACAGGAAAAAGTCACTGGGGGCCAATCCTGGAGAATACGGTGGATGAGGGAGCAATTCGAAGCCCAATTCGTTCAATTTCAGCATGGTTTTCAATCATCAATTCGTTGTTGTTTTTGATCGATTGTGAGCTCACGCGGCACCCATTTTGCACAAAGCTTTCTCATATCCAAATATTCGTGAATAATATGTCCAACACGTTCCTTTGATATCTTTAGGGTGTCAGCTATCTCGATCAACTTCACTTTACGGTCATTGAAAATCATTTTGTGGATTGTTTTCACGTTTTCATCGGTAACAGCCTCTTTTGGACGTGCACTGCGTTCATCGTCTTCGGTGCTCATATGACCAGTACGAAATTTTGCAAACCACTTACGAATTGTTGCTTCGCCCGGTGCAGAGTCTGGATAACACTCATCAAGCCATTTTTTGGTATCGGCGGCACTTTTTTTCATCAAAAAGTAGTGTTTCATCAACACACGAAATTCCTTTTTTTCCATTTTTTTTCGCAATAACAAAAGTAGCTTCACTCAAAATGCAATATCTCACAAACTAATAATCAGACAGCTGTCAAATTTATACACGTATCTTTTGAAGGTTGGTACTAACTGAAAATGGTATGGATTTAATTCTAGTGGCACCCTCTCATAGAAACGATACGAACTTTTCAGCCGATCTGTTAAGTGTAAAAATTTCTCTGGTGAAATGTTTTGAAAGATCGCGGCGAACAGTCGAGTAGGTGGCAGTAGTGTTTCCAACGTGTAGCAAATTTGAAATTTACTCAGGATTTTGAAAAAATTTGTTCGAGCCTGTATATATGTTATGTGTGATATAAACTTGTCATGAATACATTTTACTATTTGCGACTCATTGCCCACCTGTTAACAATTTTGAGCTTACTACCCACTGAAAATGAGCTAATGCCCATTAGTGGGCCGTAGCGATCAGTTTGAGAATCACTGTTCTACACAGAAAGAAAAGATGAAACTTACACGACATGTAAACCAATCGTACTGTTAAACAGACAGATTAAACAGTTGAAACGAAAATATGATTTGAAACCATGATTGATGTGAAATTACATTGAAATGCATTTACTTTTTCATCAAACAAGGCTGTATATTTACAAATCGCTTAGTTTTGTAATGTAACATTTCATTCAATTACCTGCTCCAAATATGTGCATGAAAATAAATAAAAATTCACAAAATATTTTTATCTGTGTAGATAGTAACATTAGATGGAAGAGAAAACTTTTCTTTCCGTATACTGTTATGACGAACTCTAAGCCGTCACTGAATGTTTCGGAACACTTCTTCAAAGTGGATGTTGACAGGTTGCTTATTGGCCGTGAAATATGTTAGTTGTTTATCATTAAGAATTTTAGATTTTTTATGCCACACAAAAGAATTATTTGTTACGCCTAACAGCATTACAAACATGGCAACTCTGCCGCTACCCTCGCATCCAAATCCAGAGGAGAGTTTTCAATGTTTTTTTTTCGTCTCTCTCTTTCTCTTTAAGATAAGGACAGAAAACAATCGTCTCTGTTCCAGTGGGTTTTGCAACGATCTCGCGCGCGAACCAGTACATAAAAAAATGCGACGAAGAGGTTGACCGACCTCGGGGAGGTGTAGCAAACCGGAACAGCATTCCCTTGCCTAATCAGTATTCTGAAATCAATTTATCTTAGCTTAATTGCATTTCACTAGCACATCGTTGTTTAGAAATCCGGGGAGATGTAGGTTGAAATACTAGAAAAGCAAAGATTGTACTGAATTTATCGAGCGCTATTCTATGTTAAACAAACACCAGTAATCAATTTACTTGGCAAATAGAATGATGAGTTTGACAGAGCTTATAAATATGCAATCACTATAGTAGTGTGTGAATACGACATTCCGTGAAAAAGCTCAACTTTATAACGATAGTTTCCGGTCATTTATAGCGGCTAGTTTCCATTGGACACTGGTTGGCATGTGCACAGATACTACGCAAATACAAGTTTTCAAAGTCTAGAACATATCCTATTTCCTCGATGGCGGTGATTTCCCCCCAAACGTTGCTCTTGTCGCTATGCAAAAAATAAAGTTCCTATCTCCATAAATCCAATAGAAAAATAGATAGAATTCTGTTGGTCGGAGTCTGAGGGATTTCTCTACAAGCATTTATCGATGGAGAGTCCTTAGTCGTCTTTTTCTTCTGCATGAATTGAAAAACTTTTATCACCCGCAACCAACTATGGGTTATCAAGTTTGCTTCTCAATTTACGAGCACCCCGTACTACAGCTTCCTGTCGGGGTGAAAGAAGGGGAAATGGAGGAAATAGTTATAACGGTGCAATTTTTTTACTAAGGTTACCGGCCCTTCATTCGACCAAGCTCTTCTATTTATCCAATTGGTCTGAACTTATTCTTTTGAATCGAAATCGATTATCTCATTTCAAAACATTACATGGAATGAAAGATAAAAATATGCTATTCTGTTCGGTTTTGCCTATGCTCTCCACCGATGATTTCACATGGGTGTAATAAAATCACGAGTGGGGATAGAAAGAAGCCGGCTTTCTAAGAAACTACTTCGAAGCAAAGATATTGAAATCGATAGGATCGCAATCTTCCGATCCATTGTTGGTCGAGTTATCGATAGATTCGCTCTGTGCCCTATCTAATATATTGACAATAGGTACAGACGCCCTATTTCAGCACAGGATCTTTGTTATGCCGTATCTTGTATCTAGTTTATAGGTCATATACCTAGAGTACGGCGCGACCACTGACTGGCGGCTGACGACGGCAATGGTGACGATGGCAAAAAAATTGAAGGAGACGAACAATTTCCGTAAACAAGTTTTCCCATGTGATTTGATATTGAGGAAAGTTTGTGCGGTATGAATTGGATAGTTCGTGAGCCCCAATAGGAACTAGCCTGTAGACTGTCCACAGTAAAATGATGTTGTTTGGGGGAAAAACTTTCGTCTGATAATAGTAGTGCGTAAATTTTATTTTCTTTTCGCAAGTTTATTACAAAGCGTAGAATCAATTTTCATCATTTTCTCAATGTTACCATCCATCAGTTTGGGTTGCCTTACAAGAATCAATCAATTGGTGATGTTATTTCCTTGAAACGAGTATACTACCTTGATCAAAAAGTACAAGATTATTTATCATTTTTTATATTCAGTTTTCGGTTTGGCCATCCGAGCCATCTGCGATTTTTCTATAATCTCATCTCGGGTGCTGAAACGCGTTCCACGAAGCGATTTCTTGAGTCGACTGAATAGAAAAAAAAAGTCACAGGGAGCCAAATCAGGTGCAATAATACTCCTAATAGTCAATTTGCGGTCTATGGTCATCCATTCTTTGATTTTGTTGATGTTTTCGTCGGTTTTCGATGTCGATTGTCTACCGCTTCTCTCATCATCGTTCACAGACCCACGGCCACTTCTGAAACGTTCGTGCCACTAATAAACGTCTGTTTTCTTCAGAGTATCGTTGCCGAAACACTCTTCTAACATTTGCAACGTCGTCGCACCATAGAACCCTTTTTTAACGCAAAATTTAATGCAACTTAATTTCCATTTTTAAAATTGTACAAAATCGAGGGCACGTACAATCGCAGATGTACTCAATACAGCGCAACTTTTACAAATGTCTAGGCTGAAAATGTTCAAGTGAAAATTTGATAGAATATCAATGACAGATGTGGCAACCAAGCATGGCTTTTATCGTATCAAAGAACGCTCACTGGCAACTCTTCACACAATTGAATCAGTGACATCAAAGAGAGACGGATATTATCGCAACAACAAAAACCCGGAATGGTTCATTTAACATAGAATAGACACCAGTGCGAGAGCGAATTTCTCTCGATGACATTTCTGGGAATCAAAGGTTAGCACACTGCTGTGGGGATTCTCTCTGAAGTAACAAACGGTCGCTTATTCTCGTTTCGCGATCCGATTCTATACAGGCAGTTGATAATTGCGATAAAATCATTTTACTATTACCGCTTATTCAAACTATGTGCATATAACCTTTGTATAAGTTGTGTCTATGAAAATGTCTGTGAATGCTCCACAAAGGGTTTTGAAATATTGCAACCTAGTATGAGAATCATCAAGTTGAATCATCGATTCGACTTTCTGCAATAATTGTCAACTTGCGATTCTCTCTTGGGAAATTCCACACAGCAACGACCATTATCAGACAGTAAATTTTTCTGAAGGGCGTGAAATACTCAGAGTATGAAGTGGAACGAAGAAATGTAGCAAATTTCTCTCACGGTTCATGCATTGAATAGATAGCAATATAGCAGCTTCTGTCAAATTTTCGCAATCACCAACACTGGTGGCAACCTAAACAAATCTAATCGGGTTACTGAGAGCGCCACACGGTGATGATTCCGGGAACTTTTTTATCAAGGTAGCAATGCTTAGTTCTTGTCATACCTAACAGTCTAAATTTGTGATATCTAGTTTTATATTAAAAGTACTCCAAATAAAAAAAAATATTTTGAGTCAATGAAAATGACTTTACCTAGCTGTGGTCGATAGAACTCAGCTGTTGAGTAAAGGAACACGCTGAATTTGAAAGTATTGAACAAGTTTCGCATGAACTTTCTCACTGCTTAAGCAAACACGTGAATAGTTTTTGCTTCATTTTACTTTTGCACTGTGAGCAGTTCTGCTGCGGGATGTTCGCAGCGTTCGCGAGTTTCTCTTCAAACACGATCATCGTCGTTTGTACTTGTGGTGCTCCAATGATGATGGTTTCACATGGATTCTCCGATTCTAAACAATACTTTACATTTTTGGAACGTAAATCGTATGCAAAACTATATTTATATTTATATAATGACTTTTTCTAGGCCAAGGCTCAAGCTTACAAATGACTTGAATCGGCGCCCTAATAAATGGAATACAAACGTAATCATCCGTAACTAAATAGTCGTAGGACTCCAAAACCACAAACGGTCCTTTTCAGGATCCCAAAAGTAACATAAAGAACTTATTCAGAAAACTTATTTAGACTGCCGCACTACAGTCCCTAGCCATATTATTATACTAAAGCTGAAAAATGAATATTTCTCTGTTTGTTTCTTGTTGTTACTTCCAACGATGAAAAAGTGGTTTTAAAATCGCAGTGCACAATGCCACCGATTTAAACGATTATCAACGTATTTGGAAAAGAAAAAAAAGACGGATGGGTAATGTCAGAGAAATAGCTGGATAACGTTAATACGAATGACATGGTTTTCCACATTTTGGAATATTTCTTAAGTTGTAACGAATTCTATACCCATTTATTATCAAAATGGTATAATTTGGAAACAAATCAAATTAGAAATTCGAAGTTTATAAGAATATATAAAAAAACATTTTATTAGATTCATAATAACTTATCGGACCATAAAGTTGTAGTGTACTATTATGAATGGCCATTGTGAATTTTTACTACTCGTATTGTTTATGGGAACTACTGAGTATTAAAGATTTCTTAACAAATTCCAAAGATGTATAGGTCGACCACAATAAGTATCACGTTCAGCATTCACATCTCTCGCTTATGCACCGAATGAGCAGTACACAGCTCATACCAAAAATATTAATGAGTAACAAAAAATGAACAATGAACATTTAAGGCGAGAAAATCAATAATAAAAGCAAAATATTCTTAAAATTTTAATTAAGAATACTACTTTAATTATACCAATTCACAAATCCGGAAACGTGCATAATGTAATGAATTACCGGGGAATTTCTATTCTGAACTGTCTTCCAAAAGTTTTTGAAAGCATGCTGTTGAACATTCTCTACCCTGCAGTAAAACACATAATATCTTTGGATCAACACGGTTTCGTCAGAAACCGCTCTACTACAACAAACCTGATGAGCTATGTGTCTTCGCTTATTAGCAAACTTGAAAAACGTCAGCAGATCGATGCAGTATATGTGGACTTTTCAAAGGCTTTCGACTGTGTTCCACATCAACATGCAGTAGAGAAACTGAAAAGAATTGGCTTCCCCGATTGGTTAACCAACTGGATCTTTTCATACCTTTCAAATCGTAGTGCATCTGTAAGGCTTGGTTCTTCGTGTTCAGTAAGCTTCAACATTACATCTGGAGTTCCTCAAGGAAGTCATCTCGGGCCTCTACTGTTTGTACTTTTCATCAACGACCTCTGTGACAGACTTACATCGTGTAAAGTCGTATATGCGGATGATTTAAAGGTTTATCGCATCATAACAACTCTGGTGGACTGTTGTGCTCTGCAGATGGATATCGAGAGAATTCTAACATGGTGCCATCAAAACGGTATGAGAGTGAATATTGAAAAATCTAACATCATTACTTTTGCACGAGTACGATCACCAATTGTGTTCGAATATACTATGAACGCTGTCCCTATAACAAGAGTAACATCGGTCAAAGATCTTGGTATTATTCTCGACAGTAAACTTCGATTCACAGAACACTACTCAACCATGACAGCAAAGGCATATGCAGTATTAGGGCTCATCAAACGCAATACTCGCGACTTTACGGATATCTATTGTCTGAAGTCACTGTACATCTCTCTGGTTCGTAGCATTCTCGAATATGGAGTTACTGTGTGGTCACCGTACCACGCTATCCACATAGATCGTATCGAACGAGTACAAAAGAGCTTCATCAGATTTGCCCTTCGGCAACTTCCTTGGCAAAATCGTTCACAACTTCCTCCCTATGATCATCGCTGCGCTCTCATCAATCTTCCCACTCTACGAAATAGGCGAATATACTTGCAGCGACTGTTTATATTCGATTTGATATCGCACAACATGGACTGCCCTGTGCTGTTGGCCGAATTAGATATCAACGTTCCTGGTAGATCACTGAGGAGAACTGAATTTTTCCGACCTGTGGCTCATCGAACGCAGTATGGACAAAACAATCCAATAGATGTTTGCTGTCGACATTTCAATAGCGTTTACAACCACTTTGATTTTAATATTAGTAAGGACACTTTCAAAAGACGAATAGGAGTAGAGTTAATTTAGAATTAGATTTAGTCTGTGCGATATATATTTTTTAATCGAAGACGATAAACAATAAACATAAACATAAACAAAAATTGATTTTCTCGCCTTAAATGTTCATTCTTTGTTACTCATCAATATTTTTGGCATGACCTGTGTACTGCTCATTTGATGCATAAGCGAGAGATGTGAATGCTGAATGTGATACTTATTGTGGCTAAATTGATCGTCTTTAACAACATGCACAAAAATGCTCCCTCTTATGAGTAAATTAAAAATACTCATGGTTTATAACGATTAAGATCTATTATTGTACAGGGTAAATTTTTAAAAGACGTCCAATATTAAAGTAAGTCGTATTCACGACAAAAATCGCCGTTTTTGGCGGGTCAGGGTTATTTTGCCAAAAGCCATTTCGCCGGAAGCCATTTCGCCGAAAGCCATTTCGCCGAATGACATTTCGCCGAATTGGTCACTTCACCGAATGACATTTCGCCGAAAGCCATTTCGCCGAAAGGGTCATTTCGCCGAATCCTGAAATTGTCTTAAAATCGTAATTAGAATTGATTAAAAATAAAGACAAATGAAAGATGATAGCGTTGACGCCCGTTTTGTTGACCTACAATTGTACTTCTTGAATAAGGATTGATTCATGAACCTCAGAATAAGCCGCTTCCGCCGACTCAGTTAGTTATACAGGAGAAATAACATACAGGAGACATGACCCTTTCGACGAAATTACCCTTTCGGCAAAATGACCCTTTCGACGAAATGACCCTTTCGGCGAAATGACTCTTTCGGCGAAATTACCCTTTCGGCGAAACGACCCTTTCGGCGGAACGACTCTTTTAGTGGTACGACTTTCGGCGAAATGACCTATTCGGCGAAACTACTTTCGGCAAAATGGCATTTGGCGAAACGACTTTCGGCGAAGTGGCTTTCGGCGAAATGACCCGCTCCCGTTCTTGACTGGTCGTGAGATTCTACAGGGTCCGTCATCTAACATTTTTTTGATGCGGAACACATTTTTATTTTCTATATAGGGGTGCAATTCAAAAACTCAAGGAAAAATACACGTAGCAATGTGGTAAGGTTTTAAACACTTACAGCTCAGTATAAGGAGTGTATCGAAAAGTAGTTAGCAACATTGATTATTGAATAAAAAAGCGAAAAAAAACATATTTTGACATCAGTTTTCGATATATTGTAGAAAAAATACATTTTTATGCATTTCACTGATTATATTAAAGAAAATCCTAGTTTCTGTGAAACGCTCGCACTTTGGACTTGACATTCTTCAATAAATTCTGCACAGTTACTTTTGTGACTTTCCTGGTGGCAGCTGTCCAATTTTTTTTAACTCCTGCATGTTTTGGGACACTGTACCTTCCTTCCGAAAGTGCTGCTTGACAATTGTCCACTACCTTCCTTTCAATTGGTCGAAGATCCGGCAGTTCGGTGGGTTCATGTCCTTTTCCACGAATTGTACATTATTTTTTGACAACCACTGTAGAACGGAGTTGGCGTAGTGGGCTGAAGCCAAATCGTGCCAGAAGAGAGGAGCCTTATGCTTTCTGTACAGTGGCAGCATTCTCTTCTTCAAACATTCTTCCTCGTACACCTTGGCGATAATTGTGCCCTTTGTGAAGAAAATCGACAACCGCTAACCACAGGTACAAATTGCTTGCCAGACCAACACCTTCTGTCCAAACTTTTCCATCGCCACCGTGGTGTCAGCGCCGTCCAGGTCCTGGTACACCGATTTCGTATAATATTGCGGTCCGGGCAGCGCTCGAGAGTCTTCCTTGGCGTAGGTTTCGTCGTCGATCAGGATGCATCCGTCTTTATTCTGTAGAATCCGGTTATACAGTTTTCGCGCTCTTGTTCTGGCCTGAACTTGCTGTACCAGGGACTTTTTCGGCACCTTCTGTTTCTTGTACGTTTTTAGGGAGTTCAGAACTTTGATCCGTTGAATAAACCCGATGCTGGTGTTGAACTGCTTGGCCAAATCCCGCGTCGACGCTGATGTGTTTTTCCTGATGTACTCAACCACTTTTAAGTCCCGGCCGGGTTGGCTGGGACCCGTTTTCCTACCGGATCGGGGCAAATCCTTCATGGAAACGATTTTACCGAACATCTCGATAATATTTTTGACATTGGTGTGGTGCACTTTCACCCGTTTTGCAATTTCGTTGTACGTGACACCACTTTCTGAGCACCAAGTGTGCAGAATTTTCTTTCGCGTTTCCGGATCAATTCGACTCATCATCGAAATGATGAACCGTACCGAAACCAATCGATTGCCATAGACATTCTTCTTCATTGTTTTGGTTTCTGCAGAATGATGCTGGCCACATTTTCATGACGTCATAGCAGGAGGCTGGTGCTGACAAACGGGGGGAACCAACTAGTAAAAACAAGTTTACATAACACAAGGGGTGTACCGATAGTAAATAGTTCGCGCAGTTCAATATAGGTGGAGTTGGTGTCCCACGAAAATTTATTTTTAGAGGAATTTACTCATAGTGTCATGTCTGTTAGTCTGTGCTATAGATATCGCCACTGCGCATAATAGCCTGTTCAAAAAAGCCACTCGGCCAACCTGCCCCGGTCTTCCCTAAAGTAATGTAAGACGTATGTATTCCACATGAAGTATTCTTTCGAAAAGTTGTACACGGAATCAAATACTTAATCAGTCATCATTTTCAATCGATATACTGAGCTTATTCAAGTTAAACTAACCTTTAATCCGTCGTTTCTATTCGTTTCTCCTCATACCAAATCAACCATCAGCGGTTGCTCCAGCAAACGGTGCCGGCCGGTGCAGGTGATGATCGGGACCGAGTCCGAAACCACCTAACCAATCTGAGTGTTTCAACCGATGCCATCAGCTTGGACGGGCTACTGGATTGTGTCAGCAGCGGGAGCTTCTCCAGCCCGCCCTCGCCGAAGGGAACCAAACCACATCCGGGTAAGTGTTAGTGTGTGTGTGACGTAGCTGTAGATGATGACGATGTGGGATGAATTACTAGATTGAACCCTGTGAGTTTGTCATGGAAGATCGAAGGAATAGTTTTGTCAATCGAATAACCGCAATCGAAAAATTCGTTCTATTTTTGGGTAACAAGAAATGCCTTGCTTTGTGTTTAGAATAATTGAAATAAGCGATACAGTTTATTAGAAATTATGTTGTTATGCTATAATAAGCTAGTTGGATCTAAAACTCATACCCACTGAATAAATCAATTGGTGTAATTACTAATACAACCTCAATCTTCCAGGATCCAACATCTACCAAAATGACCCTCGTCAGCAGCAGGCGGAACAGCGGAACGAGGACCGCAAGCTTACCTCCAGTTTCGATTCACTGGAAAAATTGAACCTAGCTCTGGAAACGCTGAAAATAACCGACACATTTCACGCCGAGAAACAGGCAGTTAATCAGTGCTATGAAAATTTCCTTGACGACAAGGAAGCTGACGAACGGCAGACGGAAGCCGACCTGCAGAAACAGCAAAAGCTAAGCGATTGGTACTACATCAAAACCCGTCCCAAGCACAAAATGAACAAAGCTCCCGATAGTCCGTGCGTGGAACGTCGGAAGCGTCGGATTATTATGACAAAAGACCACCAAGCTCCATCGCCGGCTAGCGCTGCAGCACCCAATGCGGTGGAACGGCTAGTACCGCCGGCCGCTTCCACCACATCCAGTGGTACCGCACGGCAAGGCCAAGTTCTGCTGACAAAAGTTTTAATTGCCAGTAAATATTCCGCCGAATTGAGTCGAGAAGCGATTTTAGCTGGGCACAATGAAAATGATTTCAGCTACACACGGCAACCGCCCGGCACAAAGTTGCCAAACAACGATAAATTGTCATCCCCGGTTTTGGATGGTAGAATTTCCCGTGGCATCGGTTGCGGAAACAGCGGCAACCACGAGCTTCCTCCCCTAAAACCCACCGCGACCCGATTCGGTGTTTGTCAGAGGCCATGCTCACCGCCTACCGCAATGGTAATAAACGACAGAGAACTGTCACCCCCGGCCATGAACAAATGTTTTAACATTATAAAGCGCACTGCGCGACCCGGGCAGCAACGATCCTGGGACCTAGACAACAACAGACAGACGAAGAATGCTGTTGCATTATCGGTTGGTGACAGTCGACCGCTCGATGTCACCAGTTCCAATAGCGGTTTCGAGCCGAATCCGGATTCAATGGTTCACAGTCGATCGGATCGATTTTCCCCTTACTGCCAGCGCAAGCAAATGCAGCCTCACCTCCACGGGGTATCGGCAGTTAAATCAAAACAGAATATTTATGAAAATTTTCCACCGAATCCAACCCATTCACCACTTCTGGTGTCACGAATTGAAATGGGTCAGCAACGGGTTGGTGGCGTCACCGATGTTAATCTTTGCCATGCTGTCGACAATTTTCCCGACAGTCTCAAGCAGTCGAACTTTCCGCAACCGTACGGTGTCGAGGACGCGGAAGTGTTTCAACTGAAGAACGCCGTAAACCGGCCACTTCCCAGAATACCGGGATCTCCGCTAGCGCCCATGGCAACCGCTCCGGTAGCCGCACCGGCAGCGTCAATGGCAACCATCGAGTATGACGAGGACAATACTCACAGCAAAAGTTCTCTGACGAGGGTAAGTCGACATTCTGCATTCTTCTTAATGTTTGTTCAATTAAAACAGAACCATTTTCTTAAACCTTCGAACTTAGAATATGCATCCGTACGCAATCGGATTTATTTCCATATCCGAACAAAGAACTCGTAATTATCGTACACTTGATGATAATGATGATGATGATTGATACCGGATAATACCTGCTCATTAGATTGAGCGAGCATGGGCTTTTGATCTGGCATGTTGTGGCTTTGTAAAACAGGTCCGACTTTCTTGACCGTATTTCTTCGGGAGGATAATGCCTAATCCTTTTTATGTGGAAAATTATAGTGGGTATTATACCGTCCTACTTGCAAGCCGTACTTGATGTTGGCGTGCCTGCGCTACCGACAAACCGGTTGGGTTTGTTTGCAAATGATTCTGGATGCCTTTGTATGGTTTACCGAAATATATTCAAACGGACCTTTAACGGAGTGACGGTGGTAGAGAATGGTTTTTGGTTTATTCAACTTTTGTTGTTTGAGATGAGCCCGATGTAAAGTAAGTTGTTGATGTTAGCTGGTGACCGGAAAGGGTATAGCAGTGTGGTAAGCCGAAATGATTACACTTCCTACAAATGACCGTTCTCTGAATCCCCATTTATTTACTGAGATAGACAAGCGCCGGTCGACATGCCCCGATGATGTGCTAGGAACTCGTTAGGCCTAATGGATTTCGACACTAGTAAAATGTGAAACTCAGAAGATTGTTTAAATTCTACTACGGTATAATGAGTTAGCATGTTTTTTTTTGTTGTTTTAGATCTTAAGCTTGATTCGTGTGAATGCTGACCCCAATATTGTAGAGCTTGTTTTGTGACACTTTTTTCCCAAAGAGCAATTGACTTTTTGATGTGTGAAACTTTGGTGTGACACGCTTTTACAGGATCTGGTTCTTCATTTTTTAATTGAAAACATGGGCTAAAACTAATAGTTTTTACGTTGTGTGAAATATGTGTATTTTTGGAATGGGTTTCATTAGTAGATGCGAGAAAACTATGTTTGAGGTGGTTTCGAATTCAAGATGACAATTTTCGATTTTTGTATATTCCTTACATTATGGTTATTTTCATTAAGATGACCGTGGATTGAAGCCAGGGTAAATAAATTTAAAAGTAGTGGCGAGGCAATACTTTTTTATATCGTAATAATATTTGTAAGCAGAGAGGAATGATATAATGATATTAGTGTGCAGAAAGGAATACAGTTGCAAAAACAAAATGTAGACATTGAAACTATTCAAATCACTTATCAGAACAGTGTTGATTTATCTCACCTCCATGCTCATTCTGGAGTTAACAATTTGCAATCGTTATGCGACCAAAAGAATATAATAATTGAAGATACTTTACTGTTTGCCTTTACTATATGAGGAAACATTGTCTAGTTGCTAGATATTTATAATTTAGAAAATGTACCAGTACAATCTTTTATGAAGATGTTCTCCATGCATTCTGATAGCGTTTTTTCGTTTCTATAGTTTTGGAGAGATATCGCTTTATTGAAGCTCTTTAATGCTATATCGATTGTATCGCTTTGTGATGCTGATACGAAGAAGTAGGGTAAGGGTTCCCTATTTTATCTCATTTATAAGGATGTTACTTTAAAAACCTGATTTATTTACTAAAATCACTACGATTTTTTCATATTTTTGCTTAATTCGCCTTGCTCCACATAGGGAATTGATTCACATTCATTGGAAATTAGAACAATATTTAAAAAATCAGCTAAAAACACTTCTGATATGTTGTAACTGTGCTCCTAATTTTATCCCATAAATTAGCAATGGCGACAGCAATCAAAACCAAAATATTGCACTATTACACTCTCGGGTTCAAAATGTTAGAATTTTCCATAAAAAGGGCCTAATGCCAACTATGAGACAACACACGATATTTTTAGAAACAGTTTGGAATCATTCCGACGTTTAACATTTTTAGGATCGTTATCGTTACCTTTCGTTTTAGGTTTGAAATTTTACTGTGCAGTTAATTTGGAGAACTTGAAAAAAAAAAAGAAGAAGAACTATTTAGCAGCGCTTGTATTGTGAATCCTCAAACGAACGAAGCAACAAAAAACATCTGAAGCATAGGTCTCAGCAAGCGGCTATATTCATGAACTAATGAACGAACGAAGCAGCTCTCCTTGCTTGGGTTGCGCCAGAGATGCCATTTATACAGATTTATCTGTATTGTATAGATTTTTGCGTTCGCATACTGATTTAAATCAGATTACAGATTTCATACAGATTTTCTAAATTTAATATAGATTTGTAAAGGTTCATAACAAGTGGGAAGTAAAAAGTTAGACTTTTCTTTCTGAGTATCTGTTAGTATTTGATTGCAGTACTTCTTTAAAAGTTTGTTAATCATCGGATAAATCACATGTTAAAATGGAAATCTTTTGTACAAATATTTGATGATGAACACTGATAAACATTTATATTAAAATTTTAAACCAATTTGAACTGATTCATTTTATTAGTGAAAACAGATAGAGTACAGGGTCCGGCACTCGAAGTGTAACCAATTAAAAAGGCCATAAATTCAGTTTGGAAAATTACTTTTACTTAATTCAAAGTACAAAATGTGTAAAAATAATACAAAATTCAGAATCAATTCACTTTTGCTCGATATGACCACCTTTTGCCTTGACTATGGCCTTGAGACGGTCAAAAAACGAATCGCAAGCTGCCCGATTGTGACTTGCAGGTGTATTTTGGCCCACTCGCGAACAATAACTTTTTTCAGCGCCTCGAGACTGGTGTATCTTTTAGTTCGGACTTGGCTCTCCAAAATGGCCCAAAGAGAATAATCCATTGGATTCGCATCTGGTGAATTCGAGAGCCATTGTGTGGACGTGATGAAGTTCGGAACGTTGTTTTTCAGCCATTCTTGGTTCACTCGAGCTTTGTGAGACGGTGCCGAGTCCTGCTGAAACGTCCATGGTCTGCCACCGAAATGTTTGTCTGCCCACGGCTTCAAAGCAACCTCCAGAATACTTTCCCGATAATATGTCGCATTTACCTTGACGCAAGGCTCGAAGGTCTGAAGTTGGTTACACTTCGAGTGCCGGGCCCTGTAGATACATATTTTCCAAGGAAGGCTTTTATCGTATCAAAGAATGCTCACTCGCAACTCTTCCACGATTAAATCAGTGCCATCAAAGAGAACCGGAAATCATCGCAACAACAAAAAAAACCGGCATGGTACATTTAACATAGAATAGACACTAGTGCGAGAGCGAATTTCTCTCGGTGAACCGTCTGAGAATCAACGGCTAGCACGCTGCTGTGGGGATTCTCTCTGAAGCAACAAACGGTCGCTTATTCTCGTTTCGCGATCCGATTCTGTATGGGCAGTGGATAATTGCGATAGAATCATTTTACTATTGCCGCTTATTCTAACTATGTGCTTATAACCTTTGTATAATTTGTGTCTATGAAAATGTAGGTGAATGCTCCACACAAGGGTTTTTAAATATTGCAAACTAGTATGAGAATCATCAAGTCGAATCATCAATTCGATTTTCTGCGATAATTGTCAACTTGCGATTCTCTCTCGGTAAATTCCACACAGCGGCGATCATTATCAGACTGAAATTTTTTTCAAGGGCCATGAAATACTCAGAGTATGAAGTGGAGCGAAGAAATGTAGAAAAATTCTCTCGAGGTTAATGCATTGAGAGACTCGAATTCTTGTAGCATCTTCTACCGGATTGAAAATGTTGTATACAATATAGATAAAAATCGAGCAGCTTCTGTCAAATTTTCAGCAATCACCAACACTGATATTTTCCATGAAAATATCTGTCATCTCTGTGCACAGTCGACGAAACTCACACACCCCTCTTAGAAAAAAACGTTCAACATGGGCCAACATGGGACCTTCGTTTGATATGAGGAGTTGGAGCCCCGTTGGACTAGTTTTACTGGAGAATTTCTGAAGTTTTTTCCGCTTATATTTTTTAAACTAACACTACATACATGCACAATACTTCTACTTCACGTAGAATAAAAACGTAGAATAACAACACCCAATTTTCACACTATTTGTGCAAGAGAAAAAAACAACAACAAACCGTTCCAGCAAACTGAACGAATATTTCGTGCAATATGTCGTTCAACGAGCGCTCAACGACCAACAAAATAGAACCGCCTACTGAGAGGGACTTAACAGTGTTATGGTGACGTATAGCGGAGAGAAACCAGTGCTACCAGATTTGCCGCAATGGTTATTTCGTTAATATTTAACACGCTCTTTCTGGTAATATTCGAAGCCGAAACAGTTTTATTGGAATATAAATAACAATATAATTGAACTAATTTCACGGATACCAAAAAATACTTATTGATGATAATAAGAATGATATAAGAAGAAAAACAATTTTTTTTGTAACGTTATGAGAAAACTTGGCAACTTTGCGAGACCAAATGAGATGAAAACAAAGCGCAATCAAGTGAACTAAGTAAAAAACTTTTATTTCATATTCTTGAAGACTTTGATTGCTTATCGGGTAATTTTTGAAGTTTTCAATCGTTAATTAAACAAGTGACAAGTGAACATTACTAATTATGAAGTCATCCAGCATTCAATAGTAGTGGAATTATGGGAAATAATGATCATATTTTGAGACGAATCGATTAGTAGATATTCAGAAACATGACGAGCTGTAAATCTTGAGAAGAAAATGTGTCCTAAATTGAAAAATGAGTTTGTTTGAAATGAAAAAACGATCACCGAAGTATTTAAAACCATTTCTTCCAATGGAAAAGTGTGAAAATAGCTTAAATAATAATTTTAAAACATTCTAGAGTTTGGTTCAGGTACGTCGCAAGATATTATTCATGTTCAAAGTAATGAGGTGAAGGGATGAGATGGAAATAGGAGCTCAGAAGAAATAGGGAGCCGTTACCCTATATTTAAATAAAAAATACTTCTGAAATATACAAACCAATAAATTCTACACTTTCAATTTCGTCGACAAACTCATCGTGTTCGGGTAGATAGGTAACCTCACCCATATAACAGTCAAGTGGCACTTCTGGTTGCACGAGAGGGCTTGATGACAAATCGGATATTTGCTTTGAAAGGATTTATCAGGCAATTTTTAAGCTATATATTCGTATATTGACGAGCATATTTTAGATTGATACCAAATTATTGGATGCATTATAGTTTCTAAATTCCGTGGTCTTGTTTTGAACAGGCACTTCAACTGCTTGAACTAATGAGTCCCGCACATACTCACTCTCCGAAACACACTCTATCAACGTATTCCATCTATTTTTCTCTTGATTTTCGCTTCCATGGTCACCTTATAACACTTACAAAGTGTATATTTATGATGCAAGAAAACGTTGTAGTATGTCGTTTCGAGACCTCTCACAATATGCGTATTATCGGAATGGGTGTGATGAGTAGATGCAGGAAATTTCAATGAACCAGAAGTCACCACCATGAAATTTGGAACTACCTCGAACATTCTTACCAGGCATCTAGTCAACAAATCCAACCCGAAAATATCCATTTGGAAGAGTTTTCAAAAAATATCAATCAACCGGAAGTCGCCATCTTGAATTTCAGAACCACTTCAAACAACGTTTTATGATTGGGATTTTCCAAATTTATTACACTAAACCTATTTGCGAACCCCCGTTTAGTTCGTGAATGGAAGTTTTGGTGTAGTCATTTTCTGGTCTATTTCCGACTTGGGTACTGATAATAGATCAAACTGAGTTCAAGGAGTTTTACATTTCCTAACAAGGTGCACAAGTGTAAACAGATGCTTTGCTGTCAACAGATTGCGCATAAAATCCATCAAAGCACAGATAACAGATATACAGGCTCGGACAAGTTTTTTTTTAAAATCCCGTTTAAATTTCAAATTTGCTATACGTTGAAAACCTACTCGACTATTGGCCGCGATCTTTCAAAATATTACGTTCCGGAACGCCAACAAAATCTTCCTTCCGTTATAGATACATTCCAACTACAACAATTTAAACATTCATCACACAATTTCCCTAAGTGTGATGCAATTTTATTTCCTTGTCGTATAAATCACACGAGAATTCGATCGGAATAAAACATGTAAAACTTGCCATTTTAACCAACAGCAAAACAAAATCTAGCGTGAAGTGAATGTAGCACCCAAAATATTGGGCCGTATGAATAAAACGTAGCATGCTTGAATCTCGGTAGTAAATGCTACATGTGGATCACGTTCCTGTCAAAAGCAGAGACTTTACTACACAACAACGTTCGAACATGTAGTATTTACTACAATTTTTCGGTAGGTAGCTCCAGAGGTTGCTACTCGTGTGTTTGCTGATAAAGTGAAGTAGAAAATTAAAACCAAACCAAACGTGTTTTACTCTGTGGACTATGTTTTTGAGAAGATACTACAAACAAGAGACTTTACTACATTTTATTCATACGGCCCATTGGGCCTTATGAATAAAATGTAGCATGCTTGAATTTCGGTAGTAAATGCTACATGTGGATAACGTTCCTGTCAAAAGCAAAGACTTTACTACACAACAACGTTCGAACATGTAGTATTTACTACAATTTTTCGGTAGGTAGCTCCAGAGGTTGCTACTCGTGTGTTTGCTGATGAAGTGAAGTAGAAAAATTAAAACCAAATCAAACATGTTTTACTCTGTGGACTATGTTTTTGAGAAGATACTACAAACAACATACTTTACTACATTTTATTCATACGGCCCATTGTCTCATATGAAAGCGGCACCCAAATCGTGGTGGCACTCTGTGTCGATCGAGGTGACATCTGCAAGTGTTTGTCATGCAGATTGAGCAAATTTTACGCACAGCTCATATGTGACCTGTATATATGTTTTCTGTGATCAAAGTATATTTGGAAACCTAAAGTATTATTTTGTTCGCTTGACCCCTTACTTCAAAACGTAATTGATGTTTAGGCTGTCGACCATCTCGCGGATTATTTTAAGTTTAAGTTAAAATATGACAGTCGAACAGTTATTCTGTCGTTGTTGAAAAATAACCTTACTCGAAAGTATAGTTATTTTTGACAGTTCGATAGTTTTTTCTGACACTTTTAAAATTGTAGATACCGATCTTTAGTAAAAATTTCTTCTGTGTAATTCTTTTAATACTTTCAGTCAAATAAAATGACCCAATATAAAGTTTCAATACATTGTCAAACGACGTAAGATGTTCCATAAGTTCTTCTTACGTTCTGTGGATTGCAATTATTATATCACTTGATATCATTTTTTAGTGCAAGATAAACCCAAATAAACATCAGTCAAACTTTGAAACAGGCCACAGTTTTAGTAAAGTTTTACCACCCAACAAAAAATAACTGTTCGAATGTCAAATTAAAGTTAAAATAACTCCCGAGATGGTATGCGACCTTATTTAAATTCTAGCTATAAAAACACTTGTATTTAGTGTTTCGAATTTCGAGTCAATTTGACTTTCCAAAGCGATCTCTACGCTCGACTAGTCAACTTCAAGTTCCATCGTACTACTTTCGGACTCCATGAACCTATAACAGCATGGGTCCAAGCATTTTCCAAATTTGAGCATCTATTCGAATTTGGTAACACGATCCAGAGAATGTCGATCGGCAACAAATATGAATCGGATAGAAAACCGTACTTCACGAATATTTACGAAGAAAAGACAAAGGTTTCCTTCGATTAAACCTAAATCTCCTCGGAAGAAACCTAGCTCACCAAAACCCTATAAATTACACCCGCCACTGCCGCAAACAGTAAGCAAGAACAAATAACAGCCACACCAGACCTAATCCGCAGTCCGTATTTAACATCCCCTTCGGGTGTCCCTACGCTAGTTTCCAATATTACAAAAACGGATGTAACACTGGGGGATGGGCAGTGCAGGACAGGCAAGCTACGGGAAACACACGACAGTCGCCGAAATCACTGGAAATATCAATGAGCTTTAGCCTCACGGGAAGCGAACGGGCGGGGTTTCTGTGAAACAGTGAGAGATAGGTCAGCAAACCCCAAAAACCATCTGGTTCTGATATTCGGGGTTATATGTGTCGTCGCCCGGAAGGTCATCGTCGCCGTTGCCATTGCCGTTGCCTTCGCCGTCGGTCGTTCTCCGTCGTTGTCGTAATGTTTCAGCTTGTGGATTGTGCTAGGGACACCGGACCACAACGTACAGAGCATCAAACTGGATATTTTACTGTTATTTCACACCGAAAATATGTTCCCGCGTTCGCCCGAAAACGAGTGTATGACATTTTTTCCTCCGTCCGCGCCGTAGCTACTCTTTGTTTTGACACTTCTTCGGTGCCGTTTTCCGGGGACAGGACTTGGATATTTAATAACATCACGTTTGCTCACTTTATTTAGCTAGCTGGGAAACTCACTGAGTGACACAGTCAGTGAAGGGATTAAATTAAATTTGTTCAGAAGATGTAGGATCCGTAGTCTCCATGTCGGGGAGTTAAATGAGTCGCAAAGAGTGATAAGCACCGTTTAAAACATTCATATGTACAATACATAGTACCGTAAACTAATTTAGAACCATTATCGCGAACGACGAGAAGGTTCAGCGGGCATAATTACCATTAAAATTTCAGCATGTTCATTACGGAATGAGAGGAGCAGCTATTATCTAGAAATTAATGTTGTTCCTATGCCAACTAGAGTGAGTTCTAGACTTTCGGATTTTCGATTGAAAATCTCCCATTTCGGCAGGTGGTTTCAAACCGTAGAAATGAACACATGAGTCCGAAATTATGTCGGAACTTTAAAAACATAATAAGCAGCACCAGAAAATCACAAAAGCGTGTTTCGTTTCCTTCCCTCATGCAAAATCTACCGGAGCCACCAACGCAAATGAGTCTCATTTTCGTTTTTTCGGTCGGTATCACAAAACCAAAAACTCCACAGAACCACAGCTGCTCGTTCAACTTAAAAGTTGAAAAGAGAAACGATGCTCGCCTAGGCGTTGTTTTAAATCGAAGAAGGCACCACCGGGACCGTTTATAGGGTCGTATACCAATGAATTTTATGTGACTTCTCGACAACCGATCGTCCGAACTTCTTTGTCAGGTTGGTAGTCGGGATACGGCCCGAGGCCAACGCAAGGATGCAATAACATGAGTTTGCTTTTGATTCGTCGACTCTCGACTGGGACTGTACAAATTGAAACGAAATCTCTTCAGTATTTTATCTGTGTGTCCGTTCCGGGTGGGTGCGTCACGAACATAATTTTGTGGCCCTGGTGGTCGTTGAAAATTCAAACTTTTTATTCCAGCTCTGGGTAGAGTAGTGCCTTTACAAATCAGCCTCCATAAACAGTCGCAGGTGGTTCCGGTGTAGGGTCAGGGGTTCAACTAAAAAGTGTGCATTTGTTGTTTATCAATGATCACGTAATGAAAATTTATGTGATTAGAGACTTCATTTTTTAATGCCTTCAAATGCGTGAAGTGTTTACGTAACTTAAACGAATCATAAAAAAATCGCATTTATGATTCGAGCTACCTTCTTTCTATCTCATAAAGAAAGGCCTTTGAAATCACAAAAAAATCGGCTTTCGAACAGTAACTTTAATTTAAATAATGTCAAACTCCAGTTTTTGATTGTTGACAACGCTTTCAATGGTTGTTGGGTAACAATAATAATTTACGCTTACCAAGCACATAAAGATTGTTTCCTCAAATTTCGGCAAAACTTTGTATTACAGCGTAGTAACTTGTGAAGGAGCTGATTTGATATCCAACTTCATACACTTGCTCGTGAAATCAATAAATTTAATATTATCTTGTTTTGAGGCATCTATATTGAAATTCTCCACAACTATCATCGGCGTATTTTTACCAGAACATTAAAATTGGGCTAGTACAAAGACGTGTTCTACATCAATACTTTCATTTTTGCATTGCGTGAGAACGTTGCTCGTCGCAATTGAATGTGTTAGTGACGGAACAAACTTTTTTCAACTGCCATGTTGATGAATCTGATGCTTTTGGTAGAAAATGGAGTACATTCAATTAATTCTTAATGATGATCTGTGATGGGACTGAAAAGTTGCTTGAATTGTCACGACCAACGACAGCGCTCCCATGACGACTTTCACTGACAGGCTTTTGGTGTATGCCCGTTGCGACTGCGACTTCTTCGGCACAATTCTGCTGTTCGGCGCTTGCTTCATTCCAAAAGCGTGAGGTCTTCTATGTTGCTCAGAAAATGATGGGATGAATGTGGAATGTTAATCTTTTATACCGACGTAGTTGTATAGCATAACATAAATAATTATTATTATACTGCTTATATTTTGATCTCTTCCTCAGAAAGCGTTCTGATTTTCTGATGCTGACATAGGACAAATCAGACAGGTTTTTCAATAATGCTCTATTGAAACACTTCAATGTTGTTGCAATACAAATTCAAGTTGAATAATTTCGAATCTATTGGTAGTTAGATTATATAAATCCTTTCAATTTTATATAAATCAATACAGTGTTGTGTAGGGGACGAGACTTATAACGTTGCCATTTAAAATGCAATGTTTAAAGACATTCATAACTCCATTTATACCTTATGATCAAAAAAGAACCGGAATTTTCATTTTAAAATTCCCGCGCTTGTCCAATCGGTAAACTTTTATTTTCTCGACGTTGGCAACACTTTTATACACATTCTGTCAAATTTTGACGCATATCGTACGATTAGTTTTTGTTTGGCGTCTATACAAAGAAGTTGAAAAATTTTCGTGTTGCGATTTTTATAATGGATGAAAATTTAGGACAACGTGCGTGCATCAAATTCTGTGTTGCAAATGGATTTAAGTGTTCCGAAACGTTGAAAATGTTAGAAAAGGCCTTTGGTGAATCGTGTCTAGGAAAAACACAGGCATACGAATGGTATAAACGCTTCAAAGGTGGTCGTACAAGCTTGGATCATGATGAGATCCCTGGCCGCCCAACATCTGTTACAGAAGAAAACATTGAATCGGCGAAACGCGTCGCTTCTCGGCTGGTGCCAAAAAAGCTGAATTTCACTCAATGCGCCGGCTCACACAGCGTTGGTTGTGTCGCAGTTTTTGGCCAAAAACTCAACCAGTATCATCAACCAAGCACCGTGCTCTCCAGATATGGCCCCGTGTGACTTTTTCCTCTTCCCCAGACTCAAATTGCCATTGCGGAGAACGCGTTTTGAGACCATAGAGACCATAAAAGGGAATTCGCTGCGTGAACTAAAGGCCATACCTTCGGCGGCCTATAAAACTTGTATGGAAAATTGGATCAAGCGTTGGCATGCATGTATTGCCGCAGGAGGAAAGTACTTTGAAGGCGATAATAAAGAAATTGATTAAAAATTGAAATTTTGCGTTTTTTTAAAAAAATTCCGGTTCTTTCTTGATCATAAGGTATGTTAAATATCCACAACGAAACGTTTGTGATCATCTAGGATTTCTAAAACATAGCTTGGATATAATTTCCAACAGCTTACTTGTCAAATCCACCACAAAATGCAAAGCCGCCATCTTGGATTGTAGGAAAACTAAAATTAATTGTTATCCACTCGCCAAGCGCAGTATCAAAAAGTATACAGTATGCAAAAAGTATCTTTATTTCCTTCAAAAATTCATGTGAAATGGTAAAATACTATTCAATTATAGTTTTTACTCATAAATAAAACGAAATGTAACAAATCAACAATATCACCAAAGTTTTCCTCTAATCTTCTCCAATTACTTCTTCGTGAGAACCTACGAATGCCGGTTGAAACTAAGTAGTAGTAGGTTTGATAGACAACTTATCGTTATGATATTTTAAACCATCGAGATTATTCTGCGAGTACTTACGGTACGATACGATACGGTATCTGTGGGTAGAGGTAAGCATTAGCATAAGCTTTTGGTTTATTAGAAACAACTATAAAACACTAAACATTATAGTATTAAGCAATATATCTGTTGGATTTTTGTAATCTGTTGATATGAAAAGATGAGGAGGTTTTATGCCTGCTGGAGAGAGAGAGATTGTAAATTTCAGCTCCAGTGAGCTTTTCCCTGCTCCTAAATAAATCTATGGTTCTTGATATAAAATTTCACATATGAAATGATTTAAATATTATTCAGTTCTTTTATAAAATTATACATAGTTGGAATCAGCTAAGTGAAGTATTGTTGTTTTTTTTATAATAAAACATTCATTCTGGCCTTTTTGCGTAAAAGCTTTACGTGGCCGATTGGCTTATATTTTTGTTACTTCAAATTTTTTTTTGCTATTGGATGTCGTTGTCATCCTTTTTCTAGGGGGAGATGAGTTTCCATTTTCATCCAACGAGGATCGGGGGTCACTTTGTCCGCTGTTTATCTCATCATCCATTGCTTCATCGTCATGTGTGTGATTTCCGTTTTCTTTTCGTTGTCCTTGTTGATCGTAGTATTGGGCTCGTTGAGAGTTACTGTAGATGCGCCTTGTTGTACATTGGTTGCAGTTGCTGGTTGGTTGGAGGGTAAGTTGTTAACTGCAGCTGGTGTACTTTGTACTATAGGGGATACTAATGGATTCGTTGAAGGGGATGCTTCATTGTAGTTGGTGGCTGTCACAGGTGTACTGGGGTTGCTTGGGGTTGGGGTGAAGGAAGCACTGTTGTCCTTTAGTGTGGTTGTCTCCTTGTCCAGTGTATCACATGGCTTACCGTAATGAACAGCTTTTTGGCAATATTGACATGTGGCCATCTGGTTGTCATAGGTAACAAGTGATTTGCACGGAATTCTTGTATCCTGACCGAAAGTCACATAAGAATGTATAGGCCTCTTCAAGCGCATGCGTAACAAACGTACGCCATTTAGAATACCGGGGAAAAAGTTTTTCCACTTTTCTTTTTCGATAGAGAGAATCTCTCCGTATTGGGACAGTTTTGCGAATATAAGGATCGATGACGCTCGAGGGAAGATCATACACACGCACTTCTATAGCACTATCTTCCATATATACTAAAATGTTGTACTTAATGTTCTCGTGCTCCACATAGTGCACATTGTTATTGTCTTTTGAGAATTGAATTGCATCCAACTCTTCATAAAACTAGATGTTAACAACATTATTTGTCTTATTGCATTGAAGTAAATGTACACATTTAATGTCGAGATGCATTTGCTCTTTAAGCAAACCTTCACGTTCTCGTATTGAAGGTCGAATTTTGCACTGCTTGAAGTCAACAATAATTGTATTTTTTCGTGTCGGTTCACTCATTTCGAGGTCGTTCTATTGTTCACTACACAATACTATACTTGGTTTCTTCCGTCCCGAACGTAAGCGTTTTTGTTATATCGACAGACTTGGATGAGACGTGAAAGCGAACTGTAATATTGTTGTTATGTCATGTCAAGATTTTGATGTAACAAATAATGAACAATTTCACTATAGGCGAGAAAGTTAATTATTAGAGCTTTTTGGTTACAAATTGAATAACTCAATCGATCGTTTAAAACAACATGCACAAATGTGTCAATTAAAAACACTCATGGTTTAAAACCATACATTGCAAGCGCCTGTTTCACTAGCGAACAAAAAGTGTCCTTGTTTGTATGTGTCGGATTTGTTCAGTTCATGCGGTTATTTTCGTACTGAATTTCACCATGATGCTAGTTCATACCAAACATTTTAGAAAACTTAAATTTTGAGATATTTGTAGATATCTCATACTACTGAAAACTTTATCATGAATTGCTGATCATATTTCCAACGGTGTGGAGAAAACATTATGTTGCTGTGTTAAATACAACAAGATATATTTTCGATTAAGTTCTACCCATTCTTGTATATAGTGAATTTTGAAACAGCATCCCATAGTGAAGTAAGTCGTATTCACGACTGAAATATATCAATGTTTTCGTAAGAGGGGCATATTATAACACTCCACCCTTTAATAATCTCTCTCCCAAATTTCCTACGAATATAATTCTTTAAATTTGTGATTGAAAAGTAAGTATCTTTACGTTGATAGAATAGAACATGAATAAAACCATAAATAGACTGGTACAACCATGTTCCTGTAATGATAATCAACTTTATAAATAACTTCCATCTGCTAAATTTACCCATGAATGCGTGAAATTACATAATCAGATGAAATTAATGCTATCCACCAGTAACTCCAGGCAGAAATAATGTTCGAATTCAAGCCAGTTTACAAGAGCCGTCCTGCACCGATAAAAGTTGATACAACCGATTTATTCAATTTAATCTGTTGTTTCATATCAATTTAATTACATTACAATTTCTTCTTTACTCAACTTAGATGTGATTTTCCAGCACGATAAATGATTTGGCAAGTCGTGAATCATCAATTGAAATCTCTACATGTAAAATATGAATCTTACCATTTTGATGGGCAAATCAAATGAGTGTTTAATATATTCCGATCAAAAATCGCATGCTTTATACATAATGTCATCGTGCAAATTTTCATCAGTGTGGTGCCCCTCGCCGGTGGCCAAGCAAACACGGAAGCGCCATTATGGTCCACCGTTTTCTGTAATTCAACTGCTTCGACAAACGAACAAAAACACCCGGCAATTTGAAATTCAGCGAAAACTTTTTTTACTGGCACATTTTCCGCCTGAACAGACTAAGATTTTTCGCACCTTTGTTCGGTGCAAGAGAATGAGAAACTTTTAATTAAGCGTTTATTATAAACCACCGGAGTGGTAGCCACCTGTAAAAGTTGTTTACTGTCGATAATTTATGTCGTCTCCGTTTGTCACAATCTGCCGAATTGCATTCGGATTCGTCTGTATTTTTTCTTTGTTACTAAGTGCAAGCATGTTTGATAGATTTTAGAATAAAATTCCGATGAAAGTACTCTTTCGCTGTGCGTGATAATATAGGCTGAATCATCTGCCCTGTCACTATAACAACTGACAACAATGCAAGGTATGGCTCTTTCTGCCATCGTGATAATGAAAGTGACAATCAGTGCAAAGCATGACCGGAAGTTTACGTATTGTGATATTTCAAACGAATGCTGCCTCGCCGTAGGAGAACAAAAGCCAGAATTCGTGACGCGTTCATCTTTCATTTGCGGGAACAGCCAAGGTGTAAGTTAGGTCCTGGATGAGTTTCTCTTTTGAATGTAATTTTAATTAAATAACCTTTGCGATTTCTTCGCTCTTCGTCTGGTTGGGTATTCATAGTGATCTGACGGAATAGCTTCGCGGCAGGTCTGGCACCGGGCTGTGAAGTAATTTCCTAGCAGCGGCGTGGTTAGACTATTCCATGAATCCCGAGTAAATGAAGAAAGTTAGGGAGATCGGCAACGACTACGACCAAAACGGTGGTGACGCTAAAATCGGAACAACGTTTCCGTGCGCTTCGGTGAACTTTGATTTTGCTCGGCTTGAGCACCTCCGCTGATAACAAAGTAGTTCGAGTCACATTACGAACAGGTGCTGCAAGAATGCCGGTGGAAAAGATTCCAATCTAAATTTATATAATTAATATAGACAGTAAATTGCTGATTTAACGTTTTTCATTACGGGATCGATACGAGCTTTTGCTTTTCCATTATCATGAAAGGCAGACATGCCTCGAGAAAGGGAAATGGTTTCATTATTGAGTCTTTTGATGATTCTCCCAACGACCTGAATGAAATTTGTCTTGTGTCATTGGTGGAGGTTGATGCATTTTGCATCAATTTATTCAATCAAGATAAGAATGTTTCATGCCTGCCGGAGAAGAAGAATGAAGAATCTCAGCTCCAGTGGGTTTATTTTCTCTTGCACGGGAGGTCTACAGGTGGTTTGATATCGTTGAAAGCCCCCAACAATAAAAACATATTTTTCGAAGTTTCAATGATCAAATTGTATTACCGTTGTTAAGTTTTATGCTCTATGAAAAGAGTACATAAAAATAACATTTTTATATATTTTTACACGACTCAAATCCGATTCATTGTGTTACATTGTATGGAAACGAAATCAATCAAACCTTCTTGTTAATATCATTTTGTCAATACCATTGCAATCAATTACAAAATCGACTAGTAAAAATTGTTTCTGAGAGCAATGGCTGCATGTGTTAATGTTTCTCATTTTGCTTAGAAACGGCTTAACCATAATTTATCCACCGTAATTTTCATAAACCATGAACCCAGGTCCCATACCTATTGTCTGATACGTCTTTCGGTTCCGAAATTACAGAGTTATGATGTAATAAAATTTCACAAATTGAAACCTGTAAAATCTCGTTGAATCAACCGTAACAAAAGCCATCTATCATATAAAACAGACTTTTATGAGCGGTTTGAAAATTGAATCACAGAAAAACCAATGGAATACAAAACAAAAACATCGGTAACGACTGGGACTCGAACCGAAATTCATTAGATCACAAATACCGTCCGTGTATCGATTTAGCCACCGAAGCACATATCTATTCGGAAGATAAAGACTGTCCCAGAAAGTATGGACGCAACCAAAAACCGCTACCATTCCGCAATGGTTCAGAATCTGTCAATTTTTATGGCTGCGTCCTCTTGTTTACACTCTAACCACTTGTGCAGTTGTTTATTCGTTTTCATTAGTTTGTTTCGAAATGCGTGGACTTTCAGCATAACAACGTCGAAAAATTGTGTACAAATGGTGCATAGAACGCGAAATGTCACTGAGAAAGATAGCAAAAATGGAAGGAGTAAGTGAAAAAGCCGTGCGAAATGCAATCAAGAAGTTTGGTGAGGATAACCTTTGAGGATAAACCGAAAATGGGTCCTGCTAACCCTCAGTTGGATAAACGTATACTGAAGGCGTTCGAGCAAAAGAATGAAGTGGGCACTTCGAAGTCAAATTTTCTTCATGCTAAAGAACGTTTGAATCGTCGAACCTATAAAAAGAAGAAACAACCAAAACGTAGTCCGAAACAAGATGCTTCGATCAGGCCGAGGCTTCGAAAGCTGTACAGTACAATTCTTGCTGGAAATTTGAGCAGCATAATCATGGACGACGAAACCTACGTGAAACTCGATTACAAATTCTTGCCGGGACAACAATATTATACGGTGCGAGAAGGGCAAGTGTTAAACCAGTCCGAGACATCGATTGAAGTCGAAAAATTTGGTAAGAAAGCTATGATCTGGCAAGCTATTTGTAGCTGCGGTAAGATTTCGAAACCCTTTTTCACCACTACTTCAATGAACAGCGAAATATACATCAAGGAATGTTTACAAAAACGACTTCTACCCATGATTAGAAGCCACAAGGATCCTGTTGTCTTCTGGCAAGATCTTGCTTCTTGCCACTACTCGAAATCAACGGTAGAATGGTATACTACCAAAAATGTCACTTTCGTCCCAAAAGACATGAATCCACCAAATTGCCCACAACTTCGACCAGTCACGTACCCAGAGGGAAGGTCCAAGGGGCCCGGGCCCCTCCCGAAATCAAAAACAGATATATAATTATTTAGAAGGTCTCAGAATATAATGTAATACAATAACAGTTCCAGTGGAAAAGTTTAAATTGTCTGTTTAAAACACCCGTAAATGGCACACCGAGAATTAGCTACATACACACTTAAATTTTTTAGCTGAGTCTCGGCAAAAAAATGCCGAGATTCGCACAGCCGAGTAATCAGCAATCATCTCGGCAAAAATAAAATTACTGAGCGTCTCGGCACCCTCAAATTTGACAAACGTTAAATATTGCCGAAATCGTCAGCATAAGATTTACTGTTTGCTCAGTGAAACGTTCACTGAATATTCGGCAATCCAATAAAACGAAAAAATGAAAAAATAAATTACCGAATCAACAGTAATTAAAAATCTAGTCAATTAATTTCTCAACATTATAAACACGCCATTCAGGATCAAAAATTTATTTTATTAACACTTAAAGAAGGCTTACAAATTTGTTGCCAGTAGTGCTTAGCCTCTACCTGAAAACATGTAGCATAAAAAAGCGGCGTTTCCAGATGCGACCACCTTGAGTCGAGCTGGAAATATGAAAATAAAAATATATATTGATTTTCGGCTTACAAAAATGTTCATTATTTGATGATGCATATACGGTATTGTTCGAAAAATAAACTTTTCATTTGATCTATTGAATTATTCCATGCATTGGGTTATTTTTTCACATATCCCCCAAAGTTTTGTCTCGAGGACGCTTTGAGCCCCGTGTTGGGTGTTTTACCCTAATAATCGCGAGTACTCTGATAAAATCGCTTTTTATAAAGCGAAACATGTCACTATATTTATTCAATATTTTTACTTGCAAGTGGTTCCACGCTTCTTCGAAGATTATCCATTTTTTCACTCGAGAATTTCACCAGAAAATAATCGCACAATGCGAAGCGAAAATGTAACGCAACAATAAATGACAGCTGTCGTGCTGAATCTCGGCAACAGCTAGCGCATATTCCGGAATCTCTGCAAACGTCTCTGCTGATGTCGGCATATCTGTTGTTCACTGATAAATTCAGCAAGCAATTATGCCAAATTTCGGCAAAGTGAAGCGTTTTACCGAAATATCAGTGAATGCATTTAACGAAGTTCAGAAACATGCGTATTGATTACTGAGCAATCAGCAAATTTACGTGTTGCTGATCAGTTTCGGCATTTTATTATGCCGAGCTCAAGAAATGGTTTTAAGTGTGTAAGCAGTCTTCAGTAACATTATTTTTTCATCTTTGGGCCTGACTTCGACCAATTGAGGAATTTTGGGCATTAACGAAGGCACATCTTAGGAAACATGTCTCGGCAGCCGAAACCATTCAACAGTTCGAAAAAGATTGGAAAAAAGAGTCAAAACTTGTCGCCAAGAAGTCTGTAGGGAATTTAATGAGGAACGTTCGCAAGAAGGTGCGCCAGCTAGTCTACAGTGGCTAAGTAGCAAATGTTGAGAATAATATTCTGTTGTTGTAGTCTAATATTTTCAGTATATCGAATAAAATTTGAATATCTAACGCTTGTGAATTATTTATAGCGAAATCAAAGTACGTCCATACTTTCTGGGGCAGTCTTTAATTATTAGTATCATCTTATCACATGGTAGTATCGTTTGCTTAGATCTTATACCTACCCAAATCTCAAACTTTGCGACACCTATGAAAGAGAATGATGAGTCGTCGTTCTTCCGGAAAGTATATGCATCAAGAATGATCTAGCAGTGGGCGACCGACAAAGGTGGCTATCATGCTGTTAAGGTGTTTAGTTTGAATTAAAATGGTATCGATTCCTAATACTGTTTTTAAAACGTCCAAAATTCGCACACAAAAAAATCATTTTCAGAATTTTTGTTTTTATCCGATTCTCCCCAAGTTTTCAGGGAACAAAACAGAAACAAATCACGTTTGGTTTGGTATCATTCATTTAACTTATTTCCCTTTTTTATGAGAATGCGCAAACTTTGCTCCTAACTCCAAGCATAAGGATTTTACGACCTCAGAATTGATTTTTTTTGCATATCAAACCATGCTTTCTTCATTCATACATTCTTCATTTTAGTTGTTTTTGAAAGTGCCTCATTCATAATGGTCCAGCATTTTTCTATTGGGCGCGGTTCCGGAGTGTTTGAAGGATTCAGATCTTTCGACACGAAATCAACTTAATTCGCCTTCAACCACTCTAGCACAAACATTGTGTGGTGGCATGATGCCAAATTCGACCAGTTTGTCGATGGACTTTCAAGAGATAAAAATAACCGCTTTTGGAGACACTCTTACACCTGTCCCTTCAGGGTGCTTGCGGTAGCGAATAGTGTATTCAACTTTCCGCAAGTACAAATTGATTTTCAAATTAAGAGCTTCTAGAAGAACCACAGGATCACGGGAACATCACACTTATCCTAGTATGTCCTAACATAGTAGTTCAAGCTCTGGTATTCTGCACAAAGGTCTTGCTCCCATGCAACTTTTTCGCATCACCTCGAACTGGAGCGGTCGGTTTCCTTTTAAAAACCCCCAACCAAACGTTGGTGATCGTTCTCGTTGATCTGAAGGCTTTTTTCCGGATTTTCGCTTACGAATTTCTTCGAACCGTTTTATGATACCGGACACCGTGGAGTTCGCAATTCCTGTTCGGCAAAATTGGCTCTCACCGTTCCTGTTTATGTTGTTCGTTTTCCATTTATCCGAACTGCTTGTTTTCAATGGCGCGATGCGACAAAAACTTATTCTCAAAGTACTCGTGCAAAACTTTTTCGCGCACGATATTTTAAAAACTGTTCCGCACCTGATGACATCAACTGACAAAGACAATACACACTACGCAAAATTTCAAATTTATGCGAATGTTGAAGGGTACACACTTTAAACAAGCTCGAAAGTCCTTACAACGACGCCTATAAATAGGGTAGATGAATCAAAGCATATTCAAGGGGGTTAAATTAAAGGTTAATTTACAACTAGCTCTTGTTACTCTCATAAAGATGGCCGGAAGATTCCCTGAGAATATTCCAGCGAACTTAATATCTCCTTCATCATGGCTACATACAGGATTATGGAAGCTCAACTGCTTCTCTTCGCCAACGAACCACTAAGTTGTTGGTTGCATAATGCATATGCACCGTAATGTCTACAAATATAGCTGTTCTTGCTTCGCTGTTATTTTCGAAACCAACAACTGCATTATCGTAATTTGAAGAATACAGGTAGTTCAGATCAAAAAAGTTAATTAAATGCGATTATAATTTCACGAGATTTCGTTCTTCCGAATGGAGCACAATGGAGCAGCATTCGTTTTGTCGACAAAACTTGGAACAAAAAGGGGGAAAAAAACAATTCCGTTTTCTTCATTTACCGCTTAATCCTTGACAAAGAATGGCGCTCCTTTGGAACACTCGAGAAATTTATTCCTATAGTGATGCTATTCATGAAGTGCTCGGTATTTCGTTCTGCCTCATTCTTCATTGTACGAATATCAACAAAACTTTCGGCGAATGCATTTTGCTTCAGAAATTCGGCCTACTTCGAAAATTTTCCCTCTTCATCAATTCCGACTAGGTTTAAAACAATTTTTGGTCAACAACTATTTCCAGTGAAGCCGCAAGGTGCTACATAATATTTACACGTCCGAGAAAAAAAATGCTATCTATAAATGTTTTGGTTTTTAGAGCAGACGAACACAGGGAAAACAAACGTGAACAAACAATGCCACCCACACCGAACACTGCATTTCAATTACATTACATTTCCCACATATTCGACACTTGCACATAGCCACGGGTGGCAGATCAACTGTTTGCAAGAAAATCATCTTATATCCTCGTTGCAGTGTATGTGCCACTGCACAGAATCATCACCAGGCGCCGTGCAATAAATAAGAAAATATGGAAAAGAATACCCTCATCCCGATTGCCATTGGCGACGGTATGGTATCGAATCCTGGTGATCCTTTCGATTTACAATCACGCTGCTGGAAAACCTTCACCACGCCGCGCTTTTGCAGCTAAGCTGTATAAGCCCTCTATCTCTCTCTTTCTCTCTCTTTTTCTTAGCGACACAAATGCTGTTCAAATGCGTTTCTGAATTTGAGAAAAAGTCATTGCCTACCGCCACGACCTAGGATTCATCGTTTTCCGTTCGGCAAAGTTGCCTCTCACCGTCCCCGTTTATGTTTTTCGCTTTCCGTTCATCCGTACTTTCCGGCGGATAGGTATATCTCAACCCAATGTGGTCTCTGTATGGCTTGGAACTCGGGTGTGCCCCGTTTACGCGTCGTCCGAGTCGTGTTCTAACTGTCTTCGGTTGATCAAAAGTAAAAGAGCACGAGAGAACTGGCAGCAGAAAACTTATTTACTCTCACTCTCGTGCTGACCGCAGTGCAAATTGAGCAACAGTGCTCGTGAGCTAGTCCTGAACGCGTTGCCTGTTGGATGCTGTTAATTGCCGCTTATCAGTACCGGGAGTGGATTGCGAGAACCGTTTTCTGATAAAAGGCGACAAGGAGTACTTGGAGGTACAAATGTGTGGTGATGCAAAGTCAGGGCTGTAGTTCCTGGGTTCGGAACGTGAAGGTGTTGTCGGTTGTTGAACTGGATTTTTTATTTGTGCACAAGAAAAAATTATGAATTCTACAGGTGACATAATTCTTCACACGATACAATTCATAACTACTTAACTTCACAAATAACACAATATTCCATTCGTACAGAAATTTACTGGCTCCGAGTGTAATTTGCACTCGGCTTGCAAGTGAGACTGTATGAATTTATATTATGCACGATTTACCAGCCAAGCAGATATGTGCTTCTGTGACTCAGTCGACTAACTGGTGTGCTTTGTGATCTAATGTTTTTCGGTTCAAGCCGCGTTGTTGATGTCGATCTTTCGATTTTTATTCCTTTCGTAATTTCCAAATCACACAATTTTATGTTATTAAATATAAATTTGTGTGAAATATGTCGCTCCATTTATGTGCATCTGATAAGATGTAAAATCACAACAATTTTCCAACTGTGTGGCAATCGAACGGAACGTCAGGTTTGCAATTGTTTTAGATTATAACATACTAGGTCCAAGTTTTTTTTTCCAAAAGCTGGTAACTCTTGTAGATTTCAAGCCGTCAGATTCCAATGTGATATAAACAGGTGGTGCAGACAACATGGGTTGCTTGCGTTAGTAACCAAAACTTTGTGAAAAATTCGATATGACGACATACATGTAAAATTACACACATTACACCGAGGTGTAATATTCTTTCGGATGGCTAGAACGAGAACGAGTGACGATTGACAACTGGTCGTCGCAGAAATTGAACATTTAGACTTATTTTTGTTTGAACAAAAAAAAGAAAAAAAATATGTGCTTTTTTGTACTAACCAAATAACCCCTAAATGTTGGCTTGCTGAATTAAAGTTGATTTCCCGAATACAAAAGATCCCACCTGTTTCTACCTCATTAATCAGATTTCACATTGCATCATTGTACTGGATGGTCGATTTTGTGTAACTTGTTTCCGTCAATAACAATGATTTACTCATTGATCAAAAGCTGGGAAGAAAGCCAAAAAAACTACAAAGATCCCATGGGGATGCGGAACAAGGCAACCAAAATTTCTAATGATCTACAATCAAACAGTTCAATCAATCGTCCCACTTTTGAATCCGCGATTGCACGAGAGTCTGCTTAGATTGATCTTGATTAGGAACCAACACCAAACATTGTTTGTTTTGTAGCCGACGAAATTTCACCAATATCCCAAATGTATGCAATTATATCTTTGTACATACTTGCGATACGATTTTGATATTTAGGCTTCTCTTCGCCAAGCTTGTGTTCAAGTTTTGTATGCAAGCAGTTATTTTTATAGCGTTAAGTGTCTCTACCATTCTACGATTTGGGTTGGAGCGATAAACTTTTTCTCATTATCAATCGAGTTCATCTTACATCAATTAGAAATTAATCTTAAGAACTCAAAATTTTCCCTGCGTAGTTCTCAATTTCTCAGGCGAAACAACATAACATGGAATTTCATCCGAGCTTGCATGACACAAGATCAGAGCATACCAGTTAAAGCTTCAAATCGTTTTATGGCATTTTTTGTCTTGCTGTTTGGCAACAACCTACCTCTAGCATACTACGCGTAGGACTGAAACGTTAGCTATAATTTTCCTTCTATTTATAGATTCACGTGCTTCCAACAGCTTCGCTTTTGCATCTATTGACCAATCAGACCGATGCTTTCCCTCTGATATATCGCTTACTCCTTCAAAACCGTCGTCTAACATATGGGAGGGAAATCCGATATGCCGGAGATTTTTAGCAGACAAAATACGACACTGCTCGCTACTAATCAAAATTTCAATCAATTATAATTGAAAATATGTGGCTTGATACATCCAAATCGAAACTTACAAATATTTCCAATCAAATAATGAAATAATATTATTAATTGATACAAAATATACTGAGCTGTAAGTGTTTAAAATGGATCAGGGTCATTTCGCCGAAAGCCGTTCCGCCGAAAGCCATTTCGCCGAAAGGGTTATTTCGCCAAATGACATTTCGCAGAATGGGTCACTTCGCCGAATGCCATTTCGCCGAAAGGGTCATTTCGCCGAATCCTGAAATCGTAATTAGAATTGATTTAAATTAAAGACAAACGAAAGATCATAGCGTTAACGCCCGTTTCGTTGACCTACCGTTGCACTTCTTGAATAATGATTGATTGTTGTACTCTTGAATAAAGATTGATTGATGAACCTCAGAAAGTAGTTCCCAAGAAAACTTGTTGACTATTAGCTATTAAGCATCAAAGTATAGGTGTATCTACCAGGGGGTATTTTCCATTTATTAAGTGAAAATGAAAAAATATCTAGTGCGGCTACGCCTCATCGTTTTGGTTCATGTGCTGTCCGACCTCGCTACCGCTCGTTCAGACCTAACTAAAGCAAAGAAACCTAGCTTTGAGGCGGTTGCAGGTTTGTATGTAAGATGCCGCCGCTTCCGACAGCGGGTCGGCGGCCGAATCACCTGGCGTCGGCTCGGCGGCTTTGTGCAGCCAAGCCATCTTGGCTTCGGTTATGTGGCTGCGCCACATCAGTTATATAGGAGACATAACACGCAGGAGATATGACCCTTTCGGCGAAATGATCCTTTCGGCAAAATGACCCTGCCGGCGAAATGACCAATTCGGCGAAACGACTTTCGGCAAAATGGCATTCGGCGAAACGACTTTCGGCGACATGGCTTTCGGCGATATGACCCGATCCCGTTTAAAATCTGACCACATTTCTACGTGTATCTTTTCTTGAGTTTCTGATTTGCACCCCTATATAGAAAATAAAGATGTGTTCCACATCAAAAATCAAATGAGATTTCTCTTGAAGACCAACAGATATGTGTATTAGGGTCGGTCAGGCTTACATGGGAAAAAGATGAAAAGGTTTATTTTTTCGCTCCATCAAACTTTTCGTGTTCCTTTTGGGTCCCATAAAAACTATGCAAAATTTTAGCTCGATTGGTGAAACTATATTTTCGCACCCGAGGTTTAAAAGTTGTATGGGATTTAGCTTGGGGAATTTTTACAAGAAAAATAACTGAAGATCAATGTATAAACTATAAAAATCGGTGCATGTGTGTTTTTGGTAATAAATTTATCGAGGAGAAAAGCCTTCGAAGACCGCAAAACAGTCCAACATTTGTTGAAAAAGTTATAAAAGAAAAACCAACGCAAGGTCCGAACAATGACTCATATCTTAATATAACTAGCACCACTGCTGTTAGTGGTGGGAACAGACCCGTACCCAGGATTTCGTTTCGGGAGGGGCCCTCAGATAAAAAAAAATGTATGATCGTTATGTACCTAATTCTCGGTATGCTTTTTAGCGGCGTTTTTAACGGACACTTTAAAACTTTTCCACAGGAACTGTCATTATGAAGTAGGATAACGGCTCCCCATTTTAATTAACGATTAAATACTTCAAACATTATCCGACAAGCAATAAAAGTCTTCAAAAATATGAGATGAAAATTTTTCACTTAGTGCGCTTTGTTTTCATCTCATTTGGTTTCGCCATGTTGCCAAGTTTTCACATAATGTTACAAAAAAATTGATTTTCTTCTTCAAATTATCATCAATAAATATTTTTTTGGTATCCGTGACATTAGTCTAATTATATTATTGATATTATTATTTCAATAAAACTGTTACGGCTTCGAATATCAACAGAAAAAGCGCGTTAAGTACTAATGAAATAACCATTGTGGCAAATCTAGTAGCACTGGTTTCTTTCCGCTACATGTCAACATAACGCTGTTAATTGTGTGTGTTTCATTGGCTGCGCACAGAGATGCCAGATATTTTCATAGAAAATATGTATTGCTTTACATAAATCGTCTATATCTGCTCTATCTGTTTTCAATAATAAAATGAAATTTCTATAATAAAATGAAGATAATTCTTCATATCTCCGTAAGTCATTGCCGCACTCACTAGAATATTCAACGAGGAAATTTTTTTATCAATAACAATATTGGTTTAAAATTTTTATAGAAATGTTTGTCAATGTTCATCATCAAATATCTGCACAAAACATTTCTATGTGATTTGTTCGTTGATCAATAAACTTTTAAAGAATCGCTGCAATCAATTACTAGTAGATACCCAGAGATAAAAATCTAATTTTTTACTTCTCACTTTTTATGAACCTGTACAAATCTGTATTAAATTTAGGAAATATATATAAAATCTGTACTTTAATTCAAATCAGTATACGAACGCAAAAATCTGTACATACAGATAAATCTGTATAAATAGCATCTCTGGCTCTGCATTTTGTTTTTAGAAGGGCTAATGCCTCAGTAATAACAATTCCCTTTTTGTTTTTTTTTTAATTTACCAAATTAACTGCACTTTAAAATTTTAAATTTTAAACGAAAGGCCCTTTTTAAGAAGAATTCTGACATTTTGAACCTGAGAGTGTAATAGTGGAATGGTTTGTTCTTATTACTGTCACCATTGCTAATTTATGGGATGAATAGAGGACCAACGATAGAATGAATACAAAACCTTCGAGATGAAATTAGGAGCACAGTAGTGAACATATCAGAAGTGTTTTTAGCGGTTTTTTAAATATTATTTTATTTTCCAAGGAATGTGAATCAATTCTGTATGTAGCACGAGGCGAGTTAAGTAGAAATGTGGAAAAATCATATTGATTTTAGTGGCTGATTCCGGTCAGCTTGAAGGGAAATCAATTTTCAGTTCAGCAACGCCATCACACGGCATCACATTCAACATATCATGTCAATTGTATGGGTGCGCAGTGCTGCTATTTTGGCGCGCACGAATTTGACATTTCTCTCCCCTACTTCCATATATGAGACCCGATGCAGACTCGCCTGAGGGCGCCATGCTCGCAAAAAAGGATGTTGCCAATGATTTGTTCGGAAAATGTGAGAGCTGGATATCTTGTTAATATGATGTCTTTGCCTTACCCTATTTAAATAAATTTTGTGACTGTGCCCGAGAGAAGGTTATTGCATTACATTTCTCAACGTTTACTGTCATGTCATTTCAGTTACAGATGTCTATGACCTTCTAAATATTTAAATAGAACAACAATACACAAAATTGTGATTATCCCATATATTCTGATGGTCATACAAACTTACTTTGGTTGTAATGGTTTCGGTTTTGGGTTCCGGAAGTAGCGGTCTAAAAATGCAAAACGAAACTTACATCGATTTCTCAGAGGTGACTTAAGGTTTGAGAACAGATAATAGTTCGTTTATGCAAGCTAATTCTGGCATTTTCTGATTTGAGGTTGTCCACTAAAAGTATACTCAATACTGTCCCAGAAAGTATGGACGCAACCAAAAACCGCTGCCATTTCGCAATGGTCCAGAATCTGTCAATTCTTATGGCTGCGTTCTGTTGTTTACACTCTTCTCTAACCACTTGTGCAGTTGTTTATTCGTTTTCATTAGTTTGTTTCGAAATGCGTGGACTTTCGGCAGAACAACGTCGAAAAATTGTGTACAAATGGTGCACAGAACGCGGACTGTCACTGAGAAAGATAGCAAAAATGGAAGGAGTAAGTGAAAAAGCCGTGCGAAATGCAATCAGGAAGTTCGGTGAGGATAACACCTTCGAGGATAAACCGAAAACGGGTCGAAAAAAAGGTCCTACTAACCCTCAGTTGGATAAACGCATACTGAAGGCGTTCAAGCAAAAGTAGGAGGTTTCAGTTGCCAAAAAAGTGGGCACTTCGAAGTCAAATGTTCTTCGTGCTAAAGAACGTTTGAATCTTCGAACCTATAAGTAGCAGTAACAACCAAAACGTAGTCCGAAACAAGAAGCATCGATCAGGCCGAGAGTACGAAAGCTGTACAATACAATTATTGCTGGAAATTTGAGCTGCATAATCATGGACGACGAAACCTACGTGAAAATCGATTACAAATCCTTGCCGGGACCACAACATTATACGGTGCGAGAAGGGCAAGTGTTAAACCAGTCCGAGACATCGATTGAAATCGAAAAATTTGGTAAGACAGCTATGGTCTGGCAAGAAATTTGTAGCTGCGGTAAGATTTCGAAACCCTTCATTACCACTGCTTCAATGAACAGCGAAATATACATTAAGGAATGTTTACAAAAACGACTTCTACCCATGATTCGAAGCCACAAGAATCCTGTTGTCTTCTGGCCAGATGTTGCTTCTTGCCACTACTCGAAATCAATGGTAGAATGGTATACTACCAAAAATGTCACTTTCGTCCCAAAAGACATGAATCAACCCAATTGCCCACAACTTCGACCAATTGAGGAATTTTGGGCATTAACGAAGGCACATCTTAGAAACATGTCTCGGCAGCCGAAACCATTCAACAGTTCGAAAAAGATTGGAAAAAAGTGTCAAAACTTGTCGCCAAGAAGTCTGTACAGAATTTAATAAGGAACGTTCGCAAGAAGGTGCGGCAGCTAGTCTACAATGGCTAAGTAGCAAATGTTGAAAATAATATTCTGTTGTTGTAGTCTAATATTTTCAGTATATCGAATAAAATTTGAATATCTAACACTTGTGAATTATTTACAGCGAAATCAAAGAGCGTCCATACTTTCTGGGACAGTCTTCAAACCAGCAATTATTTTGATCCATAGATTGACGTAGTAAACGCGCTTTCATTAGACAGACAGACGTCAGTTAACAGGAGGTTGAAATGTTAGGCTAACTAAAGGTTAAAATCAACAGAGAATCTATACGAACATGGTTTCATTTTCTTTATGCTCATAAAGGTTTCTCGAGATTTGGCACCCCATTGTATTCGTTTTTCATTTTTGTGTGATGTTTTATAGTCTGACTTTGCCCCACAACGAGGCAGGTTTAGCCTAGTGGTTCCAGCAAGATTGGAGTTCAGGAATCGGGAATCAGAACTAATTGGCTTAAGTGGCACATTCCCCTAGTTATTTGGAGATTTCTGTCTTGCCGTGGCTTCTCATCATTTTTCTGTGGGGAAGGGTAGGATAAAATAAACATTGAAGGGAAATGTGACGTGGGTGAGGTGGGAAAATAGCACAAAACAGAAAGAAAGAAAACGTTCTGCATCCACGAAAGGATGCTGAACGATGTGCAGGTGCCAAAAACCTACAATCCCCGATAGGATTTAGAGATTTTACAAAAGCGACACCTTTCATGGAATAATTCAGATCGATTCGCAATGTGGATGAAAATGCACATAAATTCGGCACTCCATAAGGGATACCAAATAAACCTTGTAGGGTAGAAACAGAAGAGACTCACACTCCAGGAAGAACGATGAGCTCCTCTGACTATTCCTTCTTACCATATTGGGTGAGAAACGATAGAATATCTCTCAATTTTAGCTCACCATACACAGATTCAGCCCTGTATAGAGAACCATGTCAGACATATCAGATGCTATGAAGTACGAAATCGCACTTACACAAGTCACAAATATAATCCACAGCAACGTGGCAACGTGATAAACTAACACTATAAACAACTAAGTATTGTATAAGAACAAATAAATAGAATTTAGTTTACTATTGATGGCTTTAGTCCTGCTGGAGTCCATATAATATGAAGAATATGTAATCATCGCTCGACGAAGACCGCTTATACGGCAAATATGCAGAAAACCAGACATATTTTCTGTCTATGCCTTCAATTAGTCAGTCTAACTGTAACACGAAGTTTTGAGCTCCGCAAGGGCAGAGCCCACAAATGTTCCGTTTGCGACTGCTTTTTTTTTCAGGCCCTGCAGTTATTCAGTCATCGGCAAGGAAATACACCTTGACTTGCGAGCTCCCGTCTTAGTGGCATTTTACGACATGGAACAGGAAAACAGTGGTTCAATTCTCGGTTGAAATATTACACGACTTACCTGCTTGGTGGATTTAGTCAACTGGCTAAGAATCGCTACAGACTCTACACGGCTATCTAGGCTCACTTGATAACATTCCTTCACTCGTTCTTTTTTTCTGTTCTGTCGATATAACAGATAAGTTCGAAATAACAACTTTTACCTGTGCTAGTGCCTTTATACGATTATACTATTCTATTATAACAACTACCGTCCTACATAGCTACTAGTCTATTGTATTTCATTACACAACTTTGATGCAAAATCTTGAATGTGTCATACAATAATCCTACTTGTAATGAACCTGTGCTATCTAATTAGCAGTGTTAAGAAGAAATATTGAAAAATCGTAAATCAACTGTATTAAGGAACCTACTACTTCAATTGACATTGGAAAAATGGCTCCACAGCTGACACCAACATTTTTCTGCGTGTATGTGATAATAATCAACAACGATGAACGAATTCCCCAGTAGGATTGTTTGGTACTAGCCGAGTACTGTAGTTTTTTATGCCACTCAAGCTCATATAAGCTTCTGCCGATATTCTGGTTCTGTAAAGCATTAATTATTTCTTATGACAAACTATTGCATATTGTGATTATTTTCCACTTACAATGTCATTCAAACTTTCCACAAGTCGACAGTACCAGTAGCATTCGATCAATATTGCCAGAATATAACTTCCTAGAACAGTCGAAACAACGGTCACTCCTTGCGAATTAATCTGGAATATTGTTCCCGCCAAGGCAACGATATTCATATAGAAAATGAACAAAAAGGTAACATCGAAGAATCTTTTCAGGCACATCCAATTCGTCATCAGTTCCGAATGTCTCCATACTGTAACATTAAGCTCGTCTTTTAAAAACTGCCAGAATTCGCCGTCAATTTTCGGTTGGCTTTCTTTTCGAGACGTCTCTCCTAATCGGCCTTCAACGCGTTCAAAAATGTTTTCAAATTCCTTGGCGACATCACTTAAAGCACACTGAAATCCCATAAGATAGGTGTTAAGAATCGTGAAAATCGCCACATACAGTGTGGAGTACAAAAAATTATGAGCACCATTCAGACAATTGAAAAATAGACCTGAAATGTTAGCCGGGGTTGCGTACATTGGATGTTTATGAACACCAAACGCATACAGCAAAATTTGATCGGCAAAGGCTATCGCTTCTAGGCTAATACTGATTTTACGAAGTAATCGGTATGACAGGTCTGTGTTCACTGTGCGATAGCGGTTGAGCCAGTTTCCTAGATAGACTCGAACATCGTTCAGATCCTTTAAACTGCAATAAATCACTAACGCTCGAGAAAAAATCATTACACTGCCAACAAAATAAGCAATTGCTGCAATCCGTCCGTTGATGGAGTCTTTCGTGTAAAAAGTAACGTAGATTCGATCGAAACATATCAGTAACGTTAGTACGAATAACATACGGTACAGCTTGAATGGCCATTGAAAATATCGGTTCTTCATCTGCAGGCTGAGTCCTGTGGATACCAACAAAATTGGAGCCAAACTCTATAAACAAAATCTGAAACAAACCTCCAAACAACAGAGAAAAGTGCATTGGACGGAAATAATCCGTACCATCATCCAGCACTAGTGCTACTTGTTTCAATCGATTGATCAGTTTTATCACTTTTAACATCCTGTTGAAAAAGGTCCACACTGCTCCACGGTACTTGACTTTCTAATAGCTGATCCAGCAAGCAAAGGCTGTTGAATCATATCAAAGAATCAAACCAGTATAATATAATATCTAATGATAGTACTGCCAGGCTTTGCAGGTGGATACGAGTAAGGAAGCATGATTTCACATGACGATGCGAGGATTTCGCAACAGTTGCAATGCGTCATATGACTGTTCTAAGCTATTCATTTTCTTGTCAAATGAGCCCGGGTGCCACGTATATTATTAGGCTTCAGTAAATGTTCTGAAGCAATATGGCCTGTTTCTTAAGTTTCTCACATTTTGGAATTTTCCACATTGATCCAGGAAAACTAACGTTATAAAATATTTGTTGCATTTATAGTGTCTTGTAATATCAATATGCAATCGTTTAAGCAATGATCAAAACTGACAACCGGGTTGGCGGTTCAATGCATAAGGCACTGGTCTTACAAACCAGTTGTATGTTCGAGCCCCGACCTGGGAGGATTCGTAGTGTCAATAGAATCGTAGCAACTGACAACCAAGAATAAATAACTATTATTTTCAAATAACAATTACATTCGCCGTAGTTGTCGCTTTCGGTAATGAAAACAAAATAAATTATTTTGGTTCTTATTTAAAAAATATTTTCGACGAGATGGAAATAATAGGTTTTGTTGTATGTCTAAAATGAATGAAAGAAAGTGGTGGATTAAAGACGTTTTTTCGAAGATGCATCTATTGGAAACGAGGAACACTGCTTCTGAATTTTTAAAAATTACCTGTTTTCATGAAATTTTCAAGTAGAACCTTAATCAAAACAATTTAATTTTTATTGCAATTCCGAGAACCATGGCACAAATTTATTAAACTCACTAAAATCAAATAGATTATAGGATTTCCTTGAAATTGTCAGGGAATGAAAAATTACTTATGCTATCATTTACAAAATTTATTTTATTCCCAGGGTTTTTATTTCGACAACGTTTTCGTCAACTCCAGCAGTGTTTCAATAGTTTTGGGATCAGTTTCAGAATGACTGAGTGGAAACATATATTGAGGATGGAAAATGAATGAGAAACTCACAGAAAAGATGATTTTTTTGGAAGCGTTTTTCATTTACGCCACCCTGAGCTGTGGTAGACACAGTTCTACAACAGCACCGAGTTGGTAAGCGTAAGCGAGAAGACCAGTGTTTGTTGTCTGATGAACAAAGAGGTTATTAGAATATAGGGAGGCGCGTCGTGAGGCGGCTAGGACTATGACTTTAGATCATTGTTCGATGTACGCTTACCAACTCGGTGCAGTTGTAGAAATCAGGATGGCGAAAATGACAAACGCGTATGCACGGTTCGCATAAGAACGCAGGTTCGAGTCCTGCCTCTGAGCGTATCTTTTTCCAAAAAAATCATCTTTTCTGTAAGTTTTTCATTCATTTTGCATCTTCAATATATGTTTCCACTCCGTCATAGTAAAACTGAACTTATTAATAAATTGGGAAAAAATAGTATGTAAAAAACGTGCTTAATCCACCTAGCAGTGAGATGATATCTTTTTTTATCAATCCGCATGTGTTTTTTGCATGAATATTCTTCGGTGTTTCAGTTTTCATGACATTATTCTAATGTCCGTCGTTTTAATGTCAATTTGAGATTTTAATCACTCATTACTCTGTAATGTAGAAACTGCAAATCGGATCGAATTTGAATCTAAAAGTGTAACAATCGATTAAACATTCCATGATATGTCGAAGTAATTTCCACTTTAGAGTTTTGGGTAATTTAAGGTACTTCCAGAGCCGGTATTCAGAAACCAGCATAACCCAAACCGATTCGTATTGCAATATTTTTGAGTTCAACTTTAAAGCTTTTCGGGATTGTCATCTTCTATATAATTCCAGAATCGGAAGTCAGAATTGGATAAAATTAATTAATTTTGTCTTTGTCGATTTGGATTTTTTGTGAAAACGATTGAGCTTTCAGAAACGATTCGATACTGGAACCGGAATTCGAAAATCAGTGTAGCCGAAGTCAGCTAAATTCACCTGAGTAGCTCTATAGTCTACATTTGTTTCAAAATTTTTGAAGATCAGTGTAGATCTTTGAGAAATCGTAGTGAGAATTAAATCCGAATCGAAAACTCAATACCACTAAAACTGGAATAAGTTTTTTGCTTATCGACTATCCAAATCTGCTAACCTGATTAATTTATTTGAAATATACATTTTTATACTAATCACCCTGTATCTCCAAAACCGGAAGTTGGATCTGACTGAAAAGCAAAATGTTTTATAGAATCTTAAAACTTTTCATTTGAATCTTAGACTTAGATTCTTAGATTTCATTAGTTAATCTAAACACTGTTTTTATCAAGCGAGTTGCTATTTTTAATTACATTAAATAAAATACATTTCTTTTGTAGATGAACTTATAACTATTTCAAGTTTGTTTGTATCAGTTCATCACTTTTATTCAATATCATATAGTTGGCTATTGGTTGAACTCATGGAAGAGAAAACAGTCTAACATAAAATAATATTAAAATTGGAACTGGATGGATTTAATGAAATGATAAAGAAGTTTCATTTAAGAAAGGTCACGACAAGCAAGAATGTCGCGAACTGGGACATTGGATATTCTACCTTGTGTACGCAAGGAATTTATTAGTTGAGATCTGACATCACGATAGTCCATGCATGTCCAAACGACATGATCAATATCGCGATAACCTTCACCACAAGCACAATGATTAGTCTCGGAAAGTCCAATTCGAAGGAGATGTGCGTCTAACGTGTAGTGATTGGACATGAGTCTGGACATCACACGAATGAAATCTCTACTCACGTCCAGTCCCCTGAACCATGCCTTAGTCGATATTTTAGGAATAATTGAGTGCATCCACCGACCTAGATCATCTTTATCTCATGAAGCTTGCCAGCCAGCAAGTGTTCTTTGGCGAGACGCGCTATAGAATTCGTTGAAAGCAATCGGTCTCTCATAAATTTCACCCTCAATAGCACCACGTTTGGCTAAAATATCGGCTCTTTGATTGTCTGGAATGGACCAATGAGCCGGGACCCAAACTATTGTGATTTGATAATTAGCAAATGTCATTATGTCGAACGATTATGTTGCCAAAAACGAACCGTGCTAAAATTGATCCGAGGCTGTGTCATGAAAAAGGATGCTGTACGCAGTCTTTTTGGTACTTAGAAACAATTGTATGAAACAAAAATCGTGTTTCACGTTGCTCCCAAGCATTGCTTTGTCATACAATGCTCAAAACTGCTATAGCTGGAATAGGGTAAAAAGTCGCCTACACAAAAATGTCGATATCTCCGTTAAAAATGGACGAATTTTAACAATCTGTGGCTTGTTGGATAGCTTTTACAGTGCGGAATCTAAGTCTAGAAACATATTCTGTTTTCAAGACAATTTTGACAAAAAACTTGGTATAACTCAAAAAGTAAACATACGATCTCAAAACCATTCAATAACGTTCTGGGTGACGAGAAGACCTTTCATTTGCGACTAATTTGATAAAAAACGGTCCAGTCCTTTCTGAGATCTCGACCTCTTTGTTGACCACACACGCACACACACACAGACACACACACACACACACACACACACACACACACACACACACACACACACACACACACACACACACACACACACACACATACACACACACACAAACGGACATTTGTTCAGTTCGTCGAGCTGAATCGATTGGTATATGACACTCAGCTCTCCGGGTCTCGGAAAATTTTTCTTAAGTTAGAGCGAATTCTATACCTATTTTTCATATATATAAATTTGTTATATTAAACCGAATTTTCTTTTGTTACTATTTCAATAAAAAAAATCGTTGTGTGAAATCCAAATTTGGTTATCTTTACAATTTTTTTTCTCTGCGTGTATGAAGATTATGAAATTACTGAAAAATCAACTTTCGAATCGATCGTCATATACCATTCAAATCAGTTCTTCAAGATTATCAAATGTTAGATTGTATGTGTTTGTGTAATGTGTATGTTACAAAAACTAGACGAAAGACGAATAGATTCTAATAAATTTTATAGCATCCTATTGAACTTCGCCTGTATCAAACTTCTTAATTTTCTCAGAGACTGCTTAACTGATTAGATTCTTATGAAAGTCCCATCTACAAGCTTAGATCCATATGAAAAGTCCTATGCTCTCATACAAGGTTCCTGAATTTCATTTAGATCCGACTTCTGGTTCCGGAACTACAGGATGATATGTGAAACGAAATTGAGATAATGTCACTCAATTTTCTCGTTGATGGCTGAACCGATTTCCTCCATCTAAAATTCAAATGAAAGGTCTTAAGATTTCCAATTCTTGTTTTTAATCAGAAGGGGGGTAATTGGTGTACAAATGTCAATTTCACATAAATTAATCGAATTTATCGGGTTTGAAGATTTGGATAGTCGATTACCAAATAAACTTATTTCAGTTTTATCGGTATTCGGTTTTCGATCCTGTAAGGAACCCAACAATCTAATTTAGAACGCACTACGATTTCTCAAAGATAACATTGATTTTCAAAAATGTCGAATCAAATGAAATGGTTCACAATTTCTTTGATGAATTTAACTGATTTCGGCTACAACGATTTTCGAATTCCGAAAATCAGAAGTAGACCAGCTCAATAGTTTTCTTAAAGAAGGCCCAATTGAATTTCATAAACAAAAATTCTAATTAAAAGCAGTGTTGGTGATTGCCGACAATTTCACAGAAGCTGCTCGATATTTATCAAAATTGTATACAACATGTTCAATCCGGTAGAAGATGCTACAAGCACTCGAGTCTCTCAATGCATGAACCGTAAGAGAATTTTTCTACATTTCTTCGCTCTACTTCATAGTCTTCATTTCACGGCCCATAAAAAATTACAGTCTGATAATGATTGGTGCTATGTGGAATTTACCAAGAGAGAATCGCAAGTTGACAATTATAGCAGAAAATCGAATCGATGATTCGACTTGATGATTCTCATACTAGGTTGCAATATTTAAAAACTTTCGTGTGGAGCATTCACAGACATTTTCATAGACACAACTTATACAAAGGTTTTATGCACATAGTTAGAATAAGCCGCAATAGTAAAATGATTCTATCGCAATTATCCATTGCCCATACAAAATCGGATCGCGAAACGAGAATAAGCGACCGTTTGTTACTTCAGAGAGAATCCCCACAGCAGCGAGCTAACCTTTGATTCTCAGACATGTCATCGAGAGAAATTCGCTCTCGCACTGGTGTCTATTCTTTGTTAAATGAACCATGCCGGTGTTTTGTTGCTGCGATGATATCCGTCTCTCTTTGATGGCACTAATTGAATCGTGTGAAGAGTTCCTAGTGAGCGTTCTTTGATACGATAAAAGCCATCCCTGATTAAAAGACTTATAAATTGATGAGTTCTGTTCGATTTGAAAATTTTAACTGTTATGTAAGATGACGATAACACAAAAAAAATCAAAGTTGGGCTCTAAACTGTTCAAATTTTTTCTCCATTTGGCCATTGGTAATGTTGGTCCTTGAATACCGGTTCTGTAAGTACCGGAAATAATGACCAAAAACTCTAACTCTCACTTCAACATCTCACGGAATGCTCAATCGATTGTCACACGTTTAGATTCAAAGGCATAATTTTATGGTAGAATTTCTATTTTCGATCTAACTTGCAGTTCCAAAATTACAGGGTTGATACTGTTTTTTTATACGGAGGTTAATAAAATAATTTCATGAAAACTAAATTTGTGGTGCTATTGAGGGTGAAATTTATGAGTGACCGATTGCTTTCAACGAATTCTATAGCTCGTCTCGCCAAAGAACACTTGCCAGCTGGCAAGCTTCTTGGGATAAATGGGTCGGTGGGATGATCTGGGTCGGTGGATGCACTCAATTATTCCGAAAATATCGACAAAGGCATGGTTCAGGGGACTGGATGTGAGTAGGGATTTCATTCGTGTGATGTCCAGACTCATGTCCAATCACTACACGTTAGACGCACATCTCCTTCAAATTGGGCTCTCCGAGACTAATCATTGTGCTTGTAAAGAAGGTTATCGGGATATTGATCATTTCGTTTGGACATGCGTGGAGTATCGTGATGTCAGATCTCAACTAATAAATTCTTTGCGTACCCAAGGTAGAATATCCAATGTCTCAGTTCGAGACATTCTTGCTTGTCGTGACCTTCCATACATGAAACTTCTTTATCATTTCATTAAGAAAATTGAAGTTTCAATTTAATAAAGGCCCCTTTTAAGACTTAGTTCTGATTCCAGCTGCGTCCACGAGTTCAACCAATAGCTAAATTAGAATGGAAATTATGTAATGATACAAACAAACTCGAAATAGTTTATGAAATTATCAACAAAATGTCTGAAAATAACAGCTTTTTTATAATTTATAGAAGTTAATCGTTTAGTTCAAGTAATATTTCCGAGTAGATTCCATAATTAATGACGAATTACCTAAGATGATATTTAAGTAATAAGAGGAATATGTTTTAATAAATTCAAATCCTTGTGACTATTTTAGAATTAAATTAAGATAAGAATTTTATGTAAAAGTGATGCTACGGCGAAGAAAAACTTATGTAAACTGCCTTAAGAAATAAACGTATTTATGAAAAAAAAATTACAGGGGTGGAATCATGTAAGGTTCATAAGTGACTATCACCTCCTGGTGATAAAGAGGTGATCACCAGAATGTTTGGAATCACCGAAGGTGATCACTTTTACTATCACCATCACCGGTGATTGAGCCAACTTCACTCCATTTATCACCTGTCAAGAAACGTCAGTTTTTCAGGAGTAAAATATGAATGTGGCGTATACCGTTGATATTAGGAGAAGTAACATATGAAAGTGGCGTATACCCATATAATATTTTTAAATCTAAATTTTCATTCCTGTAGTTTTCAATCCTTTTCATTAATTCGAGTCATGTTTATCAATGATGATTTGTATGGATCAAAGAGTAACGTTGAAAAAAATTGCCCGGCGAGTATGACAAACTGCGCACAAACAAATAAAAAATTCACTTGTTGGTTTAATTCAGTGCCGATTTTTATTTATCAATGGAAATCAATGTCACAGTCTGTTCTTTGGGATAAATTGGCTAGCTTTGAAATGACACGAATTGTTAGATCTTCTTGATGTTTCACAACGGATGGCATTCCTCTCGAATGAGAAAGATCCGTTAAATAATTTTGTGTATAGTTTTCATTCACTTTACGATTATGGCATTTCACAGAGCTTTCAATTTCTAGTTCCATTTTGGAAATTTTACCCACCGGACATCCACTATGATTAGCAGCAACTAATTGTCCAAAAATGTTGCCTTATTTAGTTCAACTCGTAAGAAGAAAATTAAGAACGCAGTTTAATCTTTTTTACTCGTTCAGTTGAACGAGACGGACATGTCGCTCACTAAGTCACGACCATCTAATTCTACCGAAAATGTTAGCATAGATTTTTAATGTGGTTACGTTATGTGCAACAGGAGATGTCTATATTCATAAACTTATCTCTTTTCCGGAAAGCAATTTATCTTTGACTCTACGAATACCCCAATGATATTCTTTCAAATAATAATACCAACATAAATGAATTGATTTAATTGATAAATACTACCGTTCATTCTATGAATTCTTTAAACTATACAAACTAAGTTACTTTTTATTTTGGTATATAATTTTGACACAATATCAGTACGAATTTTATTAAAAAATTATCCTCTCCGACCAATTTTGGTAGGTTATGTTTATATCAGTGGCTTAAAATTCACCTAACGGACAATAATTTATAAAGCCACTTCTCGAAAAATCAAATCACTACTAAAAGTGATAACTAAATTGCTATCACCTCCATTTTGACATGAAGGTGATTAAATCGTGGTGACTATCACCTTACGTAATGCCAACATTTGATAGTGATGTTAGCCTTTCAGCAGTGGTGACAGAACTTGGTGATTATCACCTTACATGATTCCAAATTTTCAAAAGTGATAATCACCTTACATGATTCCACCCCAGGGTTCATACTGTTTTTTTATAACGACGGGCAATCAAATAATTTCATGAAAGCCAACGATATCAAAGAATATTTATGCGAAATAACACATGCGGACTGATAAAAAAAAGGTAGCTTCTCACTGCTAGGTGGATTAAGAACGTTTTCTTAATATGAAGCGGGTCTTATTCGTTTTTGAAGTGTTTTTTCTAAGCGTATGTGAATAACTATGACATTTCTCGGTTGATTTTTTCATTAGGGCGTATAAGCAAGTGACAGTTTCTCTTTAATCACTCTCTCTCTCTCTCTCTCTCTCTCTTTCGATTATTGTGATGTGACTAAAAAGATTTTCTTCGTTTTCACTACTCTGTTTGAAAGTCGGAAGTTTCGGGTATCATTTTATGCAAAGAGTTGAGTGATAAAGGTGGAAACCGCTTGGTAATTAATAGAAGAGAAAGTAAACAAAGAAAAACTGTCACTTGCTTATACGCCCTAATGAAAAATCAACCGAAATTTGCCAGGTTTAAACAATGCATTATGAATGAGATTTACTCAAACTTCTAGGTTTCTTACTCATACACGCAGATAAATCATGGTTGTTCAAAACAACAAAAGCATTAGTTGCCCATTAAACCAACAAAAAAGTGTTGTTTTAATCCGAGATATCTCGGATTCAAACAAAATATGCTTGCTTTAAACCTGAATATGGTTGTTCCGAAGAAATGTTGTTTGTCACAAAAAAAAAACATTGGTTGAATCCCGAATTGTTATCGTCACTATACCAACGAAATAAAGCAAAAACTGGACTCTTTATATATTTATTTTTGCGATATGTGTATTGTTTTTTGCGTGTACACTAGAGATGGTCGGGTATCGGGTATTTTACCCGAAACCCGACCCGTACCCGTACCCGACGGGTTTTTGGTCGGGTACGGGTAAAAATTTTTATTTTCAATCGGGTACGGGTCGGGTACGGGTAAAAAATTTTACTGCTCACTCGGGTACGGGTCGGGTACGGGTAAAAAAATTTACCGCTCACTCGGGTACGGGTCGGGTACGGGTAAATTTTTTTTTCGGATCGATTACCCGACCATTTGTACTTCACATAAATATGTTTACACGTTGACGAGATTATAGTTACGTGAAAAGTTATGTGAATATTTCCCGCCCTACTTTGTTTATAACATAGCCTTAGCTCTATGATGTTGCGGTCGGAATCTACTTTTCACGTAGGTTTTAATGGACTGCCGTTTTAAAACTGTTTAATGCACAATCCAGTAAAAATTATTTGATTCATATACTGCCCATACTCGCATATCAGTCTCATATCGATTTTCGCCAATTTTGAGCTAGCTTGAGGAATGGAGTCTTTCCTCAATATACTCTCAGGAATTGCAATGAAAGTTGAGGGTTTGTTCAGTAAAATATAAAAAAATATCAACTCATTTCTGTGTCCCATATGCTAAAGTACCCGCATATCAGTCCCATTCAGTGCAAAATTTCAATAATTTCATTTGTTGCAATATTTGAACATCAAAGGTGTATTACCGATATTTCATGCAATAATACCAAGATTTAGCATTAGGGAGCAAAGCAAAGTCTTGGCATTACATTCCTTTCGTGGAGTTTGGCCTTTCTGTTTCAACAGACTTCGCAGCCGATTCTTAGCGTACAGAATCATTGCATGGCTAGTACTATGGATCCTACTGACACTAAGAATCCTTCCAGGTCGGAGCTCGAACATACGACAGCTGGCTTGTAAGACCAGCGTCCTATGTATTGAACCGCCAACCCGGGACCAGCATTAGGGAGCACAATAAATAAAAAAAATCGGAAATAAACTTTTGATCGTCTTTTTCTCAACATGCCGATTTCCCATATGGGACTGATATGCAAGTATGGGCAGTATATAAAATGTAGTGTAGTACTCATATCACATTCAGATACCAGAAAATTGTTATTTTAAATATTGGTTGGAGATTTTCAAAATTTTCATAAAAGTCATTAGGATTCTTACCATAAAAACATGAACATTTATTTCAGAAAATCTACATAGAAGTTCTTCTAATTCTGCACTTCTGAGTGGTGTCACCTCACTTGAAATGACACCGATTGATGGCACAGCAAGTTAGGCTATATTGCCAGTTAACTTTCGTTTCTTTTCACTGGACTACAAGTGAAAATCTCGATGCATGACAACGTGGAGTCGCAAAAGTAAGGGTGAAAATCTTTTCTTGCGAAATACTCAAATTTTCACCGTGTTCACTCGTTGAGGGTTCCACCGGTTCAATGGCTGTAAAAACCACCAGCTACCGTTAACATCGTGGGTGTGGGTTTGTGAGGCTTACAAAACGGGCATAGTTGACAGATTATTTTAAATCAAAAACATAATTCATTTTGCTTTGTAGTAAAAAATTGTAACCAAAAAAATTTCCTACGGATGTTCAAACTACTTACACTTGAAGGACTCACTGTTCACCATGTTCAAAATTGAATTTTTCACACCGGGAATACACGTACATTGTTTGATTCTTTGGTCAATTCACGTAATCGAACTGATAACACACTATTCATTTTAGGGGATGTTCGCATAACATTCATTTTCGTCACGTATAATATTCAATTTGACATTTGGAACTATTTTACGTGATTTTTTAAGTGATTCGAATGTGAATTTTTATTTGTGTGTCAAGATAATGAGCACGCTTACTTGTGGTTCTAAAGAATTGGATCAAAAGTCGCACTGTTTCGTAAAAACCATACCTACCCAAAATTGAATACACCGGGTATTACGACATTTTGGGTAAATATGCCTCTCGAAAAATTTGAGTTGATATTACTCCCTTTTGTTGACATTTGTAAATGAGTATAAAGTACCAAAGACATTGAAAATCTACAGGGTCCGCCATCTAACATTATTTTTGAACTAGCGGTTATTTCGACATTGGTAACCTCAGGCGCGAAGCCAGAGAAAATTTTCGGGGGGGGTTTTAGAACATGGTGATAAATCAACACATGTACAATTTATATCACAATGTTTCCCATGGGTTATAATTTTTTGTTTCAGGGGGGGGGGGGTTGAACCCCTAAACCCCCCCCCCCCCCTGTGTACGCGCCTGGGTAACCTCAATGTCACTTCTGATTTGACAGAAACTTAGTTGTATCCTTCCGCTGAACGAAAATGGTTGTGTATACGCTTGAGAAACGCGTGAAAATAGTGCAGTTTTACTTTCAAAATCATGGTAATGTTGCGGAATGTGTGCAAAAAAATCATCTTCTCGGATGAGGCACATTTTCATCTCGGCGGGCATGTTAATAAGCAAAATTGTCGCATCTGGGGACGGAAAACCCGCACGTCATCATGGAGAAGCCGATCTCAGAGAGTGACGGTTTGGTGCGGATTTTTGTCTGGCGGCATCATTGGGCCTTTTTTCTTCGAAAATGAGGCAGGAGCCGCCGCCACGGTCAATGGCGAGCGGTACCGCGTCATCATTAGCGATTGGTTCTTTCCGTTACTTGAGGAGGAAGACTTGGACACCTTTTGGTTCCAACAAGACGGCGCTCCAAGCCACACAGCCAACGCTACGATCGATCATCTGTGCACAGTCTTCGAAGATTGAATTATCAGTCGAAATTCGGATGTGTTTTGGCCGCCTCGGAGCTGTGATTTGACACCGTTAGACTATTATCTTTGAGCGGCTGTCAAAGATAAGTGTTATGTGGACAAGCCAGAGACAATTCAAGCCTTGAAGGATAACATTCGTGCATCCATAGCTGAAATAAAGCTGCATACAATCGAAAATGTATTAAAAAGCTGGACCGACCGTATGGCGTACTGCAAGGCCAGCCGAGGCAGCCATTTGAATGAAATTATATTCCACAATTACCCGGAAGGATTGTACTTTAATATGAAAAGATAAATTTTGAATTCGGATGAACCGTTTGTTTTTTTTTGCATGTTTAAAAAAAAGTTACATTACATTATTCATGTTTCACAGTGTATTTATATGTTTAAAAGTAAACAAACATTTTAATGTATTTTTCTTACCAACTAGAGCCTGATACGGCTCGATATCTAAAACACTTTATTTTTTCCACACTGAATTTTGGTAAAATTTTTACTACTCATTCGGGTCGGGTACGGGTACAGGTAATTTTTTATCGGGTACGGGTCGGGTACGGGTAAAATTTTTAATTTTTTATCGGGTACGGGTCGGGTACGGGTAATTTTTTTTTATTATTGATCGGGTACGGGTCGGGTACGGGTAATTTTTTAAATTTTCAATCGGGTACGGGTCGGGTACGGGTAAATTTTTTTGCAGATCACACGGGTACGGGTCGGGTTCGGGTATAAGAATTTCTATACCCGACCATCTCTAGTGTACACTTCAAGGTATTTTTTTCATCTGTCGATAACCAGTCCTGGAAGTTCGATCAACTTCAACACTGAGTTGCATCACACAACATTGTTTACATAATTTTTCGACTACACAAAGTCTCAACCATTGGTTCGTCTCTGTGAGAGAAAGAGTCCTTCTCGTGTGTGTACCCAAAATAGAATAAGGATACCCCATTCGTACCGCTCTCACGATTCATGACGGACCCGATAGCAGCCGCTCGTTGGATGCTGTGCCCATCTCCCGCTCGTCAGTCTCTAGGCAGCTCTCGTCGCGAACCGTTCTTAGTGGGCTCTTTCCATTGACGATAGATTTCCTGAATAACAGTTTATCCATCACTTCTTATCTTCTTATTGCTCCAATTGTCTTAGTAAACTACCTTATTTCCTTTTCATCCCAGATTCACATTTTGTAAGTTTTTTTTTTGTTGTCACGCTACTACTTGTCTGAATTGTTTCAACTCTATACTAGGTGGAAGGACAGTGCGGACTGGATACAGTGTGGTTACTTGATCGGCTACTCTCAGTACGTACATAGTTAGGATATTGGTATCTTCATCGTCACTGTCTTCGTCATCCGTTGCAACTCCAGTGAAAAGTGTGTACGCTACCGGATATTCGAAACCATATTGTGAAGCAACGGAAACACTCCGGTTCGGTGAATTTACCGTAGTTGGAATCATAAATTGAATATTGATAATGAGTGATAATAATGAGATGATTAGCACGTAGCCGAATTCTCGACATCCAAGTTACAAAGCAATATTCGAGTTTCATATGAAGTGAAGTGTTTTGTGCCAGAATCTGAACGAGCAAACAGCACTCCTTACTATTCAATCTAAGAGGAGATTGTTGTCATGCTGCGAAAGCATACTCAAGAACGTGATTCCTTATTGAAAAACTTGTAGTGGATTGCATTCTGAGAAGAGCATGTAGCAGCTAAGTTTGATTGTGGATGAAATATTGCAATCATTGACTCATCGATCTTCAATTGTAGACCCGTGAACAGCAACGGATTTAGTTCCAAGTGTTCAGTTTTTTTTTCTCGGGTTTATCACAAATCAGTGTGAAGATTGTTGCGTGATCAGTACACCAAAAATAAACCCAATTTTTAAAATTAAGTGAAACTAATGAAAGATTGCTTCCGAATTGATAGATTGAAATAGGAGAAAAATGTTCGATGTCTAACTACCGTTTTGGTACATAATTCTACAGAGCCTACACAGAAATATTTTCGTTAATGGAACACTCGTTAGCCGGCTGAATTCGTTTATTGAAATACGTGATTGACATTTTCAAATACCGGTAAAATGGGCTTTGAAAAGTACGGCACCGTGTTCTACAATTTCAGTTACTGCTAGCTTTCCATTTGTGAATTGATTGACACAAACGTTTAGCTGGAAATCGGACGGAAACGATATTCCGACGGGAGCCGATAAACATTCAAAACTAAATAGCAATTTGTTGAGCACAGAATATTGGAAAGGTTCTGAAGATTTCTTCGAAGCACAAAATACCTTTTTCTAGGAACATTAGTTAGTAAAGATGACAAGATACGATTTTACATTCTCAACTCAAGATCAAAGGAACGGACACTCGGGGCTCTACAAGTTGTTTAGAGAGTATTTCCCGGCGGTAGAAAAGCTCTTGCCTGGAAATACCTTCCAATGAAATATTCGTTCCGTTTGTCATTACATAAAATCGTCGTCAATTTAGCTTAAGCTTTAATCAATATCCTGCAAATTAACAGTAATATATTTTCGTATTTCTCCATAACAGGCCACCCAGGTGAACAGTTAGCGTTAATATTAACAGTAAAATAGCCTATTTTGAGCGTTAAAAATTCTCCTAGTTCTAAATAAGCATCATTCTGTATGCACACTAAATAAGTATAATCAATTAGTAACGGTATATTTGGCCAAATTCGGCATTTAAGCTGTCTTAAGAGTGACTAAATCGCCAATTAGCCTTTTTATGCTGTCCTACTGTGGCATTGGTCCATTCTTATTGGTTACCCGGGTACACAATCACTTCACATCCAATTTATAGAAGCGGGCATCCTTGATAAAATTAGATCCATCCAACTTTAAGCCATGTCTGGAGTAACTGTACTGGTTAAATCTAATAAATGACGTATTATGCCAAGCAATGCTTCGTATATTTTAATTATAGGGACCACTCGTGAACCACGTAGGCTCACTGGTGGGAAAGAAAGAGATTTCTGATAAGTCTACGTCAGAAAAGGAATGTGGATTTTTGTCCTAAGTTGATGTAGTTGTATAATAATTCCCGAAATGTTTAATGAAATTTGAATTAAATCTGCTTAATCCTTAAGTATATAGTTTTCAATATGCTAAATATACTAATACTAGCGGACCCCTGCACACTTCGTAGCGCAATAATATTAGATTAAATGTAGAAAATCAAAACTACTTATCAATTTTAATGATTATTGAAGAAAAATATCATTATAATGCTCTATGATATTGGCCCCAACCTTTTTATATCGCGGACAACAGGACAAAATATATAAAACCGATGGTTTGTCGAAACGCGAACAGGCAGCGTACAATTTTCCATCTGAAAAAAACTCTAAATTTAAATAGTTAAACGGATGAGAATATGTCGTTCAAATTGAAATGACATATCAGTGGGCATCACTGGAATGCGAGGAATAAAAACTTGTCTTCTTCTAATTTGCCATTAATAAAATTGTTGCCTCGACAACATTTGCGATTAACTTTTGAACTTTAAACTTTTTTCTGAACTTGTACCTTTATTTTCTGCACTTTATTTTATACTTTGTGTGCTTGTGTGTTTGTTCCTGTAGTTTTTATGCTTGTTTCAGAATTCATTCCTGTACTTTCTTTACCTACTCCAGTATTTTCTGTACTTATTCCTGTAACTTCTGTACCTGTGCCAGTACTTCCATTACTTTTTTCTCTCATTTGTGCACTTGGTTTTGTACTTTCTGCATTTGTTCCTGTACCTTCTTTATTTTTTCCTGAACTTACATTCTGTACTTGTTCTTCTTTTTTCTGTACCTGTAGATGTCCCGGGCAACTTCTCACAGCTCAAAAATTATCTTTGGATGGAAATTATTTCGAATACTCAAGTCAGAATAATCGAACGACCCTTATGATTGCTCCCGATCAGTGAAGTAGAATGGTATTTTGCTCGCACAGTGAGAAGTATTATCTTTCATGTTCCGTAAAAATGAATCATCTTATAGTATGTTCACATTAGCGCTGATATCAAGTGATATACGGATATACTTGATATCCGATGATATCATGTGCGATATCACTTGATATCCCATACAATTTGATGTCAACGCGTATCACCATTTTGACATGATATACGGGATATCATGTACGATATCATCTCGAGTTGTCAAAAATCGCAACTAGCAACACGGATAATGGCATTGAACGCACTTATTTATGATCGTCACTTTGAGAGTGACAATAAACAATCATTATAATTTCCAATTTTCAACGAATACTGGCGTTCGGAGACCATTAAATGCAAGACTTAAATTATTGATTGAATAGTAGGAGAGAAAAGCAATATTATTGATCTTACTCCTAATGGGAACATTCAATATGACAACTTCATTGTCAAACGATATCATTTCGATCATATGTGAACACTTCCACGTGATATGCGAATCATCTCGGTATATTAAGTAATATAAGCGCTAATGTGAACATGGTATTACAATTGTTTTTGATTCGATCTCAACATTTTACCCCAAAACACGTACGTTTTCCTGCTCTTAAATGTCCCAAATGACCCGAGCAAAATACAATCAAAATCAGTTTGACAGTTTATGAGCAAGAGAGTGATGCCGACGACACGACCAGGCACTCCGAAGAAAAATCAGCATTAAAACTGTTCACTAACGATTCACCGCCAGTTACCACAAATCTAGCGACCCCTTGTAAATGATAAAAATAATCTTCTCGAGCAACACTGTTTAAGTTGCTATGGACTAGTTACCAAGGAACCCCAAAACAAATAAACATGTTTTGAAAGCGGTGGAATAGTTCTATTAGTGTTAAACGTTGTCCAAATTAAGCAGAAATGCATTTAAATGAACTCGATTTACGGAATTTAATCGAAACTATGGATGAAACCAACGAACGAGGACAATGATCTGCTTCCAGCGATTCATCCGTACACTTCAACTGCTAGCTGTTCTGGGCAGTAGGATTCGGTGTAATATGCCGGTGTCAAAATTGTTTTGTATCGGTTGATTGCGCAGCAGTGGAAACAGTATTTCACCTTGTTGGCCACTATTCGAGGATTACTAGTTGAATTCCACAAAGAAATCATTTTACCGTACGTTATGCAGGTACCGCAGAGCACTAGCCTTGCTCAGCTCGTTGTCGGTCATTTCTATGTCTTCCTTCTCACACAACGGTTTCAAGTCAAGACCTGAATTTTGAACTTGGCTTTATAAAAGACATAACTAATACTCCTCAATTTTCACATTCCGCTCGAGCCAGGTAAATCCATTAAAATGTTCCGTAATATATTAACCGGTCTGAAATTTATTTTGTTTACATTCATCTTGCCTTCGATATGCAGTAACCAAGGTTATGGTGACTGTTATTCAAAATCAATAAATATATCAACTTGTGCTGCCAGTTTGAAAAAATTCACTAGCGTTTCCGATTTGACATTTCCAGTTACTGAGGGGTAGTTAAATTTACGATACAGTTTTGATAGACGAGTGGCAGGTCGTGTCGTCGGTGATGCCGTTTTTCATTGAAAAACACTTGTGACGTGGATTGCTCTGATTTTACACTTTCGCTATGAATCGTTCGAATAGGTAAAACATGTTGATGAGTTCCCAAATTTCGGTTCCATCGATATAATTTAATAACAGGAGGCAACCGGGATGATTCGAGTACATTGTACGAAACTGTTCATAGCCACTCAAATGCAAATAATTTGAAATTATGAAGTACTCTGGGTTGATATAATTTGGATCGTGTTTGGGCCAATTAAAGACGTTTGGATTCAAACAAATTGAAGCAATTGACGAAATTTTGAGATAATTTCGAGAAAAATTCGCACAAAATCTCGTCCAAAGAATGCTTCAAAGGTATAGTATGAGACAGGTTCGTGCGCAGAAATCGTTTGAAGGGATAGGGTTTCAAGGGATAGTACAAAATGTGGGAGGGGGGTTCAATGGGGACGGGTTTCAAACGGAGGGGAAGGCGCAAAAATGGGGGGAGGGGGAGGGTGACTTAAACCTCCCCCCCCCCCATGCGAACGGGCATGGCATGAGAAATGAAAAATTTAATCCGAGAAAAAAAACGGAAAACATCCTTCTAATTCGAATGGAATTGTTCTAAAAAGTAGAGAGCCGAACAGTTTTGGTGTTTGAGTTAACGGTGTTAATTTGAAGTGACAGCACACCTTAATCCTGTTGTCTCTGAATAAAATTTCAGTGCATTGTGACAGCAATAATTATATCTATCGTGAAGAAAAGATGCACATTTCCGGAGTTTTTTTCGGAAAACAACGAATCATTAAAAAACGTTAATCACTTTCTTTTCTCAAAGTAGTTCTATAATTTGACTTCACGACATTGAACCCAAATTTATATATCGGAAAATGGAAACCTGTATGCTGTTAATTTAGCGCCCAAATGTAATTGAACATGTTATTCGAAATAAAGAAACACGTGAATCAAGTAGGCTCAGTGAAATTTTTGCATAAATCAGCTCGTTTGGCGCCAAACGGTTTTATTAATAATCTAGTATTCATATTTTGCTCTCCAGCGGGCAGCAATATTGCATAACTCGATACGCGCCAAACAATCATCGGAGATCTAGCATGCATTGAGTGGAAAATTTCCAATTCTAAACGAACAAATTTTCTAATTTTTCTCTACTTTCCCGAAGGATTTTCCGAATGTACTATAGCCTAAAACCTCCGCATAAACGTCACCTTTCGAACAAAAAAAAAATCATTTTAGGATCGGCCCACGCATACCAGAGAACATTAGCAACACACACTTTTTTCGCTATTATTTCATATATAGAGATAGTTTAGAAGTAAATTGATTTTCTAAAAACCGGAAACGATGATTTACAACTTCAAATATTGCTACAAACTTCTGGAAATCTGGTTTCGTCAAATGATACAAAATGAAACTCGAGACGTCACTAACTAAAATATGCTAAATACCAAAAGATTCAGATCTTTGCAGAAATTAATCCGCTGCAGTGTCTCTTCAATATAGAAAGTCGAGTTCCACAGTGCGGAACAAACACCAAAACATTTTAGAATTCAATCAATTCAGCATGAAATGATCATTTCATTTTTTATGTTGTGTAATATCAACAGCGGGCCATTCTGTAAAATTGTACAGATTATTAAACCAAACAAAAAGACGGATGGGTAATGTCACAGACATAGCTGGATGACGCGAATACGAATAAAACTGACATGCTTTTTCATTCTTTGGGAGAATTTGTCTTTATCTTGAGTGATTTCTATACCTATTTATTATACAAAAGGTAAACAAATATAATAGAAATACATTTATGTTGAATCTTACCAAAAAATTGGAATAATTTGAAGTTTTACATGATACTGTACGTAAAATGATGGCGACGTCCGACGTATAACAATCCGATCCGATTTTTAATTTATATCACAAAATATTCGAATTTTTGTATTCTCAGGAGTTGTTGTATCTGAAACATATAGCAATGTAAAAGTCATAAATTAAAAATAAGAGGATACAGTAATTTCTTAGAATCGGCTTTGTTTTGGTTGTTTGAATTTGGAATCTCGAAGTTCATAAGAATATTAAAAAAAACATTTTTGAGATTCACAATCACTGATCGGATTCGTCAACTCATAAAGTTGTAGTGTATTGTTATGAATAGCAAAATTCTACTTACTACTCGTATGGTTAGGTTTGTTTACCAAACGGTTAGGTTTGGCATCAAGCGAAAACGATATTAATTTAATTAAATTCTGAGAACGTTTGTTCTTAAAGACACGGTCACTTGTGGTCAGACTCGTATCATTTCGTTAAAGACGCTGACGATGTAATTTAAATCACCTTGACTCCACCTATATCATGTTCCTATTCTTGATTACCTTCTGTAGAATAAGAGGCAGAATACAATATGGACCCATCGATAAAACATAAAAACACATGCACATGTTAATTCAATTGCCTTTTTATTACTAAAAAAATGCACCAGACGAAATGAGAAGGCATAGAGTATGCTATTATTGTGAAAGATTTGTGGGATTACGTAATGTTTGAAAAATGTTTAAAATTAATTTAGTGCAAGGATTTTTATATGCAATTTAATGTCGAACAAACTAATGCAAAAGAAGATTGTTTTCCACTTCATTGGCTAAGAAGCCCGGAACCGGACGGAGCAGTGTATTTTCCATTTAATTTGCAGTTCAACCTCAATTGCCACACATGAAAGGATTTTAATTGTGAGATCTGATCATAAAGTGCGGGAAATATGAGACATGCTAAATAATGTAATTATGGAGCTCTCAGATTCTCGATGTGTAACCGTACATAATGTCAGTCAAGATAGTCTACTCAAGTGTTTAAGGAATACTCTTCAGAAGTCGAATGGCAATATATGATTGATAAGTTCAAGGCTATAAAATGGCTGGTCATAACGACATGCCCAATCCAAGCGAATTTCTCGTCCCATATACTTTCGAAACGATCAATCGACCTGGCTGTCACCGGATGACGTCGCATCGTCCATTCATGGGAATCAACAGCGGGAAATTGACTCGGATGATGAGTGATGGCACATTGATTGTCAGTAATTATATCCTCTTTTCACGCGGAGGCACCGCAGCGAATACGGTCAGCTGGAAATACCGTTCCCTCCGTCGTTAAGAGCGCAGTACTTTTGAACTGTGTGTGAGGGGTGGTGTCAAACACAGAAACCTCCCACAATGGGTTAGTGACGTGATATGTGGAGGGGGGATTTGCCAGTCTCGTCATCAGTAGAAAAACCTGTCGACGATAATGTATTGAGGCTCTCAACAGCAGGTGATAATTGCTGGGTCACGCTTTGTTCGACATGTACAGCAATGATAACATAAAACGACAGGCTGACAAGTTCAATTTATGGTCTGGGACTCTGCTGATGTTAGATAACGGTGGATGACTGTTTTTGTTTAGACGGAAAAGTCATAGTCTGTTGGGATACTGTAACCGTATCTGAAGCAATTTGTATCCTATTTTGAGAAGATTTAAACTATTTTTGAATCATCTCCTTGTTTCATGTTTAAAATGGAGGCGCTTGGTAATTTGCTGCGTCAGCATGTCAGATTAACATGAATCAAGCTACTGAACTTCGTACAGTCGTTATTGTCATCTTGCATTTTTTATCCCACAATACCAAAGGGTAAAAGTTTTTGTTCGAAGTCATTTTCGCTACAATAACAGCAACAAAAGCGGTCAAACTGCCTGCAGTTAGACATGGCCAACCGTCCGTTAGATAAGGCTACTCAACATCGGTTGAAACTGAAAAAAAGCTTTATAACTTCCTGAACAAATGATCCAACGTTTCCTTGTTCGTGTACCAGAGCACCGGGCACGCTACGACTGGTGTGAAGAACAACTTTTGTTCACTCGTTCGATATCCGATTGGCATCCTTAGCTTGGCTCTTGCAAGTCTTAGAATATAAGTTCAATTTTCAGTGCCACTGATTTCCTACAAAGTTCAACTTTGATACATTTTCGAAATTTGATATCAGCGTGTCAATTCGAAACGACTGCAAAAATTACTTATTCATTCGCCAATCGGCTGTAAATTTCGCTAGATATAAAATCTGTCCAAAATAGCTATTGAGGATCACAGCCGAAGCCAATAAAAGTCAGTTTCATTGACTCAAAATAGACGAAAATGAGGAAAGATAGATGTCACTCTCAGCTTCGCTTACAAATTATGAGACCAAGATCCATGTCCAGCCGACGACAAAAGCAAGTGACAGTTTCTCTTTGTTTACTTTCTCTTTCGATTATTGTGACACGATTACAAAAGTTTTCGTTGATTTTACAACTCTGTTTGAAAGTCGAAAATTTCGGGTATCATTTTATACAAAGAGTTGAATGGTAAACAAGGAAATCCCTTAGTAATTAATAGAAGAGAAATTACCCAAAGAGAAACTGTCACTTGCTCTTACGGCCATTTGAAAAATCAACCGAGAAATGTGTTCTATCTTTCATTTCACGCGTTTTTTTTTATAACGGCCAATAAGCCACCACTTCCACTTTGGAAAGAAATTGCAGACAAGCTATGAAAAATAGAGTATTAAATTTAACACCAGACGAAAGAGAACACTATTCTCTTCCATTTACTATTATGACTTACTCTCAGCGAGTGCCGAGTCATTCGAAATTACTCTTCAAAGTGAATGTTTATGGATGGCTTATGGGCCGTTTAAAAAAAAACGCGTGATTTACTCTCTTTTTCATTTTCGGTTTAAGAGAAAATCGTGTACACGCTTAATTGTGGGTACCCAAAGTTGGGTTATAAGTCCCCAAATTCCGCTAACACCATACCTACCCAAAATTGAGTAGAATGTTATTCGACTCCATTTGTGTAGTCATCTGTGCCTACCTTAATCTCATATTTGCTAGAGAAACCGCTCTTTGATCGGAACTCCGGAGACCACTACTTGTTATATGCCATTCGATTTAGTTCGACGAGATCGAAAAACGTCGCAGACGGCTTAACCGATTTTCTTAGCAGTTCTTCAAGTTCAAACTGATAGTTTTGGTTTAAAGAATGTTATCGGATAACCGCTGCAGTCTTCCGGGATTTTCCAGATAAAAGGGGTAGTTTCACGCATGACTATATTCCGTAATTATTATTCCTCAAAATTACGTACAAATACTCGCTGAATACATTGAAAAATACATGAAATATCTTATTTTCTAAAACCATTAAAAATTGTCTATTGAAATATATGCGGGGCATGACGCCCGATCGTGGAAAACATGAAAAATATACATTCTAAATTACGCGAAGTGACGATTATTTGCACATAGAGGCAGGATGATCTTAAACAACGGATAAACATCCATAAAAACAATGGATTAAAGTTCATGACAACCACGGGACAATATGCACCCTCATAAAGCTTCTTCTTCTTCTTTAAAGAAAGCTTTAGACTTTTCTTTGACGAAATATTTGCCAGGTGGAACATTTTCACTATTATTGATTAAACTGATAACTTAAGGATAATTGTTGTAAGCGAATCGAATTCTTGAGCATTTTGCCTCACACGATTCGGGTCGTTTTGCCCCAAAAAAAAGAAACGATAAATTTGACGATTTTTCTATAAAATTGCAAATACATCGTCTGTATTAGAACTAATTTTAGAAACCCGAATGATTGGCAAAGAAGTTCACTGGTTGCACAATTAAAATCGTCTTCCTCTCCCTAGAAAATTACTATGGAACGAACATCAATTACTTACAACAGAGACTTAATTGGTTTTTTGAAAGTTCTCCAGATATGATTGAGCCATCGCTACCAAAATTTTATTGTAATCTATTGTTATGGCGGACTTTCAGTTTCATTAAAATTTTAGTGAAAATAATTGGTAACTTTTGAGAAAAGCAAAAGGTGCATTATGCTCGGGGGTAGTTTTATCCCATCTTCCCCTATCTGAACTTTATAGCCACATTATCATTCTAAAATGTTTTCGATCGTCACAGTATTCCGACAACCTGTCGTTGGTTTTCCCAGCCTTGGCTTATTGCTTAATCTAATTTCTCTGCTGATTCGTGCAAGATTAGTTCCGGCCAGGTGGTTTTGTTCAATTTCTGATAAGGTTTAGAGACTATCAAACATTTTAGAAATCCTTATATTTTGTTTCGTGTTAGCTAATATGACATTGTTTCAATTCACCAAATGATTTTCCTCAAGAATTCTGCGATGTTCATTAGAAAATCTGTCAAAATATGCAAGTTTACTCACTTGAGATGACGCCGATTGATGGCACAGAAGCTTAGGCTACACGGAACCGCAAAGCAACCAATTTTTAAGTACTTTCCACTCAATTTGGGGACACCGTTCATTAACTTAATTTTAGGTGAAGTGGTTCTAGGGAGTTTCCGTAAAGCACGTGCAAAAAAAACTTAAAGATGAGTTATATCTACTCAATGGTAAGTTATAAGTTATATTTACTCATAGTTCAGTCGTATTGACTCAATTTCAGGTTGATATGGTTTACTTAATTTTAGCATATTGAACGAAACTCTCGCTGTTGGGTGGATTTGCTCTTTGTATTGTGATAACAATGCAAGGAGCGAATGAAAGGAAAGATTAAAAAGAAGTCAAGTAATGGGTAGTTTTTATTTTCCGTGCATATTGCTAGGTTCGTTGATAATAAAATGGACATTCTAGACTACCAGTGATAACCTCACTGTGTCGCAACAACGAATCGCCAAAGTACGGATGACAACTCTTTCTCGAAATACTTGAATTTTCATAGCACTAATACGAGACGACATGCTCGTTAAGAATTTCACCGAAGATCATCATTGTTTATTTATAATGCGGTAACGCTTGAGTAATATCCTGTCAAGTTGATACAGATACTCGTCGCTAGATGTCAAATTAATAAAGGGTGATTTTTTAAGAGCTTGAGAACTTTTTTAAACAATAAAACGCATAAAATTTGCAAAATCTCATCGGTTCTTTATTTTAAACGTTAGATTGGTACATGACATTTACTTTTTGAAGATAATTTCATTTAAATGTTGACCGCGGCTGCGTCTTAGGTGGTCCATTCGGAAAGTCCAATTTTGGGCAACTTTTTCGAGCATTTCGGCCGGAATAGCCCGAATTTCTTCGGAAATGTTGTCTTCCAAAGCTGGAATAGTTACTGGCTTATTTCTGTAGACTTTAGACTTGACGTAGCCCCACAAAAAATAGTCTAAAGGCGTCAAATCGCATGATCTTGGTGGCCAACTTACCGGTCCATTTCTTGAGATGAATTGTTCTCCGAAGTTTTCCCTCAAAATGGCCATAGAATCGCGAGCTGTGTGGCATGTAGCGCCATCTTGTTGAAACCACATGTCAACCAAGTTCAGTTCTTCCATTTTTGGCAACAAAAAGTTTGTTAGCATCGAACGATAGCGATCGCCATTCACTGTAACGTTGCGTCCAACAGCATCTTTGAAAAAATACGGTCCAATGATTCCACCAGCGTACAAACCACACCAAACAGTGCATTTTTCGGGATGCATGGGCAGTTCTTGAACGGCTTCTGGTTGCTCTTCACTCCAAATGCGGCAATTTTGCTTATTTACGTAGCCATTCAACCAGAAATGAGCCTCATCGCTGAACAAAATTTGTCGATAAAAAAGCGGATTTTCCGAATGGACCACCTAAGACGCAGCCGCGGTCAACATTTAAATGAAATTATCTTCAAAAAGTAAATGTCATGTACCAATCTAACGTTTAAAATAAAGAACCGATGAGATTTTGCAAATTTTATGCGTTTTATTGTTTAAAAAAGTTCTCAAGCTCTTAAAAAATCACCCTGTATAAACATTGGTTCAATATCCCTCTCAGCAGGCCGTTCTATTTTTTTGGTCGTTGAGCGCTTGTTGAACGACTTCACGAAATATTCGTTCAGTTTGCTGGAACGGTTTGTTGTTGTTTTTTCTCTTGCACAAATAGAGTGAAAATTAGATGTTACCTTTATATAGAAAGAAAATTTGTTGTTATTCTACGTGAAGTAGAAGTATTGTGCAGGTATGTAGTGTTAGTTTTAAAAAAATAAATGGAACAAAACTTCGGAAATTTTCCAGTAAAACTAGTCCAACGGGGCTCCAACTCCTCATAATAAAAATGGCTCAACGATGGACCTCTTACTACTCTGTTGAACGAAAAAAAAAATGTATTCGGTTCAAATGTCTGTTTCAAAACCGGCAAACGAAGGTCCCGTGTTGGCCTCCCATTGAACGATTGACCACCGTTGAGCGTTTTTTCTAAGAGGGTTATCTATGATCTTATTTGTGTAAGTAATGATATAACAAAGTATACTGTTAAAACTAAACATATTAGTTTTATTTCTTATAAACCAGAGCAAATTTTTATCCGCGGATGAACCAAAGAAATTTTTTTTGCGTATAAAATTTGTTTGCTTGTTATAAGTGAAATTTTATCTGTTTCTTTTATTTCATAGGAGCTGATGAAGCACCGAGTCATCAGACATTAATTAAAATACCAGAACCAAGGATGTCAAGTCATTTTTTCAAAAAAATGTAAAGCAAAGCCTTGGTATTACATTCCTGTAGTGGAATTTTAACCTCTGTTTCAACAGACTTCGCAGCCGATTCTGAGTGTACGGAACCATTGCATGGCTGGTGCTACAATTCTACTGACACTACGAATCATTCCAGGTTGGGGATCGAACATCCGACAACTGGTGTGTAAAACCAGTACCCTATGCATTGAACCGCCAACCTGGGACAAAAAACTGTGATCAAGCCAAAAAACTGTCTGTGCACGTTTCCCCTTACATAATAGAAATTGAAAACTTTTTGGTGCTCATCTGTGATCGATTCCAGAAATCTTTGAAAATCTTTAATCGATTTCAGAAATCTGTGTCATTTTTAAAATCTGTGCAGATAATTGAAAATCTGTGAAACACAAATTAATCTGTGAACCTGGCATCCCTGACCAGAGTTCGATTGTGGTATGTGAATAATTCGATCGTCTTGCTTCAAAAGGGCTTAACTGCAAATGAGAGTAACTCTTTGTTTACTATTTCGATTATTACAGAGCCATAATAGAAATATTTTTAAAATGTTCAATATCAATCGAGGGCCAAATTTATAAAAGAAATATGAAAACATTAAGAATTTCAAACGAATAGAATATAGGGTAACTGAGGTATTTCTGCCACTCTAATATATTTTGGTACGGCGCTCAACTAATGTGTTGAAGAATGGTATAGTCTTTAAAATTCTGAGACACAATGTATTTCATTTTGATTACATCCAGAAACATATGCACTAGACCAGAATATATCAGAGTGACCAAAATACTTCCGTTACCCTATGTTATTGTTAAAAATTGTTATTGTTATTGATTTTAACAAACAAAAGTGTTGGTTGAGATTAACTAATAGTTTTTAGTTAATTCCATCTAAAAAAATTGTAAGTTTAAAGCTAAAAACTGATTTTTCGAATTGAATTTGCTGTGAAATTGACAGGAGCGCACAAAAAAAGTATTTCTTATTTTTATCAAAATATTGATTGTAACAAACTAATCTACTGAGCAAAATTAACTATGTTGTATTGTAGTTTCAAGCAGCAATATTTGCTAAATCAAATTCTTTCGAGATTATTGCAATAAAAAAATTCCTTGTGTGAAATCCAAATTTGGTTATTTTTATAATTTTTCTCTGGTTGCGTTAGTTAGTGTATGTTAACAAAGCTCTAAAAATAAAAATCTGACCTTTATAAAGCACGCTATCAAATCTAGCGAATGACTAGTACAGGTAAAAATTGTTAATTAATTAATAAAGTTGAAACCCATCTACTACAACTATGTTGCTTTGATCTGTTGACTTTTGCACTGCGATGCAAAGGACATCGTAAATCATGATTTTTAAAACGAGTCTTCGAAGATACTTCTTCGACAACATATTTCTCAATATTATCCACGAAAATCACAAAAATCCAATTAAAAAAGCCTAGAAAAGAATGCGAAAATTTACTAATTAGAATCTATCAGACAGTAAACCTTCACTAAACTGATTATTTTACTTTCGATTTGCATATTTCAACAGATAAGTAATTTTAATAGTTCTTTTGTAAACATTTATAGCCCTTAAGAAGGCCGATTTGTAGAATGATCAAGATTGTTGTTCACTTTTCGGTGTTTTTTGCTAAAATGCAAACGACCAGCAGCTGGATGCCGCAATCGACCTTGTCTGAAGCGAAACTCGCACTGCGAACGTCCCACAATAGAGCTGTTTCTTGTGCGGATTGGTTCAAAACTGAAGCAATTTTTGTGAAAGGATTTCCGTTTTACGTGATTTCGTTTGCAGCTTGTTTTAAAAAATGAGCGATCCTAATAGCTCGCAAAATATTGAAATTTTTAATTTTGGTATTGAATATTCAGGTTTTCAGGAAGGCCCAATTGTGGATTTTTTTTCCGATATTGAACACCGTTCAATGTTTTTCTCGAACGCAAAGCGGTCAAATGCTGGCTTTATTGGATCATTTGGCACAGCGAACGGAGCACTAAAATGTTTATTCTCACTTCCGATTCGCATATTACAACAGATAAGTAGTTTTAATAGTTCTTTTGGGAACATTTATAGCTCTTAAATGGACTAATTTGTAGAATTTTTACGGTAGTTGTTTACTTTTCGGTGTGCAAAGAACAAGCATTTGAATGCCGATGTAATTGCCCTTGTTTGAAACGAAACTGCGAACAGTGCATAAAACAAGTCCGTCACGTAGCAGATAAGACTATTTGAGTCTGTACCTGGAACTGGATTCTGAACCTGAAATTATAAGAAAATGCACTTGTTTTACTTCCTACTCAGTTAATTGCGCAGGCTAGAATGAAAAAAAAAAATATTTCAAGTGTTAGCCTTTTATCAAAGACATCATATTAACAAGATATCCAGCTCTCACATTTCCCGATAAAATCATTGGCAACATCCTTTTTTGCGAGCATGTCGCCCTCAGGTGAGTCCGCATCAAATCTCATACATAGAAGTAGGGGAGAGAAATGTCAAATTCGTGCGCGCCAAAAAAAAGCAGGACTGCGCACCCTTACAATTGACATGATATGTTGAATGTGATGCCGTGCGATGGCGTTGCTGAACTGAAGATTGATTTCGCTCCAAGCTGACAGGGTCTGCTTTTATACAACCAGTAGATAACGCAGAAAGTACGAGTACGAGAAAGGTACACGGAAAATTAAAACTACCTATTATTTGACTTCATAATTTACTTAATTTTGAGTTGTTTTGAATCTTTTCTTTCATTTGTTCCTTCCATTGTTGTCAAAATACAAAAAGCAAAACCACCCAACAGCGAGAGTTTCGTTCAATAAGCTAAAATTAAGTAAACCGTGTCAACCTGAAATTGAGTCAATGTGACTCAACTGTAGAGTAAATATAACTCATTCTTTTATTTTTGCACGTGCCTTGCGGAAACTACCTAGAGCCACTTCACCTAAAATTAGGTTATTGAATGTACTAAAAATTTGGTTGTTTTGCGGTTCCGTGTAAACACGCGTCATGAGTTTTCTTCTGTGACACTCGTTGTTACCAAACATTTCCGAAAACTTCAATTTTTAATTATTTGGGATCATGTCATACAACTGAAAAATGTTATCATGAGTTTAAGATTATATTTTCGATTGCATGTAATAAAAATTATGTTTATATGTTGGATGTAACAAGGGATATTCATGATCAAAAAATTATCACTCTCTCAGAGGGTAAATTTTGAAAAGGCGCCCAATAGTAAGGTAAGTCGTTTTTACGACAAAAAAAAATTGGAGATCTTCAAATATGAGTATATCAATGGTTCCATCATCCGTACCAGAAGGTTTAACACACTAAGATTTATTTCCTTTGTTCGGTAATATTTTTGACGAGAAATTTCGGTAATCTATAGAAATAACCGATATTTCGGTACATGGGTTTTATTTTACAACAATTATGCAAATTTTCACCGAACGATCAGTTTAACGTAAATTTTCATAGCAGAATTCTGTATTAGATATACAATTGATACGGTAAACCTGAATAGTCGCCGAATACGGTAAAAATCATACTGTCCGTTTGGTAAAGTTATCTTCCAATAACCGAACTTCTGTGAAAACTGATTGTCATGAAACTAACTGTCAAACAGTTATTAAAATATGCAGTGAGTGTCTTTTTATTAACCAAACGAAAAAAATGTTGAAGGGTTCATCGAATGGATTGAGGTACAGGTGATGAAAGTTTTTAAGACATTAGAGCCACTAACAGCTTTTTGTTTACAGAAAATAATTTTGTATCACTTGTCCACTTGCTGCCAACACAAATCGTTCAAGGGTAATATTTGTTGGATTCGACGGATTGTGCAGTGTTTTGGAAGGCGCTCATAAATCCGGCCAGTCGGAACATCTGACACTTTTTAAATTTCTCGTAGAATAAAACCATTTTCTTCATTAGTTTTTGTGAATATGTGTTGTTTTTTGTAATCCGAAAATCCAGAATTTTAACCAAAGGAAAACAAACAAACAAAAATTACCGAACAATCTGTTAGATCCATTTGGTTTACAGTTTACGGTAATTGTTTGACAGTTCAGCAATTACCGAACGATCGGTAATCAATTCAGTTACCGAACTGAATACCGAACGTTCAGCTGTTGAAAATTCGGTAAAAAATGACCGAATACTGCGAAATTTTCGAAGTGTGTAGGTTTTCTTTATCCAGGTTGTTCAATATTTGATTGAACCGAAACAATATGAAGTGTATAAAACCATTTATAGAACGCACATTCGTGTGTACTGTAAGTTTTTAACCATTGACCAAATTACCTGGTTACACAAAATAGCACCGTAAATTATGATTCTATCGGTTAGAAACAAATAAATCAGGAATAAATTTCATTTCAGTTGGGAACGATGATCATGACGGGTAAATTGTTATGTAACACATAATTTATTGTTGTCATGAACCGCCCAGGTTCGCGCATTAGAGAAATTACTTTCCTATCTGGAAGCCAATTTGGCATGACTAATTTCAGGATCCCACAGGAGTGTAAATGTAATCCCATCTACGTTAAACAAGCTCGCTTATCCAGGAGTAGTTACGCAATTGCTCTATCGTTAGAGACTGTTCCCGATAACAATAGCACACACACTTGAAGCTTTTTACAGTTCCAATAAAGCATATACCGATCAGACATTATACCGACTGCCTAGTTAAGCTTCGCTTGTATATCGATAAAAAACGTTGAGAAACTTTGTTCCATTGTTCAGCGAGTGTAGCATAACGATGGAAAAGTTTGAAACGGCTACCGGTCAAATGGTACGTTACGTTACTGCCTTCAAAACGAACTCCGGAGAATCGCCGTGTTGAACTACAAGTTTGAATTTAAAAATTCTACGGAAACAAGTCATCCATTGGACGTGCTAAAGCTCCATATAATTTGCCAGGCGGATGCGGAAATTGGTGCAACGAACCTTAGTTTGATATCATGATACAGGTAGTTAATTGCATTTTCCTCTTAAACATGAAGGCGATGGGTAAATTGATTTACCGGTACAGTGAAAATGGGGACTGAGAAAAAAATCACTAGGAAGGCGTCAAAACGGTGGGAAAAAGTAACACTTGTTCTTGTGATGTTTCTTCACTAGATTTACTTCTATGTAGAATCGGAACATATGAGCAAATCTTCAGACTAGATGCCAAACCATTTGTGTAGTAGGTAAGCACTTTGTTTGGGTACATCTGATGTTTTTTTTTTGTCTTTCTGAGTTCTTTTATTCTCCGAGGAAACAGTAGAGTTGCGTACACTTCAAATACCGTTTTGTGCATCCATCCAGTGTGCTCCACCGGAAATGAGCCACTAGGATGCTGTTGATGGATGCCGAGACTGGAGTGAGAACGGTTTCAAAACGAGGCCGCCATTCATCTCGGAGCCCGAAAGTGCGACAGACGGCAGAAATTGAATATAGAATGTATATGCAAATATTTGCTTTGGCATGTAGCGGCCGAAGCGTGCATTAGTACCCGGTGCCGCCGGCAGAGTGTACATAGTTGGTAAGCTCCATCCGGGCAGGATGGCTTGGTATTCCAGTTCATTGGATGCTGGGAGCATTTAGCAGAAAACGTTCGAGACAGAACGGGACAGGGCGGCGAAGAAAGTTTGCTACCAAGCGAGCGCATAATCACGCAATGAAGTTTAGTGCGTTAACGGTGATGGCGTGATATCATGCCAGGATCGCAAACGTTTGTGCTCCGGGAAACTTTCGGCTGTTGGCTGCTGGCTGCTGAAAGACTAGCAGCACGGCTGGGGCAATTAATTATTCTTCTCACAAGGGGATTCACTGCCGGCACAAATTGAGTTGTCGGAAGTGATGCAGCACGGGACCGAGTGGTCGGAGAATTTATTTGTTTGTTTCTGCTGAGTTTATTTCTTTTGTGAATTTAGTTAGTGGTACTGAGTATCATTCCATGTTTTTCGAATGAGTTACTTTATAAGGGACGAATTGTACAGTGCTCGGTTCGTTCTGTACGCCCTAATTTGGCATGAAGTACGTTACTCATTAAAGTAGGCCGACCGATTACGTCAGACGTATCACCGAAAGAAAGTAGAATACACTTTAATTGCAAATTTTAGTGAAATGGTGCTATGCAACAACAAATTTTGGTACACATTAGTGGATAATAAAACCTATGACGGATATGGTGATTGGTCCCTATTTTTTCCCAAGACGATGAAGGAACAACGAAAACTGTTAATGGCGATCGTTATCGAGCCACGATGAATGATTTTGTGATGCCCATTGTTCGTGAGAATAGTTTTAATGGCTACTTGTTTCAACAGGACGGTACAACATGCCATACAGCTCGACTAATAATCGATTTGTTACGGCCATTGTTCCCCGGACGAGTCATATCGAAAAACGATGATTTTAACTGGCCTCCAAGATCACCCTATTCGACGCCAACAGACTTTTTTGTGGGGCTATTTGAAATCCAAAGTATACGCTGATAAACCAAGAACCAACTCAAAGATAACATACGACGTGTAATCGCCGTAATATATCTCCTTGAACCAACATAATTTATAATCGAAATGAAAACAAAAATGTTTTTGCCTTTTTTTATAGAAAGGTTTTAGAAACCGACTTTTGAACGGAGTCTCGGAGACCCATAGTGTTATATACCATTCGACGAGATCGGAAAATGTGTGTATGTGTGTGTGTGTGCTTTTCGAATATATTTATACGCGCTCAATTTTCTCAGAGATGGCTGAACCGATTTGAACAAACATATGCTCTTTTAAAGCTACTGTCAGGCCATTGATCAAGTTCGAAGACCAAATGGCTGTGACTTTTGGTTCCGGATATATAATGGTATAAGTGACGTAACCGACAAAACACGTTGTTTTTTATCGCTCTTATGTATATAACGGTGTCAATATTTTGGGCTTACGTGAAATTTCCGAAATCGAGATTTTTTTTTGATGCCGAAAATCTTAAAATTGCATGAAACGTCAAGATTTAGTGTCATCTCAAAAAAATTTTTTTAGAAGAAATCGACTTTCTGGGATTTTGATATTTTTACTAAGTCCCAGAAAGTCGATATTTTAGAAACAAAATTTTTTTCGAGATGACACTAAATCTCGACGTTTCATGCAGTTCTAAGACTTTTGGCATAAAAAATGGTGATTTTTCAAGATATATGAAAATTCCACTAAATGGACTAAGAAGGGTTTTTGCCTTTCTCTATAGAAAGGTATAAGAATTGCTGGAAAAACCGACTTTCGAACTGAGCCTCGGAGACCCATAGTATTATATACCATTCGACTCAGTTCGACGAGATCGGAAAATGTCTGTGTATGTATGTGTGTGTGCACTTTTCGAAGATATTTATACGCGTTCAATTTTCTCAGAGATGGCTGAACCGATTTGAACTAACTTATGCTCGTTTGAAAGCTACTGTCGGACCATTGATCAAGTTCAAAGATCAAACGGTTGTGACTTTTTGTTCCGGAGATATAATGGTATAAGTGACGTAACCGACAAAACACGTTGATTTTTACCGCTCTTATACATATAAGGGTGCCAATATTTTGGGATCACTTCTAATTTCGTAAAGCCCTAGCGCTGAAAAGTTTAAGCACCTCGAAAAATATCCTCATGCAAAATTTGAGGTAAATCGGACATGCGTAAGAGGTGCTGCCCGTCGGTTAAAGTTTGAAAATTTTCGATCTTGAAAAAGCACCATAGGGGGGAGTACATGAAATTTCCAAAATCGAAAATTTTTTTTGATGCCGAAACTCTTAAAACTGCATGAAAATCCGAGATTTAATGTCATCTAAAAAAAATATTATTTTTTTAATCAACTTTGTGGGACTTAGAAAAATTTTCATATTTTTTCTAAGTCCCAAAAAGTCGATTTTTTCAAAAAAAATTTTTTTCGAGATGACACTAAATCTCGACGTTTCATGCAATTCTAAGCCTTTTGGCATCAAAATTTTTTTTTCGATTTCGAAAATTTCATGTACTCCCCCCTATGGTGATTTTTCAAGATATATGAAAATTCCACTAAGTGGACTAAGAAGGCTGTTTTTAGATTAGCATCACTGATTACAAATAGGCAACGCAAATGTCAAGCACTGGTTTGGAAAAATGATGCTGACTGTGTGACATAAACACTGAAGCATGCATTTGTGAACTACTCGAATCAATCTGAATCAATTGGTGTCAAAATTAGTATCCAAAATTATTTAATAAAAGTATAAAACATATTTTCATGAGATTGTTATGAAAGAAGAGAAAGGCATTATCACACCACTAGGTGGATTAAGAAGGGTTTTTTAGATTAGCATCACTCTTCTCATACAAATAGGTAACGCAAATGTCGAGCACTAGTTTGGAAAAATGATGCTGAATGTGTAACACAAACACTGAAGCATGCTTTTGTGAACTACTCGAATCAATCTGAATGGTGTCAAAATAAGTATCCGAAATTATTTAATAAAAGTATGAAATATATTTTCATGAGACTATTATGAAAGAAGAGAAAGGCATTATCACACCACTTGGTGGATTAAGAAGGTTTTTTTTTCATATATTTTGTTCAAATATTAAATATGCCCGCTGTTGGATAGTTTTTCTCTTTGTGTTCTGACAACAAAGGAGAGTTCGAATAAAAGAAAAGATTTAAAACAACTCAAAGCTAAGAAAACCGAAGTCAAATTGGTAGTCTTTTTGCCTTTCTCATATAGAAAGGCTATGCAATCACTGTGAAAACCGACTTTTGAACGAAGGCCCAGAGGGCCGAGTGTCATATATCATTCGACTCAATGCGTCGAGATCACAAAATGTCTGGGTGTGTATGTTTGTATGTGTGTATGTGACAAATAATGTAACGCGATTTTCACAAACTTAGATTCAAACGAAAGGTCTTATGGTACCATAGATCGCTATTGAATTTTACCCCGATCTGATTTCTGGTTCCGGAATTACAAGGCAATATGTGCAAATCTATAAGAAAACGCGCACCTTATTTTCTCGGAAATTTCTTAACTGATTTTTACAAACTAAGATGCAAATGAAAGGTCTTGAAATTCTTTAAAATGTCCCAGAAAAGTTGATACAGATCCGACTTTCGGTTCCGGTATTACAGCACGATAAGTGCAAAATTTTCAATTTCATAAGTATTTTTGCATTTCTCATATAGAAAGGCAATGCAACTGAAAAACCTACTTTTCAACCGAGGTCCGGAGGCCGAATGTCATATTCCATTCGACTCAGCTCGACGAACTGAGCAAATGTCTGTGTGTGTATGTATGAGTGTATGTAACAAAAATGTGCACTCGATTTTCTCGAAGATGGCTGGACCGTTTTTCACCAACTTAGATTCAAATGAAAAGCCTATTGTTTCCATATGTTGCAATTGAATTTTACCCGGATCGAACTTCCGGTTCGGGAGCAACGGGATAAAATGTGCAAAAAAGAAGAAAAATTGAGCTCGATTTTATCAGAGACCGCTCAACTTAGATTCAAATTAAGGCCTTATAGTTTCATAGCGTGCTATTAAATGTCATCTGGGATCGACTTCTGGTTCTGGGATCGACTGATAGGTATAAAAATTCTATTTTCAGGGGCGTGTTTTTATACACATGACACAGAAAAATTCAATCAAATACATTCGTATAGTCGTATTGGACAAATTCGGTTAGTTGATGACCAAATACATTGATCTCGGGTACACCTGATCTTCGTTTCAGTTTTTTTTTCCGGAAGTATAAAAAAAAGTAATCGTGTACTCCAAACCGGAAATCACTCTTATTTATTAGAAGTGGATGAACCGATTTTTACAAACTCAGATTCAAATGAAAGGTTTTGTAGTCCCATACCGAATTACTGAATATTGTTTGGATAGGACGTCCAGTTCCGGAGTTATGGGGTAAAATGTGCAAAAATAGAAATAAGCGTACTAATTTTTCTCAAAGATGGCGTGACCGATTTTTACAAACTAAAATTTAAGTGAATGGTCTTATGATTTTATACAAAACATCTGAATTTCATCTGGATCCGACTTTCGGTCTCGTAATTATAGGGTAAAGTGTGTTAGAAATTTCATACCATCACTTAAAGGAGGGAAACAAAGAAGAATCGAAGAAAACTATTTCGAAGGATACCACAGTATTATATATGATAGAATGATTGATATGGAAAAGGCATAATTACACCACTAGGTGCATTGAAAAAGGTTATCCTGTGTAGATTTGCTTACACGGTAAAAGTAGTTGTAACTTTATACCACAGAAAGAAATTTTTTCATCCCTTTTTAGAAAAGATCAAGGCGAATGTAGTAATTCTTTTTCACCAGAAACCTTTCCGGAAACTTTCTCGGAAACACACAAATTCCTTCCAAAGCAAACCAATGTAAAAAAGAGCACCGGTGTGGGACTGTCATTTACATCGGCTCTTCGCTGTTTCGCAAGGACAGCAGCTTGCACCTGAAATGACCATCATACCTCAATATGAAAAATGATCAAATGCGAGGGAGTGAGGGCTGTAACCGCAGAATTTGTGATGGCCGTGGGACAACGCACCATGGAATATAGGCCCAAAGAAAGGGAGAAAAGATGCTTCCTGTGCGATAATAAAGTGATTTACGGCGGTCGTACCTTCGGGAGCTGTGATGCGAAAGAATGATTCGCCCGAGAAAAGTGGAAACAAATTTGATTATGCTATTGAAGCGAGAACCTAGCCAAAGGCATTGCGCTACCGGAATTTCGACCTTGATATAATTAATTATCCAAAGCGAAGTGCGGTTGCTTCACCTTAGATTGCTCAGCACTTGGGTCACTTTGCTTTGGAATGTTAAAACGAGCGTCCTGGTATGGTGATGCATATGGAACTGGTTGCATAACCACAGCACCAGGTGTGACCGGAAAAGAATCTTCGTTTGTGTAGAATCGTTAAGCCGTACATCATAATTTAGTAGCGAGTCTTTTGTTCCCACATATGACAAAAAATTGGTGGATAACGGATCTTTGAGCAATTTTCAAAATAATTTCGCCAGAACTCTCTAACAATTTATCTATACAACAAAGACCTTAGTGACAATTGCGTTAACTTCGGTCGTCCTGCTTTGATACCAAATAAGGTAATGTAGATCCCCGAGTTTAGGCAAACAATGCGAGGAAACCTGGTTGTATGTGAGTTAACTGAGTGCTTGGTGTTATCAGCGTCCTATTCTATTCCGAGCAACCAGTGTTTAATCATCTTAGTTTATTTTGTGGAACAGATAATGCAATTGACCTTCTTTGGCGAACTGCATCCTTGAGTGATGCTATCCGCTGGCAGTATTTGAGATCTACTTGTACAGTAACACAGCTTCTGAAAGGGTCCCAACTGCGTATCCATCAAGATCCGCAGTCTGCCAGTGCAGTATCGGAATTAACCGAAGCAAATAACACTAAACTAGAGCACTTCCAGTGGTACGGAAACTGAACTAATGGGAAATTACTGTCTATTAATTTGATTTTCGTATATCTACACACATACACGTGAAAAGGGATTCAACGGAGCGTTTTGTGGTTTTGCATGTTTCTGGTGCACTGACCGTATAATCCCGGATTGTGCTCCAGGAACTGGTGCCAATGAATGGTTTTACTGATGGGCTCTCCACATGGGAGATCGAATAATAGCGGTTGGCCGTAGTCCAGAAGCGGATCCACTGGACACGGAGAGAAAAAAATAATCTACATTTTCAGATCTCTGCGTGTGCTTTGGTTGTATCGTACAAAAACATCCTTTCTATGTACCAGCAATCATTTTCGGAATATTTTCACGGTGCTTATCATACACACACAGTAGCGGTTTACCAAACACTATTTACACCATTCATACACCTATTTACTGCTTGGTAGATTTATATTAAAATGAGTACAGTGCCATGACCCTTGCACTTTTTTGCGTGTGTGTGATCTAACGTGTTGTTTCACTACTAGAGGCGTTCGTGTGCGATAATGATGTTCGCAAATTTTATCTGTCAAAATTCCAGGAAACACGAATTTCCTTTTAAATAATGATTTAGTTAGCGTCAATGATATTTACAATTACGGTTTCACAGTGAATCGTTGATCGTTTTCAAATGATTTCATTAGTGTCGACCTTAATAAAATGTCAATTATACGACCGTACTGATTCGCAAATGAAACCAAATATGCGATATTCAGATGAGTTACAGCTCTTGGAATCCGTTTTATTAATTCTTCTATCAATTTTGAAACAAGCAATTCAAAGCTTGATTCAAAATTGATAAAAAAAACTTCAATTTTGCAATGGTGATAATTTTCAGATTTAGATTTTGATAATTTCAAATTTCATCCCATATTTTCAAATATTTAGGATAGTTTTAAATTATACGTTTGATGACAACACGTGAAACTCCAGTAAATTGAAAAACTCATCCGAATATTCTCTAAATAAATGGTATATGTCAAAAGACTCACCATTAGGCTATCTTGCGATGGCTACGCTGATTAGATTCTTCAATTGGACGAATGAGTTCTATCAATTTTTACGCAATTGTTTTGAACAAGGATGGCTTTTATCGTAAACGCTCACTAGCAACTCTTCACACGATTCAATCAGTGCCATCAAGGAGAGACGGATATCATCGCAGCAACAAAAAATCGGCATGGTTCATTTAAAACAGAATAGACACCAGTGCGAGAGTGAATTTCTCTGGATGAACTGTCTGAGAGTCAAAGGTTAGCTCGCTGCTAACAAGCAACAAACGGTCGCATGGGCATGTATGGGCAGTGGATAATTGCGATAGCATCATTTTACTGTTGCCGCTTATTCTAACTATGTGCATATAACCTTTTTATAAGTTGTTTCTATGAAAATGTCTATGAAATGTACACAAGGGTTTTGAAATATTGCAACCTAGTATGAGAATCATCGAGTCGAATCATCGATTCGATTTTCTGCGATAATTGCGTCAATTGTCAACTTGCGATTCTCTCTTGAAAAATTCCACACAGCACCGTTCATTAACAGACAGTAATTTTTAAGGGCAGTGAAATACTTAGAGTATGAAGTGGACAGAAGAAATGTAGAAAAATTCTTTCGCTGTTCATGCATTGAGAGACTCGAGTTCTTGTAGCATCTTCTACTGGATTGAGAATGTTGTATACAATATTGCTAAATATCAAGCAGCTTCTGTCAAATTTTCGGCAATTACCAACACTGGTTTTGAATGCGAGATACTTGTTAAGCAATCGAAATCTTTTAGTGTTTGGGTTTTCAACGGTTGGACTACACAGATGTAGAGTAGAAAAGCATACTTTGATTACACCCAAATTGGAGCGAGTATAGTCGGTGCTAAATGCTACTTGAAACACTTTAAGAAGAGCTTCGGCGTAACAACACACAACATTGACGACGTGACATGGAAACATAGCAAATTTACAGTACCTATAATAGATAGACTGAAAAGTCCCGGGCCCAACAAAGAGAACACGATTTTTTTGGCTCAAAATTAACTTTTTTCATCAACGTTATATCCATCAAGAGCAACGCAATCATTCTAGCGCCGCTCTAACAGTTCAATACCGCTTTTGTAGAACGACTTTTGCCTCGAAAAAGGCCTCCGTTTCAGCGATAACCTCTTCATTCGTGCGAAATTTCTTACCGGCGAGCCTTTTTTTAGGTCTGCGAACAGCCAGAAGATGTGATGAATCCATGTTTCATCCATTGTCACATATCGATGCAAAAATTCCGGTTTGTTCAACACGTTCTCGTTTTTGGTCAACACTGAGCAAACGCGGCACCTACTTTGCACAGAGCTTTCTCATAGCCAAATGCTCATGAAACACGTTCTTTTGATGTCTTTACGATGTCAGGTAACTCACACTTTCCGATAATTAAAAACGATTTTGTGGATTTTTTATGTTTTCTGGAGTTATCGCCTTATTTGGACGACCACTGTGTTCTGCATCATCGGTGTCTCTACGACCACGTTTGAAGTCAGTAAACCAACGTTTTATTATTATTATTGATGGAACGGAGTCGCCATAACACTTTTCGAGTCATTGCTTCTCTGGAACGGTATTTTTTTCATCAAAAAGCAGTGTAAAATTAAAACACGTAAATGTTTGTGATCCATTGTTCTGAAAATAAAAAAAAGTAGCGTCACTCTTAGCACAATAACTCACAAGTTAATGAATATAATATCATTACCAGCTGTCTTTTAAAGGTTAGTATTAACAAGGATCAGCCCCATGGGGTTGTTCGAGCCATTGATGTGAAACAAGGCAATCAAAATTTCTAATGATCTACAATCAAACAGTTCAATCAAACGTCACACTTTTGAATCTGCCATTGCACGAGAGTCTGCTTAGATTGATCTTGATTAGGAACCAAAACTGAACATTGTTTGTTTTATAGCCGACGAAATTACACCAATATCCCAAATGTATGCAATTATATCTTTGATCATACCTGCGATACGATTTTGATATGTATGCTTCTTTTCGCCAAGCTTGTGTTCAAGTTTTGTATGCAAGCAGTTATTTTTATAGCGTTAAGTTTCTCTACCATTCTGCGATTTCGGTTGAAGCGATAAACTTTTTCTCATTATCAATCTAGTTCATCTTATAAAGGGTGATTTTTTAAGAGCTTGAGAACTTTTTTAAACAATAAAACGCATAAAATTTGCAAAATCTCATCGGTTCTTTATTTTAAACGTTAGATTGGTACATGACATTTACTTTTTGAAGATAATTTCATTTAAATGTTGACCGCGGCTGCGTCTTAGGTGGTCCATTCGGAAAGTCCAATTTTGGGCAACTTTTTCGAGCATTTCGGCCGGAATAGCCCGAATTTCTTCGGAAATGTTGTCTTCCAAAGCTGGAATAGTTACTGGCTTATTTCTGTAGACTTTAGACTTGACGTAGCCCCACAAAAAATAGTCTAAAGGCGTCAAATCGCATGATCTTGGTGGCCAACTTACCGGTCCATTTCTTGAGATGAATTGTTCTCCGAAGTTTTCCCTCAAAATGGCCATAGAATCGCGAGCTGTGTGGCATGTAGCGCCATCTTGTTGAAACCACATGTCAACCAAGTTCAGTTCTTCCATTTTTGGCAACAAAAAGTTTGTTAGCATCGAACGATAGCGATCGCCATTCACTGTAACGTTGCGTCCAACAGCATCTTTGAAAAAATACGGTCCAATGATTCCACCAGCGTACAAACCACACCAAACAGTGCATTTTTCGGGATGCATGGGCAGTTCTTGAACGGCTTCTGGTTGCTCTTCACTCCAAATGCGGCAATTTTGCTTATTTACGTAGCCATTCAACCAGAAATGAGCCTCATCGCTGAACAAAATTTGTCGATAAAAAAGCGGATTTTCGGAATGGACCACCTAAGACGCAGCCGCGGTCAACATTTAAATGAAATTATCTTCAAAAAGTAAATGTCATGTACCAATCTAACGTTTAAAATAAAGAACCGATGAGATTTTGCAAATTTTATGCGTTTTATTGTTTAAAAAAGTTCTCAAGCTCTTAAAAAATCACCCTTTATAAGATAGAACTTAATCGAACTCAAAATTTATCCTGGAGTAGTTGTCGATTTCTCAGGCGAAACGACATAACATGGAATTTCATTCGAGCTTGCATGACACAAGATCAGAGCATACCAATTAAAGCTTCAAATCGTTTTATGGAACTTTTTGTCTTGCTGTCTAGCAACAATCTACCTCTAGCATGATACGCGTAGGACTGAAACGTTAACTATAATTTCGCTTCTATTTATAAATTCGCGTGCTTCCTACAGTTTTGCTGCGATGCTTTTTAGCTGGCAAAATACGACACTTCTCGCTACTAATCAAAATTTCAATCATTTATAATTGAAAGTACGTGGTTTGATACATACAAATCGAATCTTAGAAATATTTCCAATCACATAATGAAATAATATTAATAATTGATACAAAATATACTGAGCTGTAAGTGTTTAAAACCTGACCATAATTCTACGTATATAGAAAATAAAGATGTGTTCCACATCAAAAAGGGTGACTGCCAGAGCTAATAAAAGTCATTTTCATTGACTAAAAATAATTATTGTCACTCTCAGCTTCGCTTGCAAACTATGAGAACGAAAGCCATGTCCAGTCAATGACATAAGCGGGACAAATTTCAAAATTGTGTTTTATCTTTCATTTGCCCTTTCAGTCATTTGCAGTTTTCAGTGAAATGACGAAGCTGTGAGAATTGAAAATAACAGAAAATGGTTTCACAATAACTTTTACCTGTTGGTGCTCGAATTTGTAGTAGTTTTGATTTCCAAAGAGGATCTGGGATGTAATTACTTCGATTTGCCATATTTTAGTTACTTTTTATAGCCATCGATGAAAGAATGAGAATTGAAGTTCTGCTGATGCTCCCTGATGAAGACGTTAGTTTGGTTTTTTCTCATTATCAATCTAGTTCATCTTATATAAGATAGAACTTAATCGTACTCAAAATTTATCCTGGAGTAGTTGTCGATGTCATAGAGGACGTAACGTTGGCAATTATACTCTCTCATTTTTTCGATGAAACGAACATGCTTCGTCTCTCTTCGTTTGTTCTGGTGTTGGTCATTTACGAATGAGACAGTAAAACATTGAAAATGAGACTGTTGGAATGGTTTCTTTCATTGAGAATGCGTGACAATTTCAAGCTCTGGTGACTGCAATAGAACTAAATAAATTTGGCTCAAAACTGTTTCAATTTGTGAGTTATGTTAGTTACTGGTCAAACGAACCGATTTGAGCTATGGTGGTTCCCAGGAACCGGGGTTCCGAAAATAGCGGTAAAAAACGGAGCTGAAATTGAAGCGAACTGAACCGTCTGATGGATTGAGGACATTTGCAGTTTCAGCAAGTAATAATCCAAATATATTGTATATTAATATGCATCACTTTTGCGATTCACACGATGGACATCACAGTAACTATGCGGTGGCAAAAAAGGTTACTAATACACTACAAACACATGACAGCTTTTCCAACCAGTACACTGAATCAAAAAACCCTAAATATATAAAACATTTCATCATATGCACTGTACGAAAAAAATAAGCTGTAAATACGGCTTAAAATACAATCATTTACTAATTCGAGAGAGCATTGTTAAATCAAAAACCACTTTTAATATAAGTTTATGTGAAATTTTTTTTCAATCTATTTAAAGCTCTAAATGTTAACACAAAACGAAACGAATTAGTCATACTGCTAATTCCAGAGCCCGCCAACAGTATTCTAATTCTACAAATAACTTTGAACGGTTAGTTATTTTAATTGTTGTATTGTTTATACTACCCATATTCGCATATCAGTCCCATATCGATTTTCGCCATTTTTGAGTTAGCTTGAGGAATGAAATCTATCCTCAATATACTCTCAGAAATTGCAACAAAAGTTGAGGGTTTGTTCAGTAAAATGTGAAAAAATATCAACTTATGACTGGCCCATATGAAAAGTATCAGTCCCATTCAGTGCAAACTTGTTGCAATATTGGAATAGCAAAGTTTTATTACCGATATTTCATGTAATAATACCATGATTCAGCATTAGGAAGCACAATAAATTAAAAAAAAAACGGAAATAAAATTTTGAACCTCTTTTTCTGGACATACCGATTTTCCATATACTTAAAATAAAAGATAGTTCCCATCTCTAAGTGAACATCATGCTCAATTACCCATATTATCAGATCCGAATGGATTCCGAATCGGCGAGAAGTTTTCATTCGGAATTCCATGTCGAATGTGGAATTTCCGAATCAATTCCAACTCCAGTGTAACAACCGATTCAGAATGAATTTCGTTTCCAACCGGTTGATTCGGAAATCTGTCGGAATTGAGTGAGAAGAGGCGGACTGTCAATTCGTCTTCTTCTTATTCTTCTTCTTTTCCGATTTTGCACGTTTTCGTGCTGATTTTCAGTTTATTTTTAAATGAAAACATTACATAACCAAATATACAAATTTAAATCTTCATGTTTTTCGGATATACAAAACTAGTAAATAACCAGTTCTTCTTAAAATTCCAACATAAGCTGTTGAAATTCACTGGAAATTAACAAAACGGCCTACCTTAGTTAGCATCATCCATTCCTCTAGCTGGAGTGTAGTGAAATGGCTTAAGGCGCCTAAATTTTACACTAACACATTCATAAAATGAGCGAATATTCAATGACATTTATAATGTCACTGTCAATCGGGTTGATCGAGCAGCCAACTCAGGCGAAAATTCTAGCACTAAACTTATCGAATTCATTGCTCATTCCGTCATTTCGATAATGTGGGGAAATGTTGGAAGTTTCGTTAGCTGCACATTGTATTTGACAGCTCGTTTGCTCGAGTGGCACGAAGCTGTCATCACTCTAGTCACATCGCAGTTTGTCGTCGGTTTTGGCTAACCGCCAGTGAAAATTACTCGTACACTAGGGGGACGACAGATCCGGATAATGCCAAGAAAAACTTGAAAAGTCAATGGAAACTAAGCATATTGCATTTATCCTCATTAATACATCTAACCATTCAAAAGCGCATCCAACCGTTGATAAGAAAGTCAAAGCACATGCGATCTCTAATAAAGTATTCTTTGTATTTCATGACATTGAACGAGTTGTCAACACAACGCAACTTATCAAGAAAATAAATTGCTGGATAAGAAAATACGTTTTGTGGTGCATTGAATAGTAAAAAATTTCATGAATTTGATTATATGGCTTGTCAGGCGCGTATACAGGGGGGTGTTTTAGGGGTTCAAACCCCCTCCGAAACTCAAAAAGTATGATATTATGTAAACTCTTTTTTTCAAATAAGTAAAAAATAAAATGAATAATTTTCAACAAACGACTCCACAATAAAAAAATTTCAAATAATTATATAAAAAGTCCCATTTGTATGGAAATTGATCAACATGTTCTGAAACACCCCCCGAAATTTTTTTCTGGGTACGCGCCTGTGGCTTGTTATAAACTATAGACATGAACGCGGGACTGTGTTTGAGATTTTTAAGTAGGATTTTGAAATGCGGTAGTTACAGTTCGATAAAAAAAAATCAAACTATGTATAAACACAACTACTCGAAAATAAATTGTTATTGGTTTCGTATTAGTAAAATCGCTAAATTTCGCGAGAATTTTAGACGTATTGAACATCATCTCTACAGCAGGTTAATATACATAAATCGAGACGCCAGGACTAAAGCTCATGCATGAAATAAGTCTTTACGCATAGCTGTAGAGTACCACATCAGCAATCTTTCACAACTAATTTCTGCAATGAATATTGAAACGTAAAAGTAGTAGTTTTACACAATAAAAACATTTGTATTGAATACAATTACAATTACAATTGAGAGAGTATGGAACTGTTTGAAGGTGGACATATTAACTTTAGCGAGCATATTTTCCACCGTATATTTATCCAGATGGTCCTCTTCGCGTTGTCTGAATCAACAGAACTTAAATTCGATTGTGCTAACTGTGATGTTTGTTCAGAAGATCATCAGATAGCTTCGCGTCGAGCTTATAGCTGGTTTGATAGCGATCGCCTTCTTGGCTGAAAATAAATTTTAGCAGATAATCTCGGAAGTATTTATCACTCTATTATGTGATATTGTTCTCTACTTTCGACACAGAACTGTTTGAAATATGCATCCTCTATAATAAATCAATTAGGATCTCTTCCGGTCATCATTTTTCTAGTGACAATTCTGCAGCTTCTTAACACAAATATAGTTTTTTTTTGTTTCAATTATAGAGGCTTTAACATTAATGTCATTCGCCTCTTCGGGCCAGAAAAACTTTCTGACCCTATGTGCGGGGTTGGAACAAATATAGTTATCAACAACGTATCAATCACCAAGGTAATATTTTGAACCATCAAAAATCCAACAAAAGACGATCGATCCATAACCATCCGTTACTATGATCAGTAAAGATGAAAAAGTAGCTACAAGAATATGCACAACTGAAAAAGACGATTAATCCTTTTGGACCAGGAATGAACTTCTTGAATGTCGTCCCCCTCGCTCGTACAAGCTTATACTGGACACAGGCATCGCAGTAGTCGAGCCCAATAGCATCTTTGTCAACACTTCATTTTAGCGATCAATCGATTCAACAACATAGTTCATTTAACAGAATGTCCAACCAACATCATGATACCGACCGAACCTGTACCGGGGAACAACCGAAGCACTTGGAACTCATTGATCAGCGGCTGAAAAACTACAAGCACGCCGATATTCAAATCCACATCGGAAACACTTCGTTCGAATGCCATGCGTTGTTGTTGCAGTGTTTTTCGGAAGTGTTTGATGAGCTGGGCAACGTGCCGGATGTCACATTGCCGGAAGAAAAAGTCACTCCGGAAGCTTTCACGCTTATCTATCAATGGCTTCTGTCTACAAAGCCCGATGTACCACGAGACCATTTTATCGAGGTTTTCCGAGCTGCGGTGTTTTTGCGCATACATGCACTGTTAAATCAATGTTGGAATTGTTTGGGTGATACCGAAGCACTAATTGAGAACCGAGCCTTTCAGCTGTACACTGAAGCGATTTCATTCAATCAAACGGATATACAAAATATGATGCTGAAGAGAATATGCAAATTTTTCCTGCCCCTAGTTGCTTCCGATATTTTTACAAAATTGCCTGTGCAGGACGTTTGCATTCTGCTGAAGTCTAACTACATCGGTGTGTTCTCGGAAGCGGATGTTCTGTACGCTGCGTCCATTTGGTTATTAGACGACTGGAACAGTCGCAGTCAATATACCAGTGAGATTATTAAACTAATTCGTTTCCCTTTGATGAGTCGGCCTCTGTTGTCCTGCTTACTCGGTACGGATGACAACGAGCAAATCAATGGAATCTTGCAGCATGACGTAACGCATAATCTAATCATTCAGGCACTAGCTAACTCGTGGTAATCAAAGACAAAGTTTGGCAGAATCTGCTGTAATTTTTTGGCTTTTTTGGTGTTTCAGGAAAACATTTCCGAGCAAACGACCCGCCTCTTCCGGCTCAAATTCGGTCTACATTATCAAGCCTGCCAGTCGCGTTTGGTTGAAAGATCCGAAAATGAATTTGCCGAAAGATGAACTGACCGGCTACAGACCTTATCATCAAGAATGTGGGTTTGCAAGATTTCTTAAACGATTGGAACTCCTAGTGCAGAACCCGAACAGCTGGTGTCGCTGGCAAAAGATCGAGTCAGTTGCTGACAATGTGGAACCATTTTCGAACAACATCGATTACGAATACTAAACAATCTGAAAGAAGTAATTGGTTTCCTTTTTACAGCTCACTCTCGCCTTTGGGTTAACTGCGAAATCATTCCGTCTATAAAATTAATATAAAAGTCTGAAATATAATAAAACTGAACTTTATTAGCATTTTCGTGTGCTGCTTTTGCGATTTGATTTGCTTATCGTTGCATCTAAAAGTCACCATCTTGTTGTAATTCGACAGTTCCTAGATTTTTTTAGCTCGATGCACGGTTGTAAACGATTCTCTCAGCTCGACTGCGACATCTCGGTCGAAGAGGCCATTTGAAACAGTTATCCAATCTTTCAATTGTCCGCAGATCCAGTCCTCTTGGCTGCGGGAAAACATTCTCCGAACACTTTTATTACATCGATGACAGGGGTTCTCGCCAAATTCTATAATTTCGTCACCTGGGTCTGCGGGTAGTTCGGATTTTCGCGATGCTCGAGCGAAATGTTGACGCGTTGTTCCTCTTGCTTTAGATACAATTTTTACAACTGAAGGGAAATGTCAAATCAAACACACATCTTCAAATTGAAAAGTGCGCAGGTCTGAGCATAAAATTGTCACGCATTCTTAATGAAAGATTCCAATCCAATAGCCTTATATTCGACATTTAGAGGTTTCGTTTGGCACGTCTTTACTGTGTTAGTGACATGGCACTTCGGTTCCATTAAAAAGTGTTTTGCAAATAGCATTAACTTTACGTCTGCTTAGCGGTTCAAGTTGAACTGTATAAGTTTGCACTAAGCAGTTCAATTTGAACTGACGAGTCTAAGACGAAACGTGAAGAAAAGCTCATATTCGTATTTTTACTGTCTCATTCGTAAATGATCGCATCCAAGATAAACTAGGAGAGACGAAGCTTTTTCATATCTCATTGTAAAGAAAGAGAGTTTCAATATTAATGTCATTCTTCTACGACAAGACGAAACCAAAATAAAGTCTGCAGGGAGAATCAGTCGAACTTCAATTCTCATTCTTTCATCGATATAATGAAAATCTGTGTCGTTTGGCTTTAAAGAGAGTCTAAAATATGATAAATGGAAGTAATTACACCCCAGAACCTTTTTGGAAGCAGAAAATTACAATGGATACGAGCACCAACAAGTACAAATTATTGTAAATCGGTTTCGTTCATTATCGATTCTCAAAGCTTCGGTTGAATATCGACACTGCACAGTATACGAATTTCCCAGAAAACCGAAAATGACTGAAAGGGTAAATGAAAGAAAGAACACAATTTTGAAACTACTGTTCCGCTTATGTCGTTGACTAGACTTAGATATCGTTCCCATAATTTATAAACGGAGCTAATAGTGACATTTATTTCTCGTCATTTTCGTCTATTTTGAGTCAATGAAAACGACTCTTATTCGCTCTAGTGTAGGTTTTGTAAATCAACGATAGAAAAAGGCATCAAGATGAAGTTTAGGATTTTTTTTTATCGTAACACCCTACTTATCGTTTTCGTTCATAATGTGAAATACATTCGCATGAAGTAGATTCAAGATCGAAAATTTGTATAAAAACGTGCTTAATCCACCTATCAGTGAGATGATACCTTTTTTTATCAATTCGCATGTGTTTTTTCATGAATATTCTTCGGTTTTCATGACATTATTTTAATGACCGTCGTTTTAAGCTGCAATTTGACATTTTAATCACTCATTACTCTATCTAAAAAGGTTACAATCGATTAAACTTTTCATGATATGTCGAAGTGAGTTCCACTTTAGAATTTACGGTAATTTAAGGTACTTCCAGAGCCGGTATTCAGGAACCAGCATAACCCAAACCGATTCGTATGGCCATATGACGAATAAATTGCAATAGTTTTGAGTCCAACTTTCAAGCTTTTCGGGATTATCATCTTCTATATCGGTTTGAATTTTAAAAATTCATCCTCCTGTAATTCCAGAATCGGAAGTCAGCATTGAATAAAATTAATTAATTTTGTGTGGGACTATAAGTTTATTTTAATTTGAATTTTTTCTGAAATTCGATTTGGGTTTATTTGAGAAAACGATTGAGCTTTGAGAAACGATTCGATACTGGAGCCGGAATTCGAAAATCGGTTTAGCCGAAGTCAGACAAATTCACCTGATCAGTTTACATTGTTTAAAAATCAGTATAGACATCTTTGAGAAATCGTAGTACGAGTTAAATTGTTGGGTGCCTTCCGAATCGAAAACTGAATACCACTAAAACTAAAATAAGTTTATTTGGTTGTCGACTATTCAAATCAGCAAATCTTAGATGATTCTCAGATATCATTTGAATCTTAGATCGGTTCAGCCATCTACGAGGAAAATAAGTTACACAATTTTAATTTCGTTTCACATATCATCCTGTAGTTCCGGAACCAGAAGTCGGAACCAAACATAATTCAGGAACCTTGTTTAGGAGCATACGAATTTTCATATGAATCTGAGTTTGTAGAAAACGGTTGAGTCATCTTCGAAAATAAGGTAAAAAATTGAGTGAAATTATTTGTCACATACGCATTTGCTGATCTCGACGAACTGATTCAAATGGTATATGGGTGTTTTGTTCTTCCAGCATTTATTGCTGTAAGCAGTTTAAATCAATATAATTATGAAATTGTTCAGAATTCGGAAGTACTACCATCTTTCCAATATGTCATATTCGAACGATTATGTTGCCAAAAACGAACCGTGCTAAAATTGGTCCGAGGCAAAATGTCATGAAAAATAATGCTGTACACAGTCTTTTTGGTACTTAGAAACTATTGTATGTAACAGTATAAAAAATCGTGTTTTACGTTGCTCCCAAGCCTTTCTTTGCCATACAGCGCTCAGAACTTCTACTGCTGGAATATGGGGGAAAAGTCGCTTACACAAAAAATTCGATATCTCCGTTAAAAATCGACGGATTTTAACAATCTATGGCTTGTTGGATAGCTATTACCGTGCGGAATCTAAGTCTGAAAACATATTCTGTTTTCAAGGTCAATTGTGACAGATACTGTCAAAAAACTGAAAATTTTGACATAAAACTTCGTATAACTCAAAAAGTAAACATCCGATCTCAAAACCATTCAATAGCGTTCTGGGTGACGGGGAGACCTTTCATTTGCGACTAGTTTGTTAAAAATCGGTCCAGCCATCTCTGAGATCTCGACCTCTTAGTTGACAACACACATACAGACACACACACATACACACACACAGACATTTGCTCAGTTCGTCGAGCTGAATCGATTGGTATATGACATTCGGCCCTCCGGGCCTCGGAAAATTTTTCGAAAGTTTGAGCGAATTCTATACCTATTTTTTATATATATAAAAAAAGGTAAAAATGGATTAAGCCAATTCCTTTGACTTGAGTGGAGATTATTTCAATTTCTATATCGATGGAGATAAGTGCCATGGGATGGGCTGCAAGGGTTGTACAGAATCAAATTGCATCACTTTCAAATGGCTGTAACTTGTAATTTCCAATTATAATTTTGGCTGAATCTAGTTCAATGTTCAAATTTTACATTATGTTAGTGACCGTATTCCTTTGCAATCGCTTCAAAGATACGAACCCTAGAAACCATGAGTTTTTAATATAAATTTGTAAAAATTTGTCTATCCATCTATGAAGTATATTGACCATTACTTACGGGACGAGAAACTGAGAACCAGATAAATTCACGAACCAGTTGTAAACAGATGTAGTGTCATTTATAAATCACAATCTAGAAATCATGTTGGTGACGTGTTCCTTTTGAATGGGACGTCAAAATTTACCTTCCGAGAGAGTAATAAGTTTTTGATTGTGAATATCTTTTGTTGTATCTTACGTACCAACAGTTGTATGACATTACTACAAATGATTCAAAATTAAAGTTTTCTGAAATGTATGGTATCGACGAGTATCAAAAAGAGAAACTCATGAAGCGTGTTTGCCTTTCTCGTACATTCTCGTATTCTAGCTACTGGTTCCAGAAAATTATTACAGGCTCATAATTTATTTTAATTCAGTAAAACATTGTTCGCTGTAAATGCAATAATAAGCAATGAATGCCAAAGTGTTTATTAGTTACATAGTACACTGAAATGTTCAGTAAAGAAGATAATTTTGACAATTGGAAACCTGAAACCTCAGCTAACAATTTTTGCTTGATGTATTTATTAAAATTTCTGCTCGACAAACTTTCGCTGAAACTCGGCAGTGTGTAGGGCTCAGTACTGCAATTCAGTTTCAGAATTAAGAACCAGATCTTTTTCTTTTTGATTTCCAGAAGCCAGATCTTAAAATCAGTTCCTCATTCAGAATCCAGGGCCAGAATCGAGTATCAGAATTCTGAAACTGAAGCCGAATTTCATAGCTTGATTCTAAGCTGGGATTTTGGAACCGAATCCTGAATCTGAGATCAGGATCTTGATTCCTGGACCTGAACTTTGGATCTGAATTTTGAAACTAAATTCTACTGCTACTGAAATTGAGATTAACAATAGAATCCAGTTCCAAAATTCCTGTCCAGAGCTCAGATTTAGAACTCAGGTTAAGAATTCCTGACCTGAAGTTCTGGAACTTCTTACCGAAATCCAGGAACAGAACTCAGATCCAAAATGAGTTGTATTTCCACAATTCAGTTCTAAACAGCATTCCAGAGTCCAGACACGAATGCAAGTCTAGAATTTGGTTTTAAAGTTCAGTTCCATAGCTTTAGAAGTGTAACTGAATTCTGGAATGAGATTCTGAAAATTTTCTAACTGAATTCCGGATCTGGATTTTAGAACAAAATTTTTGAGCTGAATTCTGGATCCGAATTTGAAAACCGAATCTTGTACCGTTATTAAAATTCAGCTGAGGATCAGAATCCAAGTCCTGAGATCAGTGCTAGAATTCAGGTTCAGAATTCAGGGCCAAACCAGAACCATGGTATCAAATTCAGTTCCACAAAAAAGGTTCAGTGATTAGTTTAATCATTCAGTTCTAGAATTTAGTTTCGGAATTCAATTGTCGAGTTCAGGTTCAGAATTCAATTCCCGAATCTAGCATCAAAATCGGTTCCAGAATTCTAGATCCAGAAAACAGATTCTTTAACATCAACGTGAACGTTCCATTTTATTCGTATTCTCATCATCCGGTTTTGTCTTTGACATTACCCACCCGTCTTTTTCACACTTATCACATCGTAATTTCGAAACCGGTTGTCGGATCTGGATGAATTTCAAATCATCTTATTGAACTGTAAGGGAGAGTGTTCGGTTACTTCTATTCTCTCTTGGTAAATTCCACACAGCACCAATCATTATCGGAATGTAATTTTTTAAGGGCCGTGAAATACTCAGAGTATGAAGTGGAGCGAAGAAATGTAGAAAAATTCTCTCGCGGTTCATGAGAGACATTGAGAGACTCGAGTTCTTGTAGCATCTTCTACCGGATTGAAAATGGTGTATACAATATTGATAAATATCAAGAAGCTTCTGTCAAATTTTCGGCAATCACCAACACTGCCTGAGATATGGATTTCCCCGAAGTTCTCTCCACGTCATTACATTCCTCTATATTGCTGAGGGTTGTGAAAAGTCTAAGGAAGTATTTTGGCAAACTCTGAACTATTTATATGAATTAATGAGCAATGTCTTCAATAGTAGAACAAATAAATCAACTCTAAGAATAAGTTTAGTAGTGCGCCGTTCAACAATCACTCTGTTGATATTGGCAGCATATTCAATTGTCAAATAAATCAGCTGCAGAAAGCGCATCTTTTGAATCTAAGGATTATTCTGATTTTTAGTAAAAGTGACCTTAAAATGAATGTCTTATTTCATCAAACAGTTTGCCTAAATTCAAGGTCTATCATTGGAGAATTCTTAGAAACAATCGAAACGTAGCACCATTACGCCACTATGTGTAATCCTATGCGTATCTACCCAACTCGATTAATTCAAGACTGTTTTACGCTTTCGATGTGCGACCATGTGTTACAATCAAATGGGAGTAATGACCTTTGATTACCAACTGAGGCCAGTTAAATTAACTCTCCATTGAATAGTGAAGGTTGATTTTTGCAGTACATATATGCTATCAGGTGAAATTAGCGCTGTCCAACTGAATTGGGCTTTCCGCTGATCAGGCACATAATACAGACAATAATTTCGGAAATCGATTTTGCAGATTACGTTCCAGATTATATGATTTATACTGGAGCAGTGGACTGGAAATGTTATCGGTCTCATTTTTCAACCGTGTTGTCATTTCCATATTTCAACAGAGCAAAACAATTAGCTTGATCGTTTCAGTTTAATCTCATCTTTTATGTATGATACAGCACTGATCCGCCGGAGGCATCCGGAGAGCGGCACTTCATCCTGGATAATCGCTCCGAAACAGCATGTTCGGTTCTTCATCTTTCCGTAATAACCGCTTTTGCGCTCAAAAGGTAACGTTTTTATTACGGTACTCTACCAGCCGGAGTGTGAGGACACCCAAAAATACCCAAACAACTCCCCCCGGAGAGTCAAAAGGCAACATAAATTGCCGCAGAAATAATTCAATAAATTTGATTAATGATGGTAGCCCTCCCGATGCCCTAACGCTGATATCACGCGCAAAGCAAAGCCATTCATCCGACCGAGCCGGAGTGTCACCGAGAAGCGGTAATAAAATTCAGTACAGAATGTTGCCTAAAACTGAGCGGCACGGAATATAAAGAACCCACCGTCTTGCGGAAAGAAGTACTATATTGAAAAGCCTTTATGCCTTTGCTTTATGTTATGACTATTACGGAAGTCCAAAACGGTATATCATTAGATATTTTGTGAGTAGGCAATATTTTTATCGTGTTTAGACTTCGTAAAAGTTGGTTAAGATCTTGGAGCGATGAACAAAGTGTCGCCAATGATGAGAGGGTTAGAGAATGTACATACGATTTATCATTCTAAAGCTAGACCTAGTATCCAGGATCAACTAAAAATGGAAGATAAGCACCACAAAGCACATACTGATTTTACATACGAAAAAAATCCATTACAAATTATTTTTATATTTCATGATTGTTGTTCATAATAACATGGTCGAAGCACAGAGAATAAACTTCCTTGTAAACATTTCAATGCGCGTAAGAAATTAAACTGCCGATTCGAAATGTGATTACCAACGGAGAAAAAAACTATGGTAATAACAACCATATTTTAGATTGCTTCAATCGAATTTCTACATAGAAATTCGCACAACGTATTGTTGATTCAGTTTGATTGGATATATTACTATGAAATAAACTGAAATATTAGGTTGTTCATAGTTCCGGTTTCAAGGTATTTTCAACAAATATTCCTGTGGAACAACTATAATGTTGATTGATTCAGCAATCTCGACATTTTTTGCCGAAATTCGCAGAGCCAAGCGCTCAATAATCGTTTCGGCAAAATGTATAATTACTGAGAGTCTCGGCCAATTCTAAATTTGTTAATTGTCAATTATTACCGAACTAATCAGCAAAAATTTTGCAGTTACACACAAACTAGTTTTTACGGATGTCGGTAAAATTTTTTGCTGACTTTCAAACAGCGCAAGCTACGGTCATCAGTTCAGTAAAAGTTGTTGAAATTAAGTAAAAAATGTAAAAGAATGTTTGGCAGACTAGCACTGAATGTAAATCTGAGATAAATATACTGACTTGTTCATCATTCAAAACCAACATTCCGTGAAATTTACAAGTATTTCGTAAATATAATACCGTCGTGAGCTGTAAAATATTACTGAAATAAGTTTACATTTTTAATACTAATCGCCCTGGATTTCCGAAACCGAAAGTTGGATCTGACTGAAAAACAACTCACGCATTTGCTGATCTCGACGAACTGATTCGAATGGTATGTGGCTGTTATGTTCTTCCAGCATTTATTGCTGTAAGTAGATTAAATCAATATAAATATGGAATTGCTTTCAACTCAAAAATTCTACCATTCGAACGATTATGTTGCCAAAAACGAACCGTGCTAAAATCGGTTCGAGGCAAAATATCATGCTATACACAGTCTTTTGGGTACTTAAAAACAAATGTATGTAACAGTACAAAAAAATATCGTGTTTTATGTTGCTCCCAAGCATTTCTTTGCCAGACAGCGCTCAAAACTTCTACTGCTGAAATAGGGGAAAAAGTCGCTTACACAAAAATTTAGATATCTCCGTTAAAAATGGACCGATTTTAACAATCTATGGCTTGTTGGATAGGTATTACCGTTCAGAATCGAAGTCTGAAAATATATTCTGTTTTCATGGTCAATTGTGACAGATTCTGTCAAAAAACTGAAAAATTTGACATAAAACTTCGTATAACTCAAAAAGTAAACATCCGATCTCAAAACCATTCAATAGCGTTCAGGGTGACGAGGAAACCTTTCATTTGCGACTAGTTTGATCAAAATCGATCCAGCCATCTCTGAGATCTCGACCTCTTAGTTGACAACACACATACAGACACACACACACACATTTGCTCAGTTCGTCGAGCTGAATCGATTGGTATATGACATTCGGCCCTCCGGGCCTCGGAAAATTTTTCTAAAGTTTGATCGAATTTTATACCTATTTTTTATATTTAAAAAAAAAGAAATTTTTAAGATAGGACGCAGTATTTTCAGTAATACCAATCATACTGTTTTTACGGATTTCGGTAAAGTTTTACTTTTACATTCAGTAATCGGTTCAGTAAAATTTCATTTGCTGAATGATCGGTAGAGTTGCACTGAACTTCGATCTATCCTAATTCTACTGATTTGAGTGATGGTCGACAAAATTTACAAAATGATCCTCAAATATATAAACGCCATAATCTAAGAATTAATACTTCGGTAAATATAACTGGTAATCTGATGCTGAAAACAAATAGGATTTGCCGATAATCAGTAGTTCTTTAACAGATGAATGTAAGTTGATTAACGGTATCCTCGTTCATTTCATCTTCAGTAGTCATCTCATATTCGAAAACCATTAGGTTACAAATAGATCTACTGTTTTCGTTCCATAGATTAACCTTAAGAGTAGGATGAAAATAGGTACATTCGCATCGAGTTTTCGCTATAACAGTAGTAACCAGTTTGTGAGAAATTCTGGCGGCCAGTAGAAGCCTGGTAAGATTCCGGCTGCTGTCGAAAATGTTGCAGGCGAAATTGCGTAATTCTCTCGCCACGTCACGTTTTGCAAGATCGCTTTTCCTTCTTTTCTTCTGTTCGACTTCATTTGATATTCGTCAATTCTGCATGTACATCCAAAAATGAAAACGTGTCTTGAGACCAGGTAAATGAGATGAAAATACGGGTATATTGAGAGAAGAAGCTTTGCATACCATGTATGGTAGTGCAAAAGCAATGTAATTACCCTTCATTTGTACTTCTAGAGGAAAAAAAAACCAAAGGCGCTAAAAATGTAGAGCGAATTCAAAACGGTTCTGCCAGTCTTTTATGGCGAAATTCTCTGCCGGATGCGGTTGCTACATTGTTGCCAGACTTTTGCCCGAATTCTGCCAGCACTCCGGCATAAACTTCTGGCAGACGTTGTCAGACTGACTGGGGGAAAACCGCCGAGCACGTGCAAGCGGGGATGCACAATTTTCGAACTATTTTGACTACGATATTACTTCTTAGATGTTGTATTCGATTTTATCATAACATAGCCACTCTACTAATGAGATGACTATTGGCACAATAGCTATATCAGTTACAGTTCAGAGATCGATTTTGAATGTAAAGTACTTATGTTAATTCAAACTGATAACTTAGAGTGATTTGATTGGTAATGACTAGCGTAGCGGTTGCATATTAGCAGACCCTGTCAGCTTAGAGAGGAATCAGTTTTCAGAATTTGACATTTCTCTCAACTACTACTACCAGAGTTGCGAACGGTACTGGAAAATGACACGAAACAGCACACAGTCAAACCGCACAAATAACAGAAGTCACCGATTGTACTTCGCCGTGACTGAAGCAGATGAAAAATGTCATAGGTCTTATGACATTTTCTCTCGTGAATGTCGCCGTTTGCTCTCATCGATAGCTATTCTACTCTTTTCAATCTTATTCAAATTCAACTACTTTCGAGAGACAGTCGCCAACAAGGCTCAACTTTGAAATTCGTTTTATGTCCATTCTCATGAAGTGTAAGGGGACATGCACAAGAAAGTCTTGCTTCCCAATGCGGACGATTTTTTGCTGTATCCTTACGTGTTTGCTTCTCTGCACTCCCGTTGGAAGGAAACGGTTCTGTGAGAAAAACAAAGTAAATGCGATGACTTCCAGAATTTGGATGATGGGTTCGTTTTGGTAATTGGGGTGATTTTGTTTTATTTCCAGTTGATTGATTCACTTCGAGGCACTTTTTCGATCAAACCATTAAACCCCGTTTAGCATGAACCAGAATTGTAGAAGTAATAGGAGCGCAAAATTTATTGTCTCTGCTGTAAGATTTCTTGCCTTTGCGTCATACTAGAAAGGCAAAAGCTGCGCTCCTGATACTTCGTGTATGAATTTTAAGAGTTGTAATATTTTTTAAACATCTGCATGAACTAGCTTTGTGATTGATTTTTTGCAAAGCTGAAATTGAACCGGTAATGAAAACACCGCATTCAATCTATCGCCACAGATCGGTCACAGCGAATATGACAGTCCCGTTATGAAAATGTCATGACATTTTGAACTCGTGACATTCTCGAAACCCGTGACCGAAAATGAACAGAGCAGCTACTTATCCAGTATGTACCTACACTACCACAAAGCGAACTCTGTGGCTTTGACTGCTGCGAGAGAGTGCGACATAATTATTTGCCTTCAATGTTTCTGTCGTGTGTCGTGGCTCTCATGATTGCGCCAAGCTCTCGTGTCATTGGGTTCGCACTTGATAACGGGGGTGTGAGCAAACTCGATATAAAAGACAGGTTCGAAACTGTCTCGAATTTCAGTTCAATGACGTTGAAACTAGGTTCAAAACTGGCTTCAAACAAGTGGTTTGACAGCAGTTAGGGTGGAAACTAGGTTAGGTTTCACATCAAGCGAAAACGTCATAAGGCTAACGAGTCTAACTTGCTTTGTTTTGGTTTTCGTAGTTAACATCATGTTGAGTATAGGATAAAAGGTTAACCAAATATATTATGTATTAATATGGATCACTCTTGAGATTCCTGATTTGCGAACCAATAAATTGATTATTCTAAATTTTAGGGTGCTGTTTCTGAGTAAGTTTGTTAATGAAGGATCCTAAAAAAAATTACTAAGGTAACTGAAGGATTTGAGATTACCGAGATTCAACGGAATTTTATTATTTGCCTATTCGAAATTCAAATTCCTACCTACCTACCTCCCTAATATGAACACTTATAGTTATCCCTAGAATCTTGAGTTACTCCTATGTAGGATTTAAATGATAAGCGTGTGAATTTAAGCATCCAAACCGAAAACAGACTAAAATGTATGTTTCCGAGCATCGAATATTCAACGAAATAGAATGTATGCTACTGAGGGGTAAATTTAATGCACCGTTAGAAATTATCGTCGATTTCACGAAACTTTCAATTTAATTCTCTCATCACTATTCAATCCTTTTTCCCCTCTATGAATGTGCACAGTGAACAACAAATTTGCATGAAATAAAACTTTCACTGTGAAGCACACAGTCATTCATACATCGTTCCAGCAACGATTAACTTCGACTCCGAATCAGGGTTACCATATTTACAGATTTTTGTATAAAACCAAAGCTCGTCATAGATCGTAGATCATTATTTGACAGACGTTTCACTAAGATTCTCTCAAATTATTAAGTACTATATGCATCCATCTGGTATGAATTTGCACACAGATTTTTCATTTCTAAACACGGAATTCTATTTGGCAGCTCTGCTTCGAACTGATTTGCATGTTCAGTGGCTTTCAGCGGGCAAAAGTATGCGAGTAAACCAAATGCCAATTGTATCAAGCGAACAGTTAATGCTAACATCCTCTAGTATAGTTGAAAAAAGCGAATATGAAATCCGCAGAATTATTCTCGTAAAGTAGAATGCCATTAGCAAACTGAAACGCTATTTATGTAGGTGCCATCGTTCCCCCGAATGAAGGAAGGCGAACCGCCCGTTTGAATATCAAATTTTCCGTATCCTCCTAACGCAAGAAGGGGGAGCTAGTCCTATTCGACACGTGTAATAATCATGTTAATGGCCCTGCCTTTAAATGATGATTTTGGTTTTTGGCTTGTCCTTGGCATGCCGACGAGAAGCAACAGATTTCGGTTTGTGTAAGGGCGATGTTGATGATGACAGGGCCGTTTTCTGTTGATCCGCTTGGTCCATCGATCGGTTAGTACTAAACAATGACAATGGGTTCGACAATGTTGGCGAGGACAGACGGAAACACAGATAAAAGGGAGTTGACTTTTTTCCGTTTCCCTTTCGACCGGCAATTGCAATCTAGAAGTCCATTCAAGAGATGAGTTTGATTATAGCTTAGCATTTGTTGAAGAGTTGACATAATTTTCGAGAGCTTGGCTTCGTCTGGGACTTTTATATATTGAGAAAAAAAGAACTTGTACAGGGCAACGATTTTTTTCCGATTCTTAACCATTGTTGTCTTTTATAAACTGTCATTTTTATTCGTAAACTACAGAACAGGAGATCAAACCAACTAACTATCTAGTTTAATTTTCCATGTTGGCGGCAGCTTCAATCAAATCAATAATTAACTGAGTGGAAACAACTAAATAGAGAAGTTGATCCTTATTCTGCGAGTCTAGTGAGGGGTGATGTCGCGAGCCTAAAAGCCAATGACAGATTCTCTTTGTTTACTGATACTAGCTCATCAATTTTCACGTTATTTGCATTTTGCTATCAGTACTAGAAACTTAAAAAACATTTGTATAATAAAGCAGAAATAATTGAAAGAGAGAATAAACAAAGAGAATCTGTCACCTGCTTTTGATCGTATATATTTTTAAAGTTTCTGCTACTACAAATATGTTTGATCTTGTCAATAGTACGGATATACTGGAAGTACAAATTAATTCGGCTCTTTTTTTGGGGTCGAAAAGGTATTTATTTCAATATGAAAAGAATTAATTAAAATATCGTTCATCACTAGTTACTACTTTTTCCCACCTCTCTGGCAATTTTCGAATTCCATCTAGATAAAATGTCTCGTCTTTTGAGGTGATTCAAGTTTGAAACCAATTTTCGATTTCTGCGAAAGAAGTAAACCGTCGGAACAACCAGTAATCAGAAGGATCAATGTCAAGAGAATACGGCGAGTGCGGCAAAATGTCCCACTTGAGCGACTTTGCTTGTATTCCGGCCGTTCTTCTCGTAATGCACAGCTCAAGCACATCAATTGAAGTCTATACCGATCACCCGATATAGCATCGCCTGTTTATACTTATTTGTCAAGTTCGAGGATCAACTGGCCGTCGTTTTCGATTCTTAGTAGTATAACAGTATGAATGACATAACCGATGAAACAATCTTTTTTATTTCTTTCCACTGAATTTTCTCGAAGTTAGCTGTACCGATTTCAACTAGTTTTGCCTCGTTTGAAAGCTACTATTGAGTAATTGAACAAGTTCAAATATCAATTGGCTGTCACTTCCAGTTTCAGAAATACAATGACGTAAATAGCATAACCGACAAAACGCCTTTTTCCGCTCAATTTTCTCAAAATTGGCTAAACCAATTTCTAAATTTTTTTTTTGTTCATTTGACATTTCAGAAATTATTATCAAATATCAAATGGCTATTACTTCTGATACGCTATAAATATAAGACTTCCGGTTCCGGAGCTACAGGGTGATACGTTAAAAAAAAAATGGAAATATGTGTACGAACATTTCTCAAAGATGGCTCAACCGACTTACACAAACCTAGATTTAAATGAAAATTATTAAAACCCTACAAAAAATTCCAGAATTTCATTTGGATTTGACTACCGATTTTTTTCAGAAAAGACTATGTAAACAACAGAAATTTCCTTAAAATTGGTTTAAAATTTTCTATAATTTATAGCAGATTTGCTACCAGATGACCAACTAATCTCATTTTAGTTATCCCGGTTTTCGGTTGCGGAACTACTGGAAATAGTGGTCAATCACTTTCAAAAGAAATTCACTCTGATTTCTCAGAAACGACTAAGGGACGTTTTTCCTCATCGGCGAAGACTGAGCTGCCGGCGTGGTGCATGTATTGGAAAACCGGATCCGGCATAAAATCCATTTGGTTGCCGCCGATATTCCTCGCCGAGTTTTTCGGGTTTCATATTTATCCTAGAGAAATGCTTTGAGCTGAGCTGAAGTAGATCGCCCGTAGTTGCACTTCGTGATTGACCGAATGAATGGAAATGTAAAATGAACCAAGAAAATGAAGCTTGGGAGAAGCAAATCATTTTCACTGTACATACCCACTCTCTTCTAACTTTTTATTAAATGATCAATAACGACGCTGGCTACGACCAAAGGCTGTGCTACTGAGGAAAAGGAAAGAATGTTAGTCCGATATTCGTTGTTTCTAGAGACCGCGGGTACCACTGTATCTCCACGAGCATCACGGGATAGATTTGTTAGTAGGAAGGGAAAGAGATTCGGATATGTTTTGGTAAACAATATGATCTCAACAAAACCTGATTTTCGATACTCAGGAGAAATATGATAAGTAAGAAAAATATAAAATATCTCCAAGAAACGATCTCACCAGTATCCCTTTTCTCCTGCTCGCTCTGCTGTCATAAACGCGAGATGAAACACCACCACTGAAAGAATAAAATAAAAACACTCGTGAATGAGTCCGCTCCAGACCAACCCTAGACCTTCAGTCTGAATGACACGATCGACTTAAAAACTTTCACACATTGCATAGAAATCCGACAATTCCGACAATGACATGCAGACGGCGCTTCGATCGGTTAACAGGTTAACATCGTTGAATTTTATGTCGTTTTTCATGGATTCCACTCGCTCGGTGCCAGTGTTTTGCCCTGACAGTTGATCAATGAAACGGTTTTGTAAAGTTTGGTTTGAACGCTTGCTGCTCTGAAAAGAAAACGGGTGCAAAATAGTTGCCCGCGAATTGCCCCGAAAGTGCATTTTTTTCGTGCGGTGCAAATCAATGAAACACAGTGCACCTGTTTTGATTGCCCGACTGCACGAAAAGTGCACGAATCGAGCAAAACACTCCACGAGTGTTCTCAATGAAAAACGACATTAGATTCGCAAATTCACCGTTTCCGCCGCTTGAGCATTTTCAGTTTTTACGAATCAACATTGTTTAATAAATAGCACTCTCACTACTAAACACACACTTGCCACACCTGCACTATCACTCAAAATAACTATTTCAACCAGATTTTTAACTATACGTATCAAACAACACATTAAAAGTATACGTTTTTGACAACGCAAGCGTTCGAATATGACATATGTAAACCACATGATGGCAGCATTTTCGAGTTGAAACCAATTCCATAATTATATTGATTTAAAATACTTACAGCAATAAATGCTGGAAGAACATAACATTAATTAATTCTATCCAATTCTGACTCCCGATTCTGGAATTACAGGATGATGAATTTTTAAAATTCAAACCGATATAGAAGATGACATTCCCGAAAAACATAAAAATTGGATTCAAAACTATTGCAATTTATTCGTCATATGGCCATATGAATCGGTTTGGGTTATGCTGGTTCCTGAATACCGGCTCTAGAAGTACCTTAAATTACCGTAAACTCTAAAGTGGAGCTTACTTCGACATCTCACGGAATGTTCAATCGATTATCACACGTTTAGATTTAAATTCGATCTGATTTTCAGCTTGGACATTACAGGGTAGTGAGTGATTGGAATTTAAAATTGCCGCTTAAAACGACGGTCATTGAAATAATGTCATGAAAATTGAAACACCGATGAATATTTATGCAAAAAACACATGCGTATTGATAAAAAAAAAGGCATCATCTCACTGCTAGGTGGATTAGGCACGTTTTTATATTAAAATATAATATAAATATTTCATACTTTAGTACCATAAAAGATTGAAAATAGATGTAGATCAAACCACTCTAGTAGATCATTTAATCTAGTATAAATATACTCTTGATATATATCAAAACCTTGAAGGAAAGGTTTGTATCCGATAGTATCGTACGATTCTATGAGCGAATGTAAATGTAATGTAATCAATTTTCGAAGAAACCCCTTTTTCTTTCCCATCGTTCATCCGGTAAAGACGTCTGAGAATCATTGTATCTCACTGCCCTTTGTATATCAGTAATAACAGAGAATTTATAAGGCCACCCTGTGAATGACTTTCAAAATTAAAAACATGGTAAAATAAACGATATAATTAACAAACTTCCAACACAAAGGGGTGGGACCATTTTTTTTTGCTCACTAAACCGATCCACTCTGAGATGGAGACGGCAAATTTTGTCGGTGGTGTAGTGGAAGGATCACTTCTTGGTTACTAAACCGATCCCCATCTACAATAGGGGACGGCAAATCATATTTTGCCCCGGGCGCTAATTAGCCTAGGTACGTCACTGGATATTGATTCATGTTTTGTGAGAGGGGTTTTCTTAAATGCGAACGTACACTTTGAAGAGCAGAGTTCCTGTCAAAACCGTGAGCTTATGTATACAAGACTGTCGTCTCTGTTATAGAAAACCATGGTTTGGAAAACAAGGAAAATTATACATTATTCGTTGTTAATTGATTTTTCGACCACCACTTATCTAAAATATAGATTTATCCATATATTTTCAAGCAGTAGGTGTAATCAAATATATTATATACCAATATGACTTTAACGAATTCAATACAAATCGAAAAAAGACATCACAGTAACACCATCTCGTGACGGAAAAGGCTATTAGTTCAGTCATGTTTAATAGTTTTCGTTCAAAAATAATTGAGCATGATGCCCACATAGAGGTAAATTTTCATATTTATGTGTTCTTTTCTGACGAAAGTAAATATCGCCTAATAATAATGTAGAATAACGCTTTTTTAGACCTATCGTCTTCACTTTCAAGAATTATGAAGTAGTATTTAACTTTGGTCATGAATGTTATGAATAGTGCTGAAAACACGAAACCTCTAGGCTGTGAAAGCAATGTTTGGCAGATCATTTTTGATATATAGGAAAAAAATTAAAATGAAATGAACGGTGTTGTAATATGAGACATTGGCATTAAATCTTTAACACTACCCAGATCACATGCACTTAACAAAAAAACCCATAAAAATCACCCCGACACGAAAACCTAGAAACATGTCATGAAAACCCAGAAACCCACTTGAAATATAAACTTCACCTACATGAAGCAATTAAAGTGTCAGCACTTATTTCGACTCAACGAAAACACCGCGACCATACGACAACAATAAATAAGGAAGCGTCATGCTTCAAATCGTTAAGTCACCCAAAACAAAAACAGCTATGTCATTTCCCTTTTCTTCACGTCCCACACCTCTCTCAATCAAGTGCCATACGACATGACCTAGAATAACAGTAACCCAGGAAAACACACTGACTCGAACCGACACTCACGAGAGTTTAACCTGACTACTCTCACCCTCTCCTCTCTGTATCACACTCACACACTTGTCTAGAAACATTACTCACTCTCTCCTACTCAAATCATACAGGGTCCGGCACTCGAAGTGTAACCAACTTCAGACCGCTCGCGCAGCTGACGCACGGGCATCAGCTCTCTAGAAATTTGCTAAATGACAGTTCGGAGTTGTATTGTTTACAAGCGCAAGAAAGCATTTTGCCAAAAGTGAACGCGAAAAAAAAATCTTGACTTGAGAGAGCGAATGAGTTGCTTCGTTTGGCCGAAAGCGGTCAATTTCCGAACATTGTATTTTCTGACGAGAAAATTTTTCCAATTGAGCAATTCGTAAACTCTCAAAACGATAGGGTTTACTTGACCGACCGTTCATACGAGAATTTGAGTCATCAATTGGCCACCAGGGGGCAGCACCCGCAACAGATAATGGTTTGGGCCGCTGTAACCGCAGATGGGCGCTCTCCAATCGTTTTCATCGAGCCTGGCGTCAAGGTAAATGCGACATATTATCGGGAAAGTATTCTGGAGGTTGCTTTGAAGCCGTGGGCAGACAAACATTTCGGTGGCAGACCATGGACTCGGCACGTCCACACAATGGCTCTCGAATTCACCAGATGCGAATCCAATGGATTATTCTCTTTGGGCCATTTTGGAGAGCAAAGTCCGAACTAAAAGATACACCAGTCTCGAGGCGCTGAAAAAAGTTATTGTCCACGAGTGGGCCTAAATACCTGCAAGTCACATTCGGAAGCTTGCGATTCGTTTTTTGATCGTCTCAAGGCAATAGTCAAGGCAAAAGGTGGTCATATCGAGCAAAAGTAAATTGATTCTGAATTTTGTATTATTTTTACACATTTTGTACTTTGAATTAACTAAAAGTAATTTTCCAAACTGAATTTATGGCCTTTTTAATTGGTTACACTTCGAGTGCCGGACCCTGTACAATGGCCGAGACGTTACTACGAATGCCATTGGTTAAATCAGATTTACACTGCGCGTTCTAACTCCTCCCCCAGGATTTTTAGTAATCCATACTGTAAAACTCAATTAGCTAAGTTAGGAGGGGATAGGATATAAATAAGCGATTGATTTAAATAAAACATTCATTCATTATTCTTAAACGACAGCGAGAAAACAGAAGCGTTTCTATGTTGTAAAAAGAAATATCCATAGTGGCAAAAGATATTAAGTGTATTACTAGTTACTTTGATTGCGATATTTTTTTCATTGCGTTCATGACATTGAATTTGAATTAGCTGCACATTATCTTTTCTCTCAGGGAAAGTTAGAATGTACAAGAAAATTATCATTTTTATAATTTGTCTATGAATTAAAAGTGCATATACTAAGCGATCTACCCCTTGCTGTGAGCTGTTTTGCAAATAGTTTATACTTTTAGTCAAAACTTGAAATTTCGATATTTATTTTCTAAAAAGTAGTCAACATACGAACCATTCCAAACTTCGACAAATAAAAAGTTTGTTTAGCACTGAGAAAATGTTAATAAATAGTATGATAAGTGCAGTACAGTAAGCAAAATAACAAGTTATACTTATTACTTTTACTTCAATTGATAGCTCTCGCTGAAGCGAATTACGGTTTATTTGTATACTAAATTGTTTTGTTTTGAATCATTTATTCATTTATTTAACAACCTGACATTGTATATTTATATCATTGAAACCGTAATCATTATCACAGTAAACATGAATACAAATTGATTAATTTATTAAATCAAGAAATTGTAGTGCATAATTCGGAAATGTTGGTAAAATTCTGGAACTAACATTACGATTAATTTGTTTAGCTCTGCGTTCACATTTCACACATATTTATATAAATAGGGATTTTTATAAAAACAATGTGTTCTCAAAGGAGTTAGTATCAGATTGCGATTCTAAACCGTATTTACTTTTTTTTTTCGGGCAGTGTACATCGAGAAATATTCCATATATTTGGAGTTGTTTGGTTCAGTGTACTGATTGGGAAAACTGTCATATGTGTATTAAGAAATTTGTAGTGTATTAGTAACCTTTTTTTGCCATCGCACTTTACTGTGATGTCCCTCGTGAATCGCAAGAGTGATCCATATTGATATATAGTATATTTGGTGTAATTCTATCGTAATTTTGTTTGAATTGGTTGAGCTGTAGAAGATCTACAAACTGTTTGTACGGCTTCATTTTACGTATTTTTAATACACATTAATATATACAAAAAAAACTAGTCTTACGCAAAAAATTGCGTTCCATTTCGATTTATTTTCGGTATTTCAGTCAACTTCTTACATCAATGCAAACAGAATCTGATCTAGTCATTTCCTATGAGAATAGAAAGAAATCAGTGGGTCTCAAAGGAATTGGACGGAGGGTACGTACCGCGTTGCGAGCGACAAATTAATTTATTGGTCCGACAACGGAATGATCTGAAAACTACATCTGTGCTATGAATTTTGGTGCTTTCTATAATTTTTTGTGTGTCGAAAATGCTGTTTTAAATCATGAGATTAAAATAAAAAAAAAACAATGTAAGATACTAAGCAGGATTGGTATGACACACAACGGGTTGCTAACTGTGTTCTCTGTCCGTTGATGGCATAAAACACTATTTCCAGAAATGAGCAAAACAGAATTAC